>NC_089262.1:28359655-28662685 GCF_963930625.1 Muntiacus reevesi | reverse complement strand
CTCTCTGGTTTCTGAAGGGCTTTGAGTCCGAGGCCTCTTATCTGCAACCAGGGTCACTCTGTGGATCAGGCGAGGACAGTAACACCCGCCCACATTCCAGGTCACTAATCCAAACCTGCACAGTCCGACACGCCAGTCACTGGCCTCACTGAGTACTTAAAACATGGCTAAGGTGGCACAGACAGATTTTAGTTTAATTTTTCATAATTGTTTAAAATAATAGCATATCGGTCAGTGCGGGTCTAGACCAAGAGAGATCATAAGATTGAAAGATTTTGTTACTCATACATGAGTGTTGGTCTATTATTAAGCTACTTAACTTCTCCAAGCCTCAATTTTCTCATCTGTGGAAAGGGAAGATATCAATAACAGCATTGTGGAAGTGAAATGAATGTCTCCTATAAGAGCACATACGGTAAACAATGTATAAGAGATTTTTCCTGCTTTTCTCCTTTTGGGAGCCTAGGCAAGGAGTCGGGCAAGCAGCTGATCAAACCAGCTGGTTCTGTGCTGCAACCAGCCTTATCCCCTCAGGCATTTCCTTTCCACAGATGAGAAAATTGAGGCTCTGAGAGGTTAAGTAGCTTGATAAATGCCCCTGTGCTCATAAGTGGCAGATCTAAGACTGAAATCCAGGTCTCCTGACACAAAATTCTATGTTGATGTCACAGCGAGGACATTATAAGAAGAGAACACTATACAAGCAGAAAAAGCTATTCTCTTGCGAAACATGGAGCCATCTCTTTTTTAAAACATTTTTTTATTTGGCTGCCCCAGGTGCTAGTTGCAGCATGCGGGATCTTTAGTTGCAACATGTGGGATCTAGTTCCCTGACCAGGGATCGAACCTGGGGCCTCCTGCATTGGGAGCGCAGAGTCTTAGCCACTAAACCACCAGGAAAGTCCCTGGAGCCATTGCTGAAAGCAAACACCAGTACAGCTCTTTGGATGAGTTCTGTAAGGTGTTCACCGTGCTAGCATGTGAGACAGGCTTCGTCCACATGATGCACTGATGCAATGTTGGGCTTCTGTGCTCACCAAGGGGCCCAGGTACCAAGTCCTCAGTCCCTGGAAATAAGTCTCCTGTTTGCAGACTTCGGGGAGGCCTGCAACTCTAACGCGAAGCGTGTGAGTCTCCCTGAGTTTCATTTTTCATATTTTCAGAGTTATATTTTCCTCCTTCCCTTACAACATTCCAACCCCTGGGCTCAGAATTCACACTGAATGAGCTCCTAGATGCAGAGAAACATCCTTTCATTCTTGGTTCTCCTCACAGCCCACATCCCCACACCCTGAAGAAACCTCACCCTGCACACATGCCCGGAAATGCGCCATGGACTCTAAGTCACTGAGGATTTCCATGAAGTTTACTGACTCTGAGACTTGTGAGACATTGGGAACTGAAGCCCTGTTGCCAGAAGCATGTGTTCAATTCTGTCCAGTGGAAATAGAATGACAGAATGTTAAGTTGAGAAGAAGCCTTCCGAGTCCACTCCCACCCAAGGCAATGGAGGGAAGGGTGTGCACACGTGCTCAGCCGTGTCCCACTCTGTGATCCCATTGACTGTGGCCCGCCAGACTCCTCTGTCCATGGGATTCTCCAGGCAAGAATACTGGAGTGGGCTGCCATTTCCTTCTCCTGGGGAATCTTCTCAGCCCAGGGATAGAACCGGCACCTCCTGCGACTCTGGCATTGGCAGGTGGATTCATTACCACTGAGCCACCTGGGAAGCCCTCGCCCAAGGCAGAGCCGAATTTAAACCCCCACTGACAGCCCCAACATGCTGCCCTTTTTGGATCTTTCACTCCCCAGACAGACACATGTAGGGAGAAAATACATGTTTTCTTTATTCTCTTCTTCAGCTTTTCGATTTGTTATTTCTTTTCTGTTTGGAATCAACAACTAAGCAGTGATAGGATACGTAGATGTCATCTTGTCCTTGACAAAGCAAGAGCAGGTGTAAAGGACAAAGCAAGTAGGATGTGACTGAGAAGAGTGGGGAGCAGGAAGGCTGGAGGACCTGGCCGAGGAACTGCTGTTGGCTCCACACCTCCCACTGCGTCTCCTCGAACCCAAGTACTTGGAGCTCCTGAGGCCTGAGGGGACCTGTGGTCTGGGTCGACCTCACTACCCTTACCTTTGAATGGATGGCTCACCCTGGGCCTTGGCCAGAAACTTCGAGAGGAGGTGGGAGCAAGACGGAATTTGGAAGAAATGGTATAACATGAATGAACCTTGAAAACTTTGTTAAGTAAAAAAAGCCAAACCCGAAAGTTTATACTTTGTGTAATTTCATTTATATAATATGTACAAGATATGCAAACCCAAAAAGACAACCAACAAACATGGAAGCTGCCAATGACTGTGGGGAAAGAAGAGGAGTGACTCCTCTTGGGTACAAGATTATCCCTCCATTCAGCATGTCACACCAACTAGAATACTTTTTCTCTCCATTTACCCTATGACTGGCTTCTCCATGAGGTCTCACCAGGTTTCCATCCCATTATTCAGTTGAATTTTTATACCTCTTCTCATTTTCCAAAATTCTCCAGTGTATTTGTTCATTAGCTTGCTGTCGATCTCACCCACTAGAACTTCTCTGTCCGACACAGTGGCCACATGTGACCAGGAGCTGTTGCCCGTTATACAGAAAACATTGTCTGCACTTCAGGAAGCTCTCTTAGGGAGTGCTGCACTAGACTGTAAGCACCATCAGAGCAGGGTCCTAATTTTCTTGGTCACTACAAGATCTCTAGTATCTAGAACAGTACCTGACATACGGTAGACTCACTGAGGAATAAGCGATGACAATGAACTGAATGAATGAGTGAACTGGAAGGTTTGTCAGATGGGCAGTAGTGGAAAAGAGATAAGGGAATGCTGAAAACAGTCTGAACAGGACAGAAAATAGGAGTAAGAAAACAAGACATTTGTTCATATTCTTCTCATCATTCTCTACTCCAATATTTCATGTGAAGACTATCAACTATGATAGTCTCCATAAAGAAGATTTTTATCTTAATTTCTTTCCTACATTTTCCTGTTGCAGAATGTGTTCAGTATTATAATTTGACACAAAATAGCTTACCATCGTGAAATACACAGAATGCAGTGAACTTTATGGATTTACTATTAACTTCATTTTCATATCCAACCTATTAATTCAGTGGAGAGTACAAGGTAAAAATTTAGTTTGATAAAGAAACTTTGATGGGATTTTCCTGGTGGTCCAGTAGTTAAAACTCTACATTCTCAATGTAGGGGTTCTGGGTTTGATCCCTGGTCAGAGAACTTGATCCCACATGCTACAGCTAAGACCCAGTGCCGCCAAATAAATTAAAAAACAACACTAAATTTTAAAAGAACCTTTGACTCTTGAAGAATTTTTAAATAATCCTTTGTTTCATCAAACTTACAACATAAGAACTGCATTTATTTTATAGCTTTTTTCTTTTACTAATATTGAATGCAAACTCCGAGAGATGGCGAAGGACAGGGAAGCCTGGCATGCTATAACCCATAGGGTCTCGAAGAGTCAGACACGACTTAGTAACTGAACAACAACAATAACAGGACTATAAGATAAAAATAAAATATTAAATAAGTAGGTGACATTCCATTGTTTTCCCAATTTGCTATTGTTTTTTGTTTTCATTTGGTTTGGTTTGTATTTTGTTGAGTTTTTTTTTTTTTTTTTGCAAATTTTTACCCAAGATCTGATTGTGACTTTGCTACCACCTTCTGGCAAAATAATGAATATATTATGATCCTTAATTAGAATGAATTTCCACAATTTTGTTTATGTGGTGTTTTATGTTTATTTCATCTACATCTATCATAGTTAAAACCAAAAACTTAAAAGAGAGGCTTCCCTGGTGGCTCAATGGTAACTAAGAAATACCACCTTAACCAAGCTGTTATACTTAGCACCACTTAATGGGACAAATAAATATCATGTACCCCCTGATAAAATGTACCAAGATAGTTACTTCCCTACCTCAGTATCCTTGCCAAAAATGCAGAACTTAAATGTATCAGCATACATCAGACAACTCATATTGAGAGACATTCTACAAAATAACCAGCCAGTATGTTTCAAAATGTCAAGGTTGAGAATGATTGAGTAGGTGTTTCAAATTAGAAGAGACCCAGAAGGCAAAATGAAAAAATGCAAAAATGTGTGATCTGGATTGAATCCTGAGCCAAAAATAAGAACATTGATGGGATGATAACACAATTTGATTGTCTGTAAGATTACATAACTGTACTATATCAGTGTTAGTTTCCTGATGTTTATAATTATATGGTCATTATATTAGATACTGACATTTTAAGGGCTTCCCTGGGTCTAGTGGTTGAGAATCAGCCTGCCAATGCAGGAAACACGGGGTTGGATTCCTGGTCCAAGAAGATCCCACATGCCACAGAGCAACTAAGACATGCGCCATAACTACCGAGCCAGCACTCAAGAGCCCGGGAACTGCAACCCACTGGGTTCACGAGCCGCAACCACTGAAGCCCAAGGGCCTAGAGCCCATGCTCCCAACAGTGAGAAGCCCCTGCAATGGTAGCCAGGGCACTGCAAGAAAGAGGAGCCCCATTTGCCACAACTAGAGAAAGCCTGTAGCAATGAAGACCCATAAATCTTTAAAAACAAAATTAAGAATCTGAGTGGAGTGCTTATAGAAATCTTTAGCGTTGCTACTGTATCTTTTTAAAGTCTGAAATTATTTCAAAAAGAATTTAAAGGTCTTTAAACTACAGACTGAGCTCTGGAGGGCCCTCACCAAGCCTCTGAGGTACTGTCACTTATGGAATTCCTGGTCACTTTCTCCTTATGTATCAAAGATGACTTCACCCACTCAATACCCTAGTCTTTCTTTTCCCCGACCTATTCATCTAAAGCAAATTTTCTGCCTCTTCTCAGCCGCCTCTGAAATCTTGAATTCAAGTACCCAAATTATAGCTTGTTTACCCAAAGTCCCAGTCCAAAAATTCTTTGAGTTCACTGAGACATCCAATCCACTAATAATACCGTTTTTCCAGTATCCATCACCTACCCCCTTCCCCACATCGTTTAATACCCTCCTCCTTTACCCAACTTCCAGGTCCAATTCTTAGATATTCTCTTGCAAACAACTCCCTTGGCCATCTCACCCTCTGTTCCACTCACCTGCAAGACTCAATATTCCTTAAACTACACAAACAGCTAACTGTTGCTAGGGGGAAAAAATCTTACAAACATGCTGACTGGCCCATTTAAAACCATAAATACAGGGGCGGCGCCCCCAGGGAGCGACCTGAGGGCCAGACTGCGGGGCGGGAAAGGGCAGCGCCCCCGGCCAGGGTTCCTGAGGCTGCCCACGGAAGGCTAATACCCCCACGAGAGCTGTTCGGCCCGGGGGCGCGGGCGGCTTTGGGTGGCGGAAGATTGGGAGCGAAGGAAAGAGAAGGAAAGAGGGTTTTCCTTGCCAGTGAATCGTATACAGTACACTGTCAGTCTCTTGTCTTCTCTTCACCATGGCTTCTTCTCATATCCAGGTGAAGGAACTGGAGAAGCGTGCCTCAGGCCAGTCAAAACAATCTGTCCCAGAATTTCCCCTTTCCCCTCCTAAGAAGAAGGATCGTTCCCTGGAGGAAATTCAGAAGAAATTAGAAGCTGCAGAAGAAAGATGCAAGTCCCATGAAGCGGAGGTCTGGAAGCAACTTGCTGAGAAACGGGAGCACGAGAAAGAAGTGCTTCAGAAAGCGATAGAGGAGAACAACAGCTTCAGTAAAATGGCGGAAGAGAAGCCGACCCACAAGATGGAAGCCAACAAAGAGAACCGGAAGGCACAAATGGCTGCCACACTGGAGCGTTTGCGAGAGAAGGACAAGCACGTTGAAGAAGTGCGGGAGAACAAAGGATCCAGAGATCCTGCTGAGGAGACTGAAGCCGACTAATCTGACCTGAGAACTGACTTCCTCCCCGTCCCCTTCCTAAATATCCAAAGACTGTACTGGTCAGTGTCCTTTTACTTTTGCCCTCCTGACAAATATTCTAGAAGCTGATGTAGGACAGTATGGGTAGATCCAGACGGCATGATGTTGTTCTAGAGGCTAAAGGGGAGAAACGAAAAGTGTTTTACTCTTTATTTCTAAAGTGTTGAAGTCTTTCTAATGTAGCTATTTTTCTTGTTGCATCTTTTCTACTTCAGTACGCGTGGTGCGCTGGGTTAATGGCTAGTACTGTATTGGCTCCGTGAAAACATGTCTGTGAAAAGAGTATGTAGTGGCTTCTTTCAAATTGTGAGATGCTGAATATCTGTTCACTTTTAAATCCCGATTCCGTCCCGATCTTACAGACGCTGCTGTACTTGAATGGTTAATAAAGCTACACAGTGCTGGTGGCAGTGAAAAAAACAAACCATAAATACAAATGGACATTAATTCTCAAGTGGAAACTAATACTACCAGACACCCTTTTTTCAAAGTCTCAGTCCCAGTGTTGGAATCAAGATCTTTGGTCATGGCATTCCAATAATCATTGGGAAAGGAAGACAATAAAAGTGTGATACAGAATGTCCCTGTGACTTATTTTTTTTTTCATCCGTATTGTATTGTCATGATGCAAACAGGAAAAAAATTTTTTTTTCATTTGGAATTTGTAAAACGAATTCTAATCCTTTCACATCTTTTTTAAAAAATTATTATTATTCATAGGCATCACCCAGATCACCCAGCCTTCTTAGTGATTCTTTCTGACGTTGCTCCAAGATCAAGTCCCAAATTCAGAAAGCACACTTGGAAATGGTATGTGTCTGTCATATAAGAGATACGTATTTGGTCTCTACCCTGTTTCCTGGTACCTGGAATCTCTGAAGTGGTCCATGTCTTGCTGTTTGCTAATGAGATGACTGGGAGCTCCTGGACAGCCTCAGGGTGGGGGCTGGTTGCCAAGGGAACCAAGCTTGTGATTAGAGAGTTGGAACTTTCAGTTCTACACCTTAATCTCTGGGGAAGGAAGAGGAGCTGGAGATCAAGTTAATCACTATAGACCAGTGATTTAATCAGTTGTGCCTACAGTAATGAGGTCTTCATAAAAAAAATAAAAATAAACCCTAAGTGAAGGGGTGTGGCGAGCTTCTGGGTTGTTGAACATGTGGAGGTGCCAGAAGGCCCTGTTCTCCACCTTGGGCAGCTCCTCCATCTGGCTGTTCCTGAGTTGTATCCTTGTACAATGCGCTGTAATCTAGTGAGTCAACTGTTAATCTGATTTCTGTGAGCTGTTCTAGCAAATTATTGGGCCTGTAATTTATAGCTGGTCCATCAGAATCACAGGTGACAATCTGGACATGTCAGCCTCTGAAGTGGAGGAGGGAAGTCTTGCAGGCCTGAGCTCTTAAACCTGTAAGATCTGACTCTAATTCCAGGCAGTGTCAAAACTGATTTAAAGGACCCATAATTGGTGTCCCTAAATAACTGGAGAATTGCTTGTTGTAAGCAGGGGATAAAAATTCATATTAGGAGACCAGACGAGTTTTTCCACACAGCGTCCCTAACACCAGTGCCAATCAAAACATGGTACTGGTCATGGTACTGGTCCAAAATGAATTAAGTACAGAAACTGAGAGTAGGTGCCCAGAAACACTACAGGAACTTGACATTGGTGCAACATCCAAGCTTGGGGTCAGCAGCAAAGGGCAGAGACCACTCAGGTTTTGTCTCCCTCTCAAGGGGAGCTGCAGGCCTGAGCCGAGTAGGAGTCACAAACAGCAGGACCATGTGCTATTTTAACCTTGAGCATATGCAAAAATCTAAAAACCGTAAGCATTTCCTTTTATAACTTGTAGTTTTTACAATGATGTTGATTTTTAATCAGGTTATTTTTTTGAGTTTATAGTTTTATACTGTCACCTAAACTGGGAAAGTAATTTATATTGTTTATTAGCTTGCTTATTTATTTTTACCATTTAAAAAGATCTAATGTTTACAATCATGATAGTAGATAAATTTTGGCAGTTTGGTTACTTACCAATCAGTCATTTTTTTTTTTTTTTTAGTTTAAAATACTTTGCAACTTTCAAAAGAGTTGCAAGAATAGTACAAAGAATCCCCATAAAACCTTTAACCAGTTTTTAATATTTCACCAATTTGTTTCATAATTTTGTGTGTACTTATTAATATAAAATCAGATGTTCTAGTATACTTATTGATGGAACAAAAAACGTAAATGACATAAAAGCTAACACTTTGAGTTTATTTTTGTGTATGGTGTTAGGAAGTGTTCTAGTTTCATTCTTTTACAAGTGGTTAACCAGTTTTCCCAGCACCACTTGTTAAAGAGATTGTCTTTTTTCCATTGTATATCCTTGCCTCCTTTGTCAAAAATAAGCTGTCCATAGGTTCGTGGATTTATCTCTGGGCTTTCTATTCTGTTCCATTGATCTATATTTCTGTCTTTGTGCCAGTACCATACTGTCTTGATGACTGTGGCTTTGTAGTAGAGTCTGAAGTCAGGCAGGTTGATTCCTCCAGTTCCATTCTTCTTTCTCAAGATTACTTTGGCTATTCGAGGTTTTTTGTATTTCCATACAAATTGTGAAATTATTTGTTCTAATTCTGTGAAAAATACCGTTGGTAGCTTGATAGGGATTGCATTGAATCTATAGATTGCTTTGGGTAGAATAGCCATTTTGACAATATTGATTCTTCCAATCCATGAACACGGTATGTTTCTCCAACTGTTTGTGTCCTCTTTGATTTCTTTCATCAGTGTTTTATAGTTTTCTATGTATAGGTCTTTTGTTTCTTTAGGTAGATATACTCCTAAGTATTTTATTCTTTTTGTTGCAATGGTGAATGGTATTGTTTCCTTAATTTCTCTTTCTGTTTTTTCATTGTTAGTGTATAGGAATGCAAGGGATTTCTGTGTGTTAATTTTATATCCTGCAACTTTACTATATTCATTAATTAGCTCTAGTAATTTTCTGGTAGAGTCTTTAGGGTTTTCTATGTAGAGGATCATGTCATCTGCAAACAGCGAGAGTTTCACTTCTTCTTTTCCTATCTGGATTCCTTTTATGTCTTTTTCTGCTCTGATTGCTGTGGCCAAAACTTCCAACACTATGTTGAATAGTAGTGGTGAGAGTGGGCATCCTTGTCTTGTTCCTGATTTCAGAGGAAATGCTTTCAATTTTTCACCATTGAGGGTGATGCTTGCTGTGGGTTTGTCATATATAGCTTTTATTATGTTGAGGTATGTTCCTTCTATTCCTGCTTTCTGGAGAGTTTTAATCATAAATGAGTGTTGAATTTTGTCAAAGGCTTTCTCTGCATCTATTGAGATAATCATATGTTTTTTATCTTTCAATTTGTTAATGTGGTGTATTACGTTGATCGATTTGCGGATATTAAAGAATCCTTGCATTCCTGGGATAAAGCCCACTTGGTCATGGTGTATGATTTTTTTAATATGTTGTTGGATTCTGTTTGCTAGAATTTTGTTAAGGATTTTTGCATCTATGTTCATCAGTGATATTGGCCTGTAGTTTTCTTTTTTTGTGGCATCTTTGTCTGGTTTTGGAATTAGGGTGATGGTGGCCTCATAGAATGAGTTTGGAAGTTTACCTTCTTCTGCAATTTTCTGGAAGAGTTTGAGTAAGATAGGTGTTAGCTCTTCTCTAAATTTTTGGTAGAATTCAGCTGTGAAGCCATCTGGTCCTGGGCTTTTGTTTGCTGGAAGATTTCTGATTACAGTTTCGATTTCCTTGCTTGTGATGGCTCTGTTAAGATCTTCTATTTCTTCCTGGTTCAGTTTTGGAAAGTTATACTTTTCTAAGAATTTGTCCATTTCATCCAAGTTGTCCATTTTATTGGCATAGAGCTGCTGGTAGTAGTCTCTTATGATCCTTTGTATTTCAGTGTTGTCTGTTGTGATCTCACCCTTTTCATTTCTTATTTTGTTAATTTGGTTCTTCTCTCTTTGTTTCTTAATGAGTCTTGCTAATGGTTTGTCAATTTTGTTTATTTTTTCAAAAAACCAGCTTTTAGCTTTGTTGATTTTTGCTATGGTCTCTTTAGTTTCTTTTGCATTTATTTCTGCCCTAATTTTTAAGATTTCTTTCCTTCTGCTAACCCTGGGGTTCTTCATTTCTTCCTTCTCTAATTGTTTTAGGTGTAGGGTTAGGTTATTTATTTGGCTTTTTTCTTGTTTCTTGATGTGTGCCTGTAATGATTAAAGATCTAAATGTAAGACCAGAAACTATAAAACTCCTAGAGGAGAACATAGGCAAAACACTCTCCGACATAAATCACAGCAAGATCTTCTATGACCCACCTCCCAGAATATTGGAAATAAAAGCAAAAATAAACAAATGGGACTTAATGAAAATTAAAAGCTTTTGCACAACAAAGGAAACTATAAGTAAGGTGAAAAGACAGCCCTCAGATTGGGAGAAAATAATAACAAATGAGGAAACAGACAAAGGATTAATCTCAAAAATATACAAGCAACTCCTGAAGCTCAATTCCAGAAAAATAAACGACCCAATCAAAAAATGGGCCAAAGAACTAAACAGACATTTCTCCAAAGAAGACATACAGATGGCTAACAAACACATGAAAAGATGCTCAACATCACTCATCATCAGAGAAATGCAAATCAAAACCACAATGAGGTACCATTACACGCCAGTCAGGATGGCTGCTATCCAAAAGTCTACAAGCAATAAATGCTGGAGAGGGTGTGGAGAAAAGGGAACCCTCTTACACTGTTGGTGGGAATGCAAACTAGTACAGCCACTATGGAAAACAGTGTGGAGATTTCTTAAAAAACTGGAAATAGAACTGCCATATGACCCAGCAATACCACTTCTGGGCATACACACTGAGGAATCCAGATCTGAAAGAGACACGTGCACCCCAATGTTCATCGCAGCACTGTTTATAATAGCCAGGACATGGAAGCAACCTAGATGCCCATCAGCAGATGAATGGATAAGGAAGCTGTGGTACATATACACCATGGAATATTACTCAGCCGTTAAAAAGAATTCATTTGAATCAGTTCTAATGAGATGGATGAAACTGGAGCCCATTATACAGAGTGAAGTAAGTCAGAAAGATAAAGAACATTACAGTATACTAACACATATATACGGAATTTAGATAGATGGTGGCGATAACCCTATATGCAAAACAGAAAAAGAGACACAGAAATACAGAACAGACTTTTGAACTCTGGGGGAGAACGTGAGGGTGGGATGTTTTGAAAGAACAGCATGTATATTATCTATGGTGAAACGGACCACCAGCCCAGGTGGGATACATGAGTCAGGTGCTCGGGCCTGGTGCACTGGGAGGACCCTGAGGAGTCGGGTGGGGAGGGAGGTGGGAGGGGGGATCGGGATGGGGAATACATGTAACTATATGGCTGATTCGTGTCAATGTATGACAAAACCCACTGAAATGTTGTAAAGTGATTGGCCTCCAACTAATAAAATAATATTAAAAAAAAAAAAAAAAAAAAAAAAAAAAAAAAAGCTAACACTTTGACATCAAGAATATAATCTTTACTATATGATAATACAGAAGCTGATCATAAACAACTATTATCATTTGCTGAAGTACAGTGGTTACTGAAATGGGAAGTTTTGTTGAGAAGGTTTGAACTCAGGAACAAACTCTTAATTTTAAAAGTTGGCTTCTTAAGTGGGAAAAGAATTTGAAAAGGAATAGATACATGTATATGTATAACTGAATCACTTTGCTGTAGACCTGAAACAAACACAACACTGTTAATCAACTATGCACCAATATAAAATAAGAAGTTTAAAAACATAAAAATAAAAGTTTTTCTTTTTTAAAGATATAGTTTAAACAGCTGTGTTTATTATTTGCCTGATAGCTTCAGTATTTAAATGATTTTAATGCATTCGTGCAACTTTTTCAATGTCAAATAAGATCTAACGGTTATAACTTGGAAAAATAAAATTTATAAAGACTGTAATAACATTTATCAATGAATACTTTAGATAATGGATGGAATGTTTTTTATTATTTTTCATCAAAAGATGAAAATGTATCTTGATTTCATTTCTTTCATCAATATATAATTTACTTTTAACTATAACGATACAGAATGAATTTTTAGAATTGACTACTTATGAAGAATTGAAGCTCAATTATGGAAATATAGCTTCCCTTGCTTCACTATACATTAAGGTAAAATGTAATATCTTGAACCTGCCCCTGTGAACTGACTTCTCTACTGTATATGTTATGAAAACAGAACATAGGAACAATTAATATATACATTAACCCCTGTCACTAATACTGTCATCAATTCAATTTAGATTAGATAAATTTTAAGAAGTGAGAAACAAGTTCACTTAACACATTAAAAGCCTATTATTTCTACATAGCAAGCATTGATACACATTTATATCAAATACTTGGTACAAATCTTAAACATTGATACATATAGTGTTTGTTCAAAACTTCATTCAGGCATTTAACATGAGGAACTAGCAATTTCACTCTGTTTAGTTTTGTTTACACTTGCAATGAATTATATGTACAGTTATTTTCTTTTCCCTCTGTTCTGTTTGTTCTGATTATATTTGTAAAATGCTATGTGTTGACTCACTTAAAAATCACAAATTTTGTTTTGTGTGTACTTTTATAACCTTTCTAATAATTTTTTGTTGTATTTTACAAAAGTATTGGCCACAACCAATTGGAAATGACAAATGTTTCACTACAGATAATTTGTTCAGCATGGTTATGCCTTGGACATTCCCTAGATGACCGCTAGATGGTGACCAAGGATCTTCTCCCTGATGGCTTCTGTGATCTTTGGAACGGCTCCTCGATTGAGAAAGAAGTCATTTCATATGCTAAAGCTTCTCCAGTGTAGTCTGGCAGAATTGTCAGATCTTTCCTATTTCTGAAGCCCATAGAGAAGGCAATTCAGTCTCCCTTATATGGGACGTGCTGCGTGCTAAGTCGCTTCAGTCATGTTCAACGCTGTGCGACCCCATGGACTGTAGCCCGCCAGGCTCCTCTATCCATGGGATTCTCTAGGCAAGAATACTGGAGTGGGTTGCCATGCCCTCCTCCAGGGGATCTTCCCAACCCAGGGATCAAACCTGCGTTGGCAGGCAGGTTCTTTACTACCAGGGCCACCATATGTAACTGTTGAGATTGACTGATACAAATGAAGATATGGATGTTCATATTGATATGTTTTGCCAAATGTTGATAGGCTTCCCACATGCACAGGAGCTTATCCATACACCAAAACTGTTGAAACAATTGCCATCACATCTCCCCATGACACTTACTGCCACTCGCTCAGGAGCCACTCACAGAATGTTCCTGTATTTAAAAATAAGCTGTAGGAGTTCCCTGGTGGCCTGGTGGTCAGGATTCTGGACTGTCACTGACTGCCCTGGCCCGGGTTCAATCCCTGGTTGGGGAATGGGGATCCTGCAAGCCATGTGGTACAGCCAAAATAAACAAATTAAAATAAAAATAAACTTGATGCTATTATAAAAGCACAAATGAAATATGCTAAAACTTCCCATTCACAGGTATGAGAACCCAACCCGGATAAGCCTCCATAACCAGAGCAATTCATTCCTTCAGCCACTGGAAGGGTGATAAAGATCTGCTTATCAACATTTTTATAAACCGCCAAGGCCTTTAGCTTTCAGAACATTCCTCCCCTGTAAAAAGACCTGTACCAATGGGGCAGAGGGGGCTTCCTTGGTGGCTCAGCGGTAAAGAATCTGCCTGCAATGCAGGTGAGCTGAATTGAATCCCTGGGTCAGGAAACCCCCTGAAGAAAGAAATGGCAACTCACTGCAGTATTCTTGCCTGGGAAATTTTATGGACAGAGGAGCCTGGTGAGCTACAATCCATGGGGTCGCAAAGAGTTGGACAAGACTCAGCAACTAAACAACAATCATGGGGCAGACAAGAAGAATGAAAACCTGTCTGTGACCAAAAGTTTATATCATCCCCTGTAATAAATTATTCAGGCTTCCAGGTCAGCTACTAGTGGCTGGAATCCTGATGTCCAGCTTGGTTTTCCTGCCTTGGGGACTTACGCTGTCCACTCTTCAAGGTGGCCAACGTCTCCTATCACCTTTCAAGTGAACAGAAACTTCCTCGTCGCCTTATCTAACTCTGACCATGTCTGTTTAAGCCATCTGGCAACCAGCTTTGGGAGCTGAACATGCTGGAAACCTCTTCTCTGTCAAGGGCAGTGTGTGGCAGACTGGCAGCCCCTGGTAATTACCCCTGCACAGCAGAAGGCGGTCACCCACTGATGGCAGTAGTCTCACGGTCCCCTGACAGCCATGAGTCTCTCTGGTATTGAGATGGGACAAAGAGAATATGTAGCTGTGGACTAGAGAGGAGTTTGCCTGATTAAATTCAGGGGACCAAACTTTGAAAAACTCTTCCTTCTTGGATTGATGATTTCTAGTTGATGATTTTAGGAAATGTTTACTTTTTTAAAGCTTTTTAATATTAATTACCATTTATTTATTTGGCCGTGTTGGGTCTTCATTGCTGGGCAGGCTTTTCCCTAGTTGTAGTGTGCGGGCTTCTCTTATTGGGAAGCACAGGCTCTAGGGCGTTCAGGCTTCAGTAGTTGTGGAGCATGGGCCTAGTTGTCCCGCGGCACGTGGGATCCTCCAAGACCAAGGATCAAACCTGTGCCTCCTAAATTGGCAGATGGATTCCTATCCACTGTGCCAACAGGGATACTCAGGAAATGTTTACTTATGGCCATTGATATGATTGTCTTTACAAGCCACATAATGTAAGAGGAACAAACACTCTAAGTGAATCAAGTCTTTTGCAAGGTCAAAGACCAAGGTTTAAAGACATACTTCCTTTGATTCTAATCTAGAGGTCTGGGCATCAGAGACTCATCATCCTCAAAGCAGTTCTCTCTGCTAATTGTATTCGCCAATTACCAGTCAGCTTCTCATTTTGAAAAGATATACTCATATTAAGCTAATTCAAGGAGTATGTTTATTAAAATTAGATTATTCAAAAAAGTGTGGGTAAAGGTCAGGAAAACCAGAGGGTAACCATGCTTTAATCCTGGGCTACTAATAATGGAGGAGCTGTCACATCCCACCATCAAAATGTGAAGGACAAGAACAGTTACGGGAAACCCAACAGAAGAAACTCACAGGCAAGCAGCAGTGATGAGAAACACTGCCAGCCTGATGTGATCCCGACTCTCCTCACTTTCATCAGGGACCAGATCCAACCAGAAGCAAGAGAGCACAGCCTACTGATGTAATCTATCTGTGTCAGCCTCCCAGGATAGAGAACAAGGTGCAATGGGTCTGGAGAAATAGAACATATTTCTATGTACTTATATGTATATAGCTATATGTGTGTGCGTCTGTGTCTGAGTCTCTGTGTGTATGTACATATGCACTCCAGAAGACAGGTAGGTGGTTGGGCAGATAGAGATAGATACACAGACAGGGATGAGATAGAGACAAAGCTAGAGCTACCAGCCAAGACTTTTTGCCTGCAGCATCCTTTCTGGTCCTTCATCTAATGGAAAGGTCGAGCCCCTGTCACAGAGTGGGCATGAAGTTCTATCAACTATCATGTCAGTACTAGTTGCTATCCATTTTCTTATACTCCTATCTAGAGAAAGGGGAGGGAGAAAAGAAACGATTTACACAAAACAGTGCTATGATACTCCTGACATCCAAAGGCCTCCGTTGGTCGTTGTAGCTACCTTTTCCCACGGCCCATTCTATGTGTGCCCCTTAACCTTTCCCAGCATCTTGGCTGGATCAGGATTACTTACCAGATGGCGAGTCCAAACTCTTCATTGCTACAGTGTTTGAGTCCTTTTCTCTAAAGGTCATTGCAGTTTTTCACTCACCAGGGCAACTGATCAAGGGAGTTTAAAATATCAATAAATGCCCAGGACAATTCATCAAGGGAGTATAATAAATGATCAGTAAATCCCCTGGTTTTCAAACATAGTTCTCCACAGTCATCAATCAACTCAATCTTACAAAACCTCCCTTCTCTGCCTCTGATTGGTCAGTGGCATGAGAAGCCCAAGAGGGCACACTAGGTCCCCAAAATTTAAGTGCTTTTCAAAGAACTGCATAAAAAGGATGAGGGAAGAATGTATTCTAATTTAAAATGGAGAGACCTGGCAATCCCCACCTTAACTAACCTAGCGATCAAACAGAGTAAAACAACCTGGCCTGAGGTGTCTTCCAGTGTGAGACATGAAGTGCAGATCCTTGAGACACAGATGTACAGAACAGACTTTTGGACTCTGTGGGAGAAGGCAAGGGTGGGATGTTCTGAGAGAATAGCATTGAAACAAGTATACTATCAAGGGTGAAACAGATCACCAACCCAAGTTGGATGCTTGAGACAAGTGCTCAGGGCTGGTGCACTGGGAAGACCCAGAGGGATGGGGTGGGGAGGGAGGCAGGAGGGGGGATCAAGATGGGGAACACATGTAAATCCATGGCTGATTCATGTCAATGTATGGCAAAAACCACTACAATATTGTAAAGTTATTAGCCTTCAACTAATAAAAATAAATGAAAAAAAAAAAGTGCAGATCCTCACCCATGTATCAGTATTGTTCCTCACCCAGGTATCAGTAGTGTTCCTCACCCATGTATCAATAATGTTCCTCACCCATGTATCAACAGTGTTCCTCACCCATGTATCAGTAGTATTTCTCACCCATGTATCAGTAGTGTTCCTCACCCATGTATCAGTAGTGTTCCTCACCCATTTATCAAGTGTTCCTCACCCATGTATCAGTAGTATTCCTCACCCATGTATCAATAATATTCCTCACCCATGTATCAATAATGTTCCTTACCCATGTATCAATAGTATTCTTCATCCATTTATCAATAGCATTCATCACCCATGTATCAATAGCGTTCCTCACCCATGTATCAATTGCGTTCCTCACCCATGTATCAGTAGTGTTCCTCACGGATTTATCAAGTGTTCCTCACCCATGTATCAGTAGTATTCCTCACCCATGTATCAATAATATTCCTCACCCATGTATCAATAATGTTCCTTACCCATGTATCAATAGTATTCTTCACCCATTTATCAATAGCATTCCTCACCCATGTATCAGTAGTATTCCTCATCCATTTATCAATAGTGTTCCTCACCCATGTATCAGTAGTGTTCCTTACCCATGTATCAATAGAGTTCCTCACCCATGTATCAGTAGTGTTCCTCACCCATGTATCAGTAGTGTTCCTTACCCATGTATCAACAGTGTTCCTCACCCATGTATCAGTAGTGTTCCTCACCCATTTATCAACAGTGTTCCTCACCCACGTATGAGTAATATTCAGTAGTGTTCCTTAACCATGTATTAATAGCATTCTTGCAAAAGACATTTCACCTGAATTGAGCCATGAAGAAACTGACAAATCCAGAATGTGGGATATCCTACAAGACACTTGGCTTGGACTCTCTTAAAAAAAATCAGTGTTATTGAAAACATAAATAGAAGGTAATTATTCTAGATTAAAAAGACTAATAACCAAATGAGAGGCATGAACCTTGATTAGATACTGCATCAGGGGAAGAAACAACATTTAGGGGAACAATTGGGGATATTTAAACTGGTTTTTAGGTAAAATTACTGAATTTTTCTAAGTTCTGATAATAGTGAGATTCGGTAGAAGAAAGTCTTTATTCTTGTGAAAGACACTGAAGTTCAACTGCTCTCTTCAGAAAGAGCGTAAACAACTGTCTGGACCATGAACTGAACTACTGTTTCTTTCCATGGAGCACTGCTTTTATTTGCAAGAACAGCTGACAAATTATGATTACTCTGACTTGTAGAGTTGGCAATTTCTCAAAAATGAACAAACTGAACCCAACACTTCAAGGAAAACAACAGATAGCATTTGTTGCCAATGGTGTAATTCAAGCTTTTAAGCAAAAATTACATAGTGCAACTGACCTTTAAGAATCTACCATTTGTCAAGTTTTGTGGTTGTTATCAAAGAGTATCCAAAATGATCTGAAAACTCTATTAAAATACGGCTCCCTTTTGCAACAACACATTTCTGGGTGGCTGAATTTTTTTTTCACATACTTTGACCCAAACAACATATCATGAATAGTTCAGCAAAAAAGAGAGAATGTTCAGCAAAAGAATCGAATTAAATAGGTGAAGGATATAAGGGTGTTTGTTCCTTTTACCATTTGTTCAACTTTTCTGTAGGTTTGAAAAGTTGCAAAATAAAATGTGTGGAGTGAGAAATTCAAGTCCCAGGTCATGGGGAGGGAACATAAACATTTTTAAGTGGTCACTAGAGAGATCACTTCCACCTATGACCCCTCTGGTCTAACACACTTAGCGGCTACTCCCCCACTCTCTAGGCTCCTCCAGTAGACTGGAGAAATCATCAGATGTCTTCCTGTTTCTATAGGCTTTCTCCAGGAGAAGCCCTAGAATTCTAGCAGAAATGTTAGGAGCTAATGCTGGTTTTAGAACTGGAGGCAGTAGCAGGTGGTGTGGCCTGCTTCTGCAGGCAACAGAGGTCCAGGGAAATCTGGGGCCCAAATGCCATCTCCTTTCCCAACCAGTGCCCTTCGCGGTTTCCCAGGACTGGGCATTAATCGGTGCTACAACTCTGCGCTCCTTACAACCATCCTGGGCTTGTTCTGGAACCACTGTGACCACAGATGACAGACCCTTTCAAAGCTGTCATCGAGGCTCTCTAGCTCCTCATGTGTCTTAATGTTTGTGTTCACAGCTTTTTCCTTTCCCTAGGTGCTAGAGACCTGGGTTGGAGACCTGGCTTCAGCCCCTGGGTTGGGAAGATCCCCTGGAGGAGGACATGGCAACCCACTCTAGTAGTCTTGCCTGGAGGAGCCTGGCGGGCTACCGTCCACGGGGTCGCAAAGAATTGGACATGACTGAGTGACTAAGCACAGCCCAGGTGCTTTCCCAAGAGTGTCAAAAGTGAGGTGCCTGCAAAATCTTTACAGTTACAGCTAGCCAGATTCATTCAGGTGCCACAGCCATTATCAAAGTCATGCTCTCTGACTGGAAGCTTCCATGCTACCACACTGATAAGTTTAAGTGGTTGTGGCCTCGCCATATACCACAGTTGACTCCTGTCCCATCACCCCCATCCCTGTCCTCTCCACATCTCAGAATACAATTCTGAGCATCAGTTTCCTGGGGTCATTTCTGGAGCCTATTACTGTAGCAGTCACAGTGCCAACAGGAAGCAGGTGGTACACTCAAATCACAACTTGAGCAGAGTTTGAGACCATTTACAAACATGAGTAGACCACAGGAAAAAGCAGAAGCAGCAACAGACTTTATTTCCTTGGGCTCCAAAATCACTGCGGACAGTGACCGTAGACATGAAATTAAAAGACGCTTGCTCCCTGGAAGTAAAGTAGGGAGCTTTACAGCGTATTAAAACCTAGACAGCATATTTAAAAAGCAGAGATATGACTTTGCCAACAAACCCATACAGTCAAAGCTGTTTTTTTCAGGCCCTCCCAGGGGCTTCCCTGATAGCTCAGCTGGTAAAGAATCCGCCTGCTATGTGGGAGACCTGGGTTCAATCCCTGGGTTGGGAAGATCCCCTGGAGAAGGGAAAGGCTACCCACTCCAGTATCCTGGCCTGGAGAATTCCATGGACTATATGCTCTATGGGGGTCACAAAGAGTCGGACACAACTGAGCGACTTACACTTTCACTCCCAGGTGGCACAGTGGTAAAGAATCCACCTGCCAAAAAGGAGATACAGGTTCGATCCCTGGGTCAGGAAGACCCCTGGAGAAGGAAATGACAACCCACTCCAGTCTTTTTGCTTGGAAAATCCCATGGACAGAGAAGCCTGGTGTGCTACAGTTCACAGGGTCACAAAAATCAGACTCGACTTAGTGACTAAACCACCAATCCATGATTTTTTCAGTAGTCATGCACGAATGTGACAGCTGGATCATAAAGAAGACTGAGCGCTGAAGAACTGAAGTTTTTGAACTGTGCTGGAGAAGACTCTTGAGTCACTTGGACTGCAAGGAGATTGAACCAGGCAATCCTGAAGGAAATCAACCCTGAATATTCATTGGATGGGCTGATGCTGAAGCTCCAATACCTTGGTCATCTAATGCAAAGAGTTGACTCCCTGGAAAAGACCCTGATGCTGGCAAAGATTAAAGGCAAAAGGATAAAGGGGCAGCAGAGGATGAGATGGTCAGATGGCATCCCCAACGCAATGGAGATGAATTTGAGCAAACCCTGGGAAGTAGTGGAGGGCAGAGGAGCCTGGAGGGGTATAGTCCATGAGGTTGCAATTTCCTGGTGGGGTTCTGCACTGGCCAAAGTCAGCCAGGAGCCAGAAAGCAGGGGAGCCTGATGCCATGTCCGTCCAGGCTAGCCAACCAGGGCCAGAGTGGAGAGTGGATCTGAAGGTGCTCAGGAGACAGCGCATGTGTAGTGTAAAGAGCCTCTAGGTTCCAATTTCATGCCCACTAAAAAGGTGGGAGGAAGAAAATCAAGTCTGAATTTACATAATTCTCTCCTCTTGCCCAGTATCTTTTTTTAATTGGTTTACAAAGTTGTTAGTTCCAGGTGTGCAGCAAAGTTACACATGTATGTATATCCACTTTTTTAGATTATTTCTCCATAAAGGTCTACAGAGTCTTGAGTAGTTTCCCAGTATCTCCATGACAAATTATCAGTTTTTCCTATATGATCGCACAGCCTATGGTACCTCAAGTTGGTGGCCAACAGGAAATCCTAGTCAATATACTCAAGAATAATTCAACCTACCTGTTTGAGGAGCTGTGGCTAGGGGCGCAACATCTAATTGAAGCAAACCAACACCAACTTTCTCTAAGAGTTTAACCTTGACTAAAGGGTTCAGCAAAGTCATCCACCCTGAGGCACCACCAGGTGCTAAGGATGCAAGGATGGACAACAGCCCCTTCTACTGCTGCTGGGAATGTGGGGAAGTGATTTTTCTGCCTGTGCTGGGTCTTCATTACTATGCTCAGGCTTTTCTCCAGTTGCGGCAAAAGAAGGCTTCGGCGGACTCTTAACCAGACCTACGAGGGAGTCGGAAATGATTTTAAGAAACTCTGAAGATGTGCTGGGTTAGACGCTAATTCTACCTTATGAAGACAGTGAAAATCAGGGTGAGGGTTACTTTGAGAGGGTCCATTGCTAAATCAATGACCCACAAGTCAATTCTGCCATTGTCCAAGGTCTATACTACAGGAACACAGGTAAACACAACCTCAGGTTTTGGAATCAGCCAGATGTGGATTCCAATCCTGCTTCCTCCACTTACTGTGTTGCTGTGACCAAACCAACTATTTTCTGGAAACCTCAATTTCCACCTAGAAAATATGAGTATTAAGAGTATCTCCTCATGGAATGATAACTATTAAATAGAAAAATTAGATTTTCAGTATCTGTCACTGTCCATACTCCTCCATCTTGGCACTCAGCAAAATGGGACTTATTATGCCACTGATAGTTTACAGTAAGAGATGTTTTAAAGGAGATAAACTACCAATACTTACAGGAAAGTTGTAAGCACGCTGTAGTTTGTTGCTGCTTGGAGATTCCTACAGCAATTGAAAAGGTTGCAAAAACCCAGACTATAATGTGTTTTTTAATTTCTTTTAAAGTTATCACACCCATTAACCTTCTGGAGGCAGTTTTCTAAGTAGAAGTGGCTTGCTGACAACACTACTTTGAATACTTCTTTTACAGCAAGTATCAGCTTTCCTTCTACTTAGAAATTCAAGAGCCATTGTTACGGGACTCCAATGTATTGAAAATGTTCTCAACTGTTTCTAAGAGCCTTCTCTGCCTATCAGTTAATGACTCTATGGTGAGCAAGAAGCATTTCTCCATATTCGGGGGGGGGGAAAAGTGTCATAGATCAAAAAAGAATCTACTTATTAGTGCTTAGATACCAAAAGACCTTTGCTTCTGAACCAAGAATTTTAAGGAAAACCATATGGCTCCTAAAATTATTTTTCAGTTAATAGTCTTCAAACCTCACCATCAAAAGGTACTTTCAAGCCTAGATCAAGGGCCGAAATTCTTAAATTCCTCGAAATCCTCAGATATCTATTGTATTTCTGCACTACCCTTTCATCTTTTTGGATCACTCAAGGTGTGAATAAATGAAAATGCTTTCTATATTCCAACACCAAGTGGACAGAGGCAGCAGACCTCATGACTGGCTCGTGCACCGAGTTTGACCACACTGCCCAACAGTGCTGGACAAGTCCATGGTCTAAACCTGAGAAGCTCAAATGTGTGTGTGTGTGTGTGTGTGTGGTGTGTGTGTTGGGGAGTAGCAGGGAGTGGTGTGTGTGTGTGTGGGTGTGGTGTGGTGTGGTGTGTGTGTTGGGGAGTAGCAGGGAGTGGTGTGATAGCCAAAATGATCAGATTTCTGATGTTAAAACAGGGTGAAGTACATCATAAATTTTTTCTTTAAAATTATTAAAAGTACTCAGTTAAGGTTGCACTGAGGAGTAAGTCCGCAGAAAACAAAAGTGGAAAGTGATTGAAATTGTAGCTGAGGTCACTTCAAACACGCACTGAAATCAGCCAACGCTGCACGTCAGTGCTGCTCACTTTCAGTCACACATCTGCCCCTGATCCACATGCTTCCACAGCCGCCCATTCCATCTTTCATTCACAACCAAGCTGCCTCCAACTCCTCAGTCATCCGGCTTCTAGGCCTTGTCCACCCTTGAGAACATCACTCAGCACCTACGAACTACCAGATCACCAGAGATGTCAATGGTGTAAAAGCAAAGGAAGAGAAGAACTGTGTCAAAGTGGAAACTAACCACCAAATGGGTTGTAAGCTTTTCCCATAAAGACATTATTGGAACAACTGGCAAAATTTGAAAGGAATCTCTAGGTGAAGGGATATATGAGAATTCTCTATCTTTCTTGCAGTAACTTATTTGGGAATTAGAAGGGGGCCAAACTGGAACTTCACATCACTTCTGAGACACAGGAGCTACAATACGCACTATTTTAGCTAAGTTCTGGCTTAGATGGTAGAAGCCCCTCGCATACAGCATTCTGTTATCAAGGTAGGATATAGTATCCAACTGCTGCGATTCAGGGAAAGTGCTTCTTTTCTACCAGAGTTTTAAAAAGTAAGTGGCCTAAATCATTTCCAAGCTAAAATAAGTTACCAAACAAAAAAACTATTCAAACTATCAAGAGCCAGAGAGCGAAATAAGGAGAGAGAGGAATGCTTCATTTGAGGCAGAAACAGTAGGTCCTTGTTAGTCCAGGACTAAATGGCTGTAAAAGGAGGTCTGGGAAGATTTGAACTCTGTGATAAACTGACATGAGGTCAGGGAGTGTCCTGTGTAGCAAGGGCTTTAAGACAAGCCCTTTGACACAGAGGGCTGTTAAGTCTTGAATAAACTGCTATATAGTAAATAATTCTGCATAATATTTTAACATTTCATGCTTCTCAAACTCCTTGTATATACCATAACTGCTTTCAGCCATACCACAAAACTGCAAGGTCAGTGATTAACTGTGTAGATTCCAAGTACTATTTTCTTCTTGACTGGATTTTTGAGTCAATGTTTTGTTAAAATTCACAGTTGATCAAGTGGAACACGAGTTATAAGTAATCTTCCATGGATCTCTCTATTCCAGTGTTAAGTTTCCCTAAATGAAAATTTAAACAATGAGAGATCTCAACTAAGCAAAACTACTAATCAAGAAGGGAAAAACAGTCTTTATAAATTAAGGAATAATCAGACCGCAAAGCACTCATACAGGTAAAAGAGGCCATGTACACCTTAGTATTTTTCATTTTTCCATTTGGATCAAGAAAATGGAAACAGACAGGACCATACCACGCAGCCCCAGAGGTCCTTAGAAGATTTAACACTCAAAGGCTAATCCACATTCCAAAGCACTCACACAGAAAAGGTGTCCTAGTTGTTAACAAAACCTATTCAACAGATAACTTAGCCATTCACCTTCGGGTCTGTGAAACTGGGATGACACAGAGGGCACATTTCTTGTTTTTATTTCAACATTTAAAATATTTTCACAGATGCAGTATTATATTCATCGACATCTCCATGGAAGATGTACCAAACAAAGCAGACAGGTATTCCACAAGTACAGAATTACATATTTGTTAACCATGTGAATGTTTACCACTAGAGTTTACCTAGAAAAACACCACTTTAAAAAAGAAAAAAGTGTTTTGAGTGTTTCTCTGAATTTTCATAAAAAGTGAGTTGCAAATAATTTCAGGAGACATCCTAAGTATTAGCACTTTTAAATTTCAGAATTTTATACTACTCTTCTAATATACCCCCATCAGGAACGCATAATAATTAATACTCAGTTCTTTCATTTATCCCCTCAATAGCCAAGCCAGGATGTACACTTTTTCCTTTCTTCCTAAACACATCATGTAGAATAGGCTGATCATCACAGCATTTTGACTGGCTAATGAGGTAGGAGCATTCTTCTTTCAAAAGAAGTTCTTAGGCATTTATGAAGCAAAACAAGAAGAAAATTATTAAGAGTTTTTTTCTAGTGGTTGTTCTTTAAATAAAATGCCAAGAGCCCTGAAAATTGGTCAGATGCTACCTGTAGTTTAAAAAGACATAGAAGAAAAACTAATTAGAGAGGCCCTGCTACTGCACACGTTCAAGGGCTGGCATGAATTCAATTAATTTTGGCCTTACCAGGTAAGAAACCATTGCCTCAAAATGCCATACTTTCTTCCTGGAAGAAATCTTACCAAGAAGCTAAAGTTGAAACAAAAAACATTACCCTCTCTTTTCTTTCCAGCACAAGTTATTTTCTCTTCTTTTAACCTAGTTCTCATCCCTTTCTAAACACACAAGAGATTGATAATTTCTGTATATTATATATTCAGTAATATATCGAAATGAATTTACCAAGAACCTTACCAAAAATCTGCCAGAGAAACACTCCTTAGGTGAAAGTCTTAATGACAATGTTAAACAGCTAGAAAATGCCTAGGTAACAGATTTCAGCACCATCTCTGTACTAGCAGATTGTTTCAAAATGCATGTACCTCCTAATTTCACATAAACCTAGGAAAGTTACCCATTATTCCCTTTTCATTTATACCAAAATCAGAGTTATGTGTTCTAACTACTCTTTCTGTATATATAATAAGGAATCTTTATAAATCTACCCAATTCAGTTACTATGTTCCCAAATGAAGGGGAAGTTTTCAAACAAGTATGATTTGTCTAAAATATGTATTCTGAACACTTTGGTACCTATTATGTGATATCAGCTAAAATATCAGAAAGGAGGATTTATTTCCTCAATTAATGCACATATTAGGGTTACTGCTTAAAAACATTTCTAAAAAAATCTTAAAAATGTCAAAGAAACATAGCTGCCAGAAAAAACAACTAGTAACTCCACGTGGCCTGGCAGATGGTTTTGAAATAAGTCCTTGACAATTCTACTATAAAATGTTTTAGACGTAATAATCAAACTTGGTATTATAGTGCAACTCTCTGATATGGCAGTAACCATTTGTGATTTGCTACCAAATGTCAGAAATAATTTTTCACGTCTTTAAATCTTTCTTTTTACTGTTCTATCTAGAACTATGTCCTGTCAATGTGATTAAAATATCAGTATGTCATCATCTAGAGTGAAGAGAATTCCTTCCTCTTCACTGTTGCCTTAATCTGTTACAGTTCCTTTACATTCTAAGGCACACCATGCCCTACTTATTGCTACAAAACCCCTGAAATCTGTGCCTCAGCCTATTTCTGCTTCATCATTATGGCTCAATGAAAATCAATTCAGAGTGCCTGCTAAAACTTAGTAACATTAAGTCTAGAACGCCATTGTCCAGTAGATGAACTGCATAAGAACCAAGTCTACTGAAGCAAAGGCCAAAAATCACAAATATGTGCTCAATATGCTCTTTCCCCTAAAAACTGACATTTACTATGACAGTTAAGCTCAGTGATATCTCTGGCTGTCCATAATCCATACTCAATGCTATAAAATAAAATGTTAGGCCAGTAAGCTTTCATAATTTTTATTAAATCCTAGTCTAATGTAACAATATCTGATTTTATAGACATCATCCCATGGTGAGTATGTATAATAAGTGAAAGCAAATCAGACACCTAAGTTATTATTTTCTGCAGACTAAGCAATAAGATAACAACTACACAGAATACTACAGATAATGACATACATTTACTTGCTCGGAGTTTTCAAACAAGCCATGTTGTTTATCAAACTATATCTCCTAATACTTAATACAGTAGAATTAGTGATTGTAGTTCTCATATATTTTACTTACAAGTACCTTATTGAGATAACTAACATTTTGACAGTTTCAGACTTTCCAAATTAGCACAACATATTCGAGAGAAAGAGCAAAGGCAAAATGAAAATTGAATATGACAAGATAGTTCTTAGAAGGAAACAGAAGGGAAGAAAAAGGGGGAAAGTGAAATATCACTGAGATCGGGGGAAAAAAAAAATCAAACAAGTCCAGACATCTGATTAGAACAGATCAACTATGAATTTCACAAATCAAAAGTTTATAAATTCAATGCAAAGCAAACCGTTTTGAATGGAAAGGCTGAGCTGAAACTAAAAGGTAGATAAACTGTTATTTTTGGCCTTAAACAGTATCAACTCTTCTGATCAAAGAAGGCCACAACAGTTAAGATTGTATTACTTGATTTTATTTTACACTAGGTGGTGGACACAAAAGCAATCCTCCTTAATAAAACTGACAATTAGCTTCACTCAGAACATTTTTAATAATGCACATTTAAAAAAAAGTATTCATCTTACAAATTGTTCTGCAATCCAAATATACAACAGCTTGGAAAACAATGTTTAGAAAACAAAAGCCAATGTAAAAAGACAGATTAAAACAACTAGAACAGTACAGGTTTTATATGGCTCTGATTTTACAGTTTTCTTACTGCATCATCAATGTCAGAAATCTGTTCCTTCAGCTGGCTCCATTGTTCAGGATTTAAAGATATACCTAAAAAAATGTTTAAAAATCAAAAGTTGAAAAATCTACTTAAGCTCTCTTGAGGATTTTCTACTTCCAACTAAAACACTGTTTTATCAAAATTGCCACTTCAAATGACACACTAAGAATCAAATCTCTTACATTTATTTGTCATATTCATCACAATTACCTTTGTAGGTCATCCTTCTATCCAGTTTTACTTTCAACACCACATCCTGCATAATGCCTATTATACCCAGTGAGAACAAATAATGATTTGAAGATTTAGCTCACAAATGCTTACAAACTAGCAGGCTAAGTGGCCAAGCTTAGATTTGGTTTGTGACACCCCATTTCTACAACCAGCTGTCTCCAACATTTGCTCAAAATTTCCACAGGAATTCGGCATGAATGACTTTGTGCTTTCTTCCAGAAGCACTCATTTCACTCTGGAAAAATCCCTGAGACATAGCCCGAACAGAACTTCTTAGACCATGCATACTGGTTAAGAGTGCACTCTGGAGTCATGCTGCCAAGGTTCAAATACCAGCCTCACTGTCACTAACTCCATTAAACCTCAGTTTCCTCACCTGTAAAAAGGTGCTTATAACACAAATGGCTGTTGTGAAAAATTAGCCAATGTGAATAAAGTCTTAGCATATCACCTGACAAACATTTAAAAATTAGCTAATGACATGTTCCTATTTAAGATGAAAAAGTATGAACAGAAAGTACTTTGTACTTTAAACTTCTAGTGTTCTAATCCTTGACACATATAAAGAGAGAAACCAGAAGTGGAAGAATTAATAAATTTCTCAGAAAACTGCTATGAGGCCATGGAATTGAGAAGAGGGAGGAGAATGTATTGGGACAACACTGAGGAAGGATTAATCAATCACTTTAGTAAATGTTTACAGTAACAAGAAATTTGCCATTGGCTACATTGGGACAACTTGAATGATCAATCCAAAAGTGACCTGAAGAAGAAGAGAGTGAAAACATATAAGGGTTTTAAGTTTAATAAAGTCAAAATTAAATGAGGCAAACATGGTGCTTTTCAAAATGGCATGCAGGTAAAATAGAAAAAAATAAGGAGGCATTTTTCATTAGCTAAGGATCAACCTAAAGCAGCTAACTAGCCAAATACAAAGATTTCTATTGGTACACAAATGTTCTCTTGCTATTTTGTGAAAGAAAGTATGCTTTTGTGATGATGCCATGCGTGGGACTGGATGAGGCACAAATGGAAGACAAAGTGGTTAAAGGATATCACCCTAAAGAATATTCTTTGGAGATGAATCAAAAGTCAACACTGTAAATCAGGATTTTCCATTCCTAGTGTTATACTTTCCCAGTGCCCCCCCAACTCTAGTTTGGAATTGAGGTAATCTTAAAGATACATTCAAATTAACAATAAAGTGGCAGCCAACTGGAGTGATACAGGGGTATTACTGGGGAGGAGGAGGTATTTCAACAGCTGTACTTAGGACATCTCATAAAATAAGTTAACTGTCACGTCCAAAAAGGCTATAGAAGACGAAGAGAAGCAACATGAGAATCTTTCAGGACCTATTCACTGCCAACATTATTTAAATTTCATATAAAGTCCAAACAATTTCAAGCTTACATAATCCCAATATTAGGACCAAACTTAGGAAATTAAACCTTACCTTTTCTTCCTGGTTTCATTTCACCTTCTGGATCCATCCAATATTCTCTAATATCAATTAAGACTTTCCCTTTAAAGTCCCGAACACTAACATACCTCATTTTCCCAATCTACAAAAGAAAAAAGAAAACATAAAATAGCTGCCCACAAAGATATCCATGTTTATATTCCCACTCGCTGCACACTGACTCTACTTCTAATCACAAAAATAACTGCAGTTCTCCATAGCAACACTACATCAAGGGAGCTTTCATTGTTAAAAAAGAAATCTTTCTAAGAAAACGAAACAAAGTACATCTCACATTTCCAATCATTTTTGAGTTAAATGTGGGACATACATTAATGAAATATTACTTGGCTTCAAAAGAGAAGGAAATACTGTCCCACGGTACAACATGCATGAACCTTGAGATCATACGCTAAGTGAAATAAATAAGCTCTTCACAAAAAGCTTCATACTGGATGATTCCACTTCATATGAGCTACCTGGAGTAGTCAGGTCGTATAGAAAGCAGAATGGTGGTTACCAGGGGCTATGGATAAGGAGAAAGGGGGAGTTGTTATATAATAGTTTTACAAGATGAAAAAGCTCTGGAAATCTGTTTCACAACAAATGTGAAAATATTTAACATTACTATATGCTCAAAAATGGGGAAGATGGTTAAGTTTTATGTTAAGTATTTTTTTTTTACAATAAAAATCATGAGAAAGCAAAATCTAGTACAAACTACAACCGTAGGCATCCACAGACTCGGCCAGCTACACGGGTTTAGCAACCAATCTGAATGTAAGAATCCAAAGCTCCAGTCAACAGGAACAAAAGAGAGCTTTCTCTTTTAGACATTCATTTAAAATGACATCTTTAATACACTCCACTTACCGTTTTAAACTGAGAACTTAGAACTTTTCATAGGAAACTATTTTTCAGAAATCTTCTATTGCTGCTTAACTACAGACGGCACAGGGAAGGAAAAGGTTTACTCAACAGTGTCTACAAGCACTTTCCAACATCTTATGCTGCTGTAATGTACTGTCTAGCACTTAAGCTAAGAAATTACACTTTCTAATCAAAACCTCTACTATCTCTACCTACCTCTTACTCATTTTAAACCTCTTCAATCTTACTAACTTAAATAAAATACTAGGTATGATTTTGTGCCTAAGACACATCAAAAAGTTCCTTTCCTTACAAACCTGGGTCCCTTCATTATTAATCCCTTTTATCGGGATTGTGCTAACACAAGTACACACTTGGCTTTCATCCAGCCTATGACATCTCAAGCCGCTTTTTCTTATCTCAGATCTTATTCATTTTCCTTTAGTTTTTCATTCACAAATAAGTTTCTTGTCCTGTTGGTGTGACCCCTACTTTCGGGGTATGTCTCATGCTTTATGGAGAAAATACAGCCCATTAAGTATGGTTAAATGCCTTAAATCTCTTACCCACATCATCATGAATTCATAAGTTTTATACCTTTTGTATCCAATTTTTAGCATATACAGTTGACCCTTGGAACAACTCAGGGGCGTAATTCAAGCATAAATTATAGCCAGGCCCTCCACATCTGAAGATTAAACCAACCACAAATCATAAAGTATGTGGTACTGAAAACTGTCCATGTACAACTGGACCCCGGCAGTTCAAATCTGCACTGAAGTGCACATTCTTTCCCTTCCCACTGGTTTCGTATCTACCATTTCCAAACACGCTCTGTCCTCCGTTTCTAAAGTCACCAGTGATCCTACTGTCAGTATTAATGGCTTACTTTTTACAGTCCTCTTCATATCCCTAGTGCCTGTCATACTGGGTTCCCAGTAAACTGTTTTAATGGATGAATTAAATAAGACCATAATAATTATCACAGTGAAACTCCCAATAGTGATTTATAATATTGACTTAAATGAATTAATAAGTAAAGTTATCTTAGGCACCTACAGCACTGAAGTGAACAACATTTCCTTCTGGTTTTCTGGTAAGCCCACGCGAGAGATGAATAGATAAAATTAAAATACACTAAAAACCTCCAAAATTAATACTGATTAGGTAAGTCAACTCTGCATTCAGTGTGGGCTTGAGCAGTGGAAGATACTGCAAGTGGTGGAATCTTATAGTGAAAAACTACAAGCCATAAATTAAGGAAAAAGTGATGAGGAAATAGACAAAGGAAAGGAGAAAGATACAATACTGATGAGATTCAAGGAAAGGCTGAATAGATGGAGCTAATACTGAAAAGGACTTGAAAAGCCAGTAAGAGAATTCTGAAGCCTTTATACAGGTCTTTGGAATAAGAACCAAAAACAGAAAGAAAAACAAAGGAGAACACCATCTTTACTACAAATCTTCCTTATATTCCTGAGAAATCTGATGTAGAAAACGGTTACAACTTTAAAATCTCACTAGGAAAAAAAGTTAAAGATTAAGACTGAAAGCAATCTATTTTTAAAAAGGGACAATGTAAGTATATGAATGGCATTTTGCCAGTCTTAATAATAACAATACTCAGTTATTTTATGTAAACAGCATGGTACAATACAGTTAACACTACACACTGTTGGCTAGCTATGTGAACTTCTACCTCGATCCCTAGAAACTTCTCACAAGCTTCCTCATCCACAATTTCAATGACATGCATAATCGTTTTTGCTTGCCAAAGACCAACTTAAAGAGGCATTTTCTTCCTCCCAAACATGGCTGACCATCACATATTTAAACCTTTGCGATTTTACAATTTGAAGTCCCTAAACATTTTTCAAATAACTTGTGATTATAATAAATTATTTAAAATAGGGAAAAAGTATAGATCAATAAACTGATAATAAAATTTGGCAAAAATGCTTCAGAGAACACTGGCACCAAAGAACTGTGTGGGTGAAAAGGAAGAGAAGGCCTGATGACACAGAATGACGCTGCTCCACCAAAATCTAAAACTTACTGTGACCAAAACTTACTGCGCATTTTGTATGCTCTCCCTTAATACATACAGCGTCCACTTTAACACAAATCTCCAAATAAAGATGGACCCTACAGAAGACTGCACTGTGTTTATTCCATAACTTTTCATTCCCCCAGTCTAAAGCAGAAAATCCACAGTACACAGATTCATTCCAGAGCTTAAGTGATACACCTTAGAGGGAAAAGAGAGAATGCCTTGCCCCTGACATCAGGAATAAAACAAGGTGTCTGCTCTCACCACTTCTTTTCAATACTGTTCTGGAAACAATAGCAATAAAGCAAGAAAAAGAAAAGGATGATATAAAAGCAGACAAAATCATCAACAGAGAAAATTCTAACACATCGTTAAAAATATATTTTTAACATTTATAAAATATAGAATGTTGTAATTTACATATATTATGTAATATTATATGTATTTTTAGCAACGAATGACTAAAAAATGATGTTAGGAAACAATACATTTGAGATAGAATCAAAACACACAAAATGCTTTGGAATAAATTTGACAGAAGATATACCAGAAAAATTACAAAACAGAAATTCAAAAAGATCTAAATTAATGGAAAAAGATACCAATATGATCAAGTTGTAAATTTTTTCCAAACTGTTCTTCAGCTTCCCCAATCCCAATCAAAATCCCAGTAGACTTGTGGATAAAAACTGACAAACTGATTATAAAATGTGTATGTAAATACAAAATACATAGAATAGCAAAAATAATTCTGAAGGTGAAAAACAAGAACAATGTTAAAGGACTTACACTACCTGACTGCAAAGCTCACCATAAAAGTACAGTAATTAAAAAAAAAAAAAAAAAAGTACAGTGATTAAGACAGTGTGGTACTGAAGTAAAGACAGATATATAGACCAATGGAATACAACAGAGTTTAGAAATAGATACTTTATATATTTACTGATTTTCTTTATAAATATCCAAGGTGAGTCAACAGGAAAAGAATAGTCTTCAAAAAACGGTACTACAACACCTAGATTATCTGCACAGGGGTGAAAAATGAGTCTCAACAACTACCTCACACTACACACAGAGAAAACTAATTCTACTAGTTAGTTTTCTAATTAGTAGACCTATTCTATTAGTGACCTATTTCTAATTAGTGACCTATTCTCAAAAAGTGGGTATTTAGTTTTTGGTTTTTTTTTTAATCTTGTCTTATGGCTACTCCAAACAATTTTAATGTAGATTTTAGATTTGTCTTTGGTAAAGTGTACCTGATAACCCAGATCCTTAAAGATTCTAGCAATCTCTAAGAAAGTTCCACTCTGGAAATGGAAGCTATCTTCTAGGCATTTTCTTGGTAAATGAAAAACATAGAAAACATACAGCACTATTTTTAAAATTAAATAAAACTTATTACAAATTTACAAAATACAATGAAAGCAACTGATTTTCCTTTTAAAAACCCCATCCTGCACCTTTCTAATAAATTATCAAACCATTATTACTAATAAAGCCCTCATTTTATATAACCAACGTACTCACTCTAACGTGCTTTGGATTCAAATTAAAAGTATTACCACCAAAATATTTTTCTACGGCCAAAATACCATTTCAAGGAAAAAGCTCTAATGGCAATGAAATTAAATGCTGTGTTAGCTCTTCAATCAATCAATCCTAAAGGAAATCAACCCTGAATATTCACTGGAAGGATTGATGCTGAAGCTCCAATACTTTGCCACCTGATGCAAAGAATGAACTCATTGGAAAAGACCCTGATGCTGGGAAAGATTGAGGGCAGGAGGAGAAGGTGACAACAGAGGATGAGATGGTTAGATGGCATCATCAACTCATTTGGTGAGATAATAAAGTGTCTGAACAAGCTCCAGATGATGACAGGACAGGGAAACGTGGTGTGCTGCATTCCATGGGGTCGCAAAGAATCAGACTCGATCTAGCAACTGAACAGTAACAATTCTCTTAGAATGCCTACACAGACCACTTTCACAGGCTAGATCTTGAAAAGTCACTCTGAAAATAAGGCCTATGTTCCTCCCAGAGGCCCTTTCAAAAGAATGAGGAGTCTATAAATAGCCTTTCAGGCTTGGGATCCTTTCAAATGAAGGTTTAAGAACTGAACTCGCTTTTTTTTGGTGAGATAATAACTTCCCCATAATAAAAGAACTAGTTTCCCCAGCCTGCTCTAATAGAATAAAATCTCTAAACGTGGTTCCTGGTTTATCTGTACAAACAAGGGTAAGGTAGAAAAGATAAAATCCACTAAGAGGCTACAGTGGCTCTATTATTATCCAAGTACAAGTAGGCATATGGCAAACAGAACTGATCAGAGAAAAGCCCAAGACAGCTGCCAAGTAAATACTTGAAAGAAGTCTGTATCTTTAGTATAAACATTAAGTTGAAATATTCCAAAGTAGCCCTTCATTCTACACAGGAGGAAAGGCTATGAAAGGAAGGGATACTCTCTTGCAGATTTTACATTTCATTCTGCCCCTTAAAATAGCCTTCCAGTGCACTTAGAAGGTTCAGCTCCTAAAAATGGCCTCCCAATAGGAAAGCCCTGCAAGAGCTGACCCTTCACCTTCCTTACCAACTTGACCTACCTACACTCTCAGCCAACCTTCCTGCACAATCCAAGCTCCCTCCCACTTCAAGGCATCTGCACAATGCCCTCTCCTTTGAAAATGCTTTCCTCTCCCCCACACTTGGTACAGCTGGCTGCTCCTTTATGTCATAAGCTTCAAATGTCACTTCCTTCAGGAAAGATTCTCAGAGCATTTCTCACTCCTAATCATCTGCACTGTAACTTCTCAGCCCTTATCATAGTTTTAATCGTATTATCTACTCACATAAAGGAGGGCCCTTTCATAATTCTTCCTTACAAACATCGATTTATGTTCTCTATCAAATTAGTCTACTCCTAGTACCTCTAAAATATACAAAAGTCAGAAGACTAAAGCCCATAAGTAAATCATAAAATTAAAAATAATTTTAAAATGTATGTATTTAAAATGAACAACTTGATTCAATATTCACACACTCAGAGTGAAAAAACTACTAGTATATTCAAGCTAACACATTACCATTTTTTGCATGACTGGTACATCTGAAAATCCACTTAGTACAGTTCAAATGTTCAATACAGTGTTAAGTACAGTTATCATGTGTCTTATTTCTTAATCCAGACATATAACAAGGCAAAATTGAATAAAAATATCCAATTTCTAGTTTCCCATTCTCACCTTAACCCTGGTACTCTGTCTTTCAAGGACATCACTAACTTTTCAAAAGAGTGCACACACACACAAGCCTCACTTTCTTTTTTTTTTTTACAGCAATAAAATGATTTATCCTGGTATATTCTAAGACAGAGAAACAGATGGTAAATAACATATACTGGGGCTACTTGGGTAAAGTTTTACTCCTATATATATATATAGTTTTTTTTTCCCCATTTCTTTTTATTAGTTGGAGGCTAATTACTTTACAATATTATAGTGGTTTTTGCCATACATTGACATGAATCAGCCATGGATTTACATGTATTCCCCATGCCTCACTTTCTAATAAAAAAATGTTTGCAGTCTCATCTTGTCCAACCTTCTGGCTTCAACTAATGTCTCCTTATCTTTTTTATGTTCCCACAAGCACTTACTTTTTTCCTGCTCCCATTAGCACACTCTTCTTACTTTCCTTCACCTTCTCTTACCTATATCCTCTTTTTCCTTCCACCCTAAGTTATCACAAGACATGTACTCAATCACCTCTCTTCCCCCTCTGGTTTATGCTTACTTCAGCAGAAGGCTTCAGTCAATCGTACCATATGTTCCCACATGAACATTTCCCAACTAAACCCTCCAGGTGCTAAAGGAAAGACACTTTACCATACTTATAATCAGGTCTCAAATGCCAAACTTAACCACCTTTGCCGTTTATCAGTGAAACCATCTCTATTGTCTCAAATTTGAAACCAGTCTTCACTGATTGCTTCATTCCTCCAGTCCACTCTTCCTCACTAGCTCTCTTAATCACTATTCCATCTTCTGGGAAAACCATCTAAGCCCTTATCACCTCACATCAATCTATCCCCACTGCCTCTCCCATAAATCCTTCTTGTACCATGATGCCAATAACAAGTCTCCCTAAAACAAGATAAGAAACCCAAGGGAAAAAGTTGTATCGGTAATTTCATCAAAGCCCTCTAAGGCACTTCCCTCACTACTCAACCTTATTTCTACCCCCCCACCCCACCCAATATATAAACAGAAGATTCATTTTCTTTTACCTTTTCTGTTATCAAGTCAAAATTAGGCAGGTCATATTGCAGTCTCCCCTCTAGTAATATCCTATCCACACTTCACAGCCCAGTGCTAGACCTACCTCCTCCAATCTGCTCCATAAATGCGCAGTTCTCAATCTTTCTTTTTCTGATTCCGCTAAACTCCCTTTGTTTTAAATACAGCAAAATCACAGAACTCTAGATCTTAACAAAAATCTAGCATCATATAAATTGCTTTCATTTCTACCAACTTCTTCTTATATTTCAAGGACTATCCTTAGTCAAGAGGATAGTATACAGAAAAGATTAGCAAGCATTAACAGATGAGGTACTTTTCATATTCTTCAGATCAAGCCGGGTAACACTTCTAGATTAAGGAAATACCAGTTTTACCTGAAACATGTTATCATCTCTGCTGCTGCTGCTCTGCTTGGAGGATGACAGTGCTCTGGAGGTCTCACCAGTTTTTTGCTTCTTTACAGGTTTTTCTGGAGCAACTTGCTTTTTCCTCTTTAGCTTGAAAGAAAAACAAGAATATGGTTAAAATTTGCATAAGAACAAAACACATCTCAGGTTCAAAAAATCGCATTACTTTTTAAGACTTAGAGGATCAAAAGATTATATTTATTAATAAAAAATCATAAATATATACATAGGCAAGTTTTAAGTTTTCCCTGACAACAGAACTATGAAACTAACATACCACTGTTATCTAGTATAATGTTTTCAAACTTTTGCGTTTCTTGGGAAACCAAGATACTTCAGGCATTAGAGTGGTATTCACCAGACCAACAGTTGTATTATAGATCGGGATCCCACATAAAATTTCTCTGTGAGAAAAAAAGACTGAGCGGGACTACTGTTGCTTTTAAATACGCTTAAAACTTTTGGAAACCACAAATCTACTAGTCAGTTGTTTTTTACAAAGAAAAACATACTAATTAGAAAGACAACAACCAATTTAAGATTATTTATGCCTGCCTATTCCAAAAGGGACTTGGGACTTCCCTGGTGGTTTAGTGGTTAAGACTCTGTGATCTCAGTGCAGGGGACTGGGGTTCAATCCCTGGTCAGAGAACTAGATCCCACATGCCACAACTAGAAAAAAGAAAAAAAACCCTGCACGTCACAGGAAGACAGAAAATCCCAAGTGCCACAACTAAGACCCAGCGCAGCCAAACATATAAAATACTTTAAAAAAAAAGAAAAAAGGGATGAGAAAACCAAAAGGGACTTAAATTGGTTCAGGGAATTTATGAGTAGGGAAAGCTAAGAAAACTATTTTGTACTGGAGACCAGAGGTCAACAACTCATCACAAAACTTCCTCATCACAAAAAAATCACTTTAGACAGCAATGTGTTAGACTAGTATTCAAAATCAAAACAATGTTTTAAAAGCAGCATTGCTGTAAAAGCTTTTTATATAGACTCATTCTCAAAAAGAGCTAAGTCCATGAAATTCAGTAGAGTTCCCAATCCAAGCAGTAGAGGGCAGTATGTTCCTTGAAGTGAAGTGAAGTCAAAGTGGCTCGGACGTGTCCAACTCTTTGGGACCCCCATGGACTATACAGTTCGTGGAATTCTCCAGGCCAGAATACTGGATTGGGTAGCTCTTCCCTTCTCCAGGGAATATTCCCAGCCAAGGGATCCAACCCAGGTCTCCCACATTGCAGGAGGATTGCCACCCCCTGGTTCCCTAAGCCCAACAACACTGGAGTGGGTAGCCTATCCCTTGCCCAGTGGATGGATCTTCCCAACTCAAGTGGATATTCCCGACGCAGGGAATGCAGGGGTCTCCTGCATTGCAGGCACATTCTTTACCAACTGAGCTATCAGGGAAGCTCCTTAGTTCCTTAGTGGAAGGTATAAATTATTACTTTTACCAAATTATATGATACTAGGCAAAATAAAATGTATATATTTATGTACACAAACTTAAAGAGTGGATTCATCTAATGAAGTACTTACAGGATTAATAGTACTATTTGGGATAAATAGCAAAAATCAGCTCGCTAAGCAATTACTCTTTTATCAGTTCTGTATAGTCCCTGTAGACTGTGCATTCCCTGCACGTAAAAGCTCAATAAAGAATCTGGTAAATGAATGTATTCAAATGATATACTGTGTACAAATTAAAAACTAAAAGACATTTCCTTCTCAAATATAGCTATGCATGTTCTTTGAAGCTTTTTTCAATCTTCCAAGCGAAATTATGATATGTATTTCAAGATTTTCATAGAAGCTCTCTTTTAACTAACACTATCAACTGAGCTCAGAGACAACTATGTAGGCTACAGGAGGTAAAGGACAGTTCTGTGTGGGAGAAGCCCTCACCAGAGTGAGATGCTCAGGTAAGCAGAATGCACAGTTAAGCTTACAGCACAATTATTATCTAATGCAGAAAAAGTCTTTTCTAATCAAAATGGGTAATTTCATGCTAGCTTTGCTGAGTGCTGATTTAACTAAAAGGAAGGATCAGAGTAAATAACATTCTAATTTAAAATATAAAAAGCCAAATTTTATGTAACCTTCAGAGGCTGGATAAACAACAAGGCTAAGAAGACTGTCAAACCAATATCTGTTTTCATAAAGTTCATATAATAAGGCTCAACTAGTATGCAGAATGGGCTTCCCAGGTAGCTCAATGGAAGAAAATCTGCCTGCTAATGCAGGAGACTCGAGCTTGGTTCCAGGGTAGAAAAGATCCCCTGGAAGAGGAAATGGCAACCCACTCCAGAATTTTTGCTTAGAAATCCCACGGAGAGAGGAACCTGGTGGGCGACAGTCCACGGGGCTGCAAAGAGTCAGACATGACCTAAGAGCACACAAGCACCATAAAGAACACCTCCAGTCTAAGAAGTCTACTGAGCAACAGCTAATAGTGGCTTTGGCCTAAACTTGGTGCTATTCCCCTGGGGTCTAAGGCAGTGGCTGTAGGGCTCCTAAAAAGCCTCAACAGGAAACTTGCTGAAGTCAGAAAACTTGCTCAAGTCTGACTTCAGGGCGTGGCCTACATGTCTACCACAAGCATCTAGGCATTTCAGTCAAGTGGGTCAGGGGCCATCTGCACTTTCAGAAATGTCCATCCAGGCTCTCATTTTAAGGTTCTGATATGTTTTGCTGTCCTTCAGAACCAATACTGCTGAATTAAGTATCACAAAAATGACCTGGTGTAATAGTCACCTTTTTGTCGACTTCACTGTCAGAATCGCTACCAGAAGAGCTTGAAGAAACAAGTTCCTTTGACTTAGGCATTCTGAAAGAAAAATACATTATGTAAATAATTCATAAACTTTTTCATTACCTTCAACTTAACTCTCCCCCAAAGATTCAAGAAGTTCCACAGTTCATTCTACCACTGTGTGGCACTGGAGCTGTTACACTGAGCACAATGCTATAGAAGTTATGCTCTTATTATAAAGCTCGTCCATGTTGAAAATAACATGCAAAGGAAAGAGTTCTAAACCCAGCAAAGAGCTAAATGTCATACACATCTCATACTCCTACATCTCGCTCTTTCTCAAAGTCAATGGGTCTTTTTATACTTCATTTTAGCAGGGTTAGATGCTTATGGATAGGAGTTAGATGTTTACAGATAGAGTAAATTGCAAAGAGACAGCTGACAGCAATCACTGTCAAACCAGGAAGAAATATGAACAATTCTCAGTATTTATATTTCCCACCAATGAGACTTACATACAATTATTCATTGCAGGAATTAATCCCAATGTACACACAGCATGGTGGACAACTGTACTATACAGCTGTCTGTATCTAATTAGTTTTGCCATTATAATCATACTTTTCATGTTCTGTATAGGTTCTTAATTTTTTCATTTTGACCATTCCAATCAAAAGAGCAAGTACTGATTCAAAGTTATACATAAATTAACGTTCATTTACATTTCACACTGATTTTCTACTCTGAAATATATAACTAAAATTTGAAGACGCTGCTTATGGGAGGGTTTTAGCTTCCCTAAGGATTTATGGGAAAGGATTTACCCTTTCCTCCAATTCCTACTATGACCCTAGTTCCCTAGATTTTGGAGATCCCCCAGAGGTACACAGGCTAGTGTCTTTCCTGTGGAGTTTACAGAGTGCCTGGACCTAAAGCAGAGTCTTGTGCCTCTATGTTTCCCAAATTTCAAGGAATTTCATGCTCTACTTTTCAAAGCACTTGTAATACCAAGTGGTAAAACTCCATATATCTTCATAGCAAGTATCTTTTGCTCCCTACATCTCCAATTCAGAAGAGACTGAGCCCTATTAATTTCTATATGCCCCCAAGAGCCCAATATACACAACGTACACTGTAAATGTTTGCTGAATAAAAGAGAAAAAAAAAAAAAAAAGACCTCAAACCAACATAAATAATCCAGCTTTGGGCTAAATTTGCATAGCAATGGCATTCAACGTGTCCCACAAGAGGAGGTCAAGGTAAAAGAAATGGGCCATCCCTACTCTAGCCACTAAATTCAAAAAGCTCAAACCATGCTCCACCCAGCCATGTTGATTTTAACTGGCAATTTCTTGGTAACAAGAAGAGTAAACTCAGAGGGGAGCCAGCAACGTTTACAACCACATTTTTATACATTAATCCAGTTACTGCTCCACTTTACAGCCTAATCTCCAAAATCAATGTAGTTGTTTCTGTATGCTAGCTGCTAATGCCAAGCCTTTTTTTTTAAAGGTAATTAAATTGAACATAACCTATTTTTCACTTTGAAACGGTCAAGCATAACTACACCATCTGCTCATTAAAGGTGCCCGAGGGGGCTAAGATCATTTCAAAGCACCACCTCGTGTTTAACCCAAATAAGTCCCTCCGACACGAAAACCAGGTAATGGTAACTAAACCACTCTTTGAACTACCAACAAAATATATTTTCACTTTTACTTAATGAGCCTTTACTGTTCTGGAGCGGGGAGTGGGGACGGCGTGGCTTGTAATTCAGGCAAAGTAATACTGAACGTGCTGGTGCGGAATACACACACACACACACACACACACACAAAGCTTTAAAAAAAGGAAATCTTCGATCTTTGATAAAGGCATGAGGGAAGGAGGATTCGAAAATAAACGATGAAGATAAACTAGAACTAAAAGGCACGAGAATTCGGTACAACACGAGGGTGGTAAGCATCCAAACGGGGGAAGCGGGTCCCGGGATGCCAGCAAGCCGCCCGAACCCCGGGACAGGCGATGGCTGGGGCGGTGGGAGACAGGTTGGTCGGAGGGGGCGTAGGAGGCGGCGAAATGCAGAGGAGACGGAGTGGGAAGAGGAGGGACTTGCACCAAGCGCCATTTTCTTCCCTCGAAGAGCTCACCCCCCCCGCCCCAACACACCAGCCGTTCACTCCTCCACCCCCGGACTCCCCCGCCGCACCCCCGGCCTCCTCCGACCCGGTCCGCTCCCTCCCGCCCCTAGAGCGTCCCCACTCCGGGGAGCAGAGATGAGGACCCCGGAGACGCAGGCCCCGCACGCGCACCCGCCCGGGACCGGGCCGCTGCTGCATTGTCCCGGGGGCGCCCCAGGCCCCTTCCCGCGGCTCCTCGGCCCCGCCCGGCCGCACCCGCCGCCCGAGATCGCCTCACCCGCTACCCCGGGGCCGTTCCCGGGAGCCAGCTTCAAGCGCCAAGGGGCCTGAAACGCGTGGGGCTCGCAGCCGGGGACGGAGGAGGGGGTCCGGGGAGGCCGAGGAAGGGAAGGGGGAGATCAGGCAGCGCCGCCATTTCCCGCGGCCGTGGCCGACAAGGAACCTGGGCCTCAGGTGGATAGCGGCCGAGCTGGGAAGGTAGGGGTCGGCCTAGCGGTGCTTCGACGGGTAGGGGTGGGGGCGGGGTCCCGTGCACTCACGCTCCGCTCCAGTAGCCGAACTGCCTCCAGCTCGCTCAGTAGCGACTGACAGAGAAACGGAAGTGACGACAGCAGAGAGACGCCGGCCCCGCCCCACTGAGACTACGCACACGCGATGGGGCGTGGCTTCCTCGCCAAAAACCGACACCGAAACCCTTTCCAGGGCCTTAAAGGGCCCTCCCCTCATCCTGAACTGATACCGGGAAGGATGCAGCGAAGATTGGATTTGACTTGTGAGTGAAAGAGGGAACGAATTAAACATGAATGATGAGCACCGATGGTCTTTCCAGTAGTCATGTATGGATGTGAGAGTTGGATTATAAAGAAAGCTGAGCGCCGAAGAATTGATGCTTTTGAACTGTGGTGTTGGAGAAAACTCTTGAGACTCCATTGGACTGCAAGGAGATTCAACCAGTCCATCCTAAAGGAAATCTGTCCTGGGTGTTCATTGGAAGGACTGATGCTGAAACTGAAACTCCAATACTTTGGCCACCTTATGCGAAGAATTGACTCTCTTGAAAAAACCCTGATGCTGGGAAAGATTAAAGGCGGGAGAAGAAGGGGACAACAGAGGATGAGATGGTTGGATGGCATCACCGACTCAATGGACATGAGTTTGAGTACACTCAGGAGTTGGTGAGGGACAGGGAGGCCTGGCGTTGCTGCAGTCTATGGGGACTGAGCGACTAAACTGACAAGCACCGAGCTTTGCACTTGTTCCGGAAATGTTTCTTGTGTTAAAGCGAAATGTCTGAAAAAGAACAACACTTCTGACCCATTTTCCAAGAAATGATCCTTGCCCGCTACCCCCTACTCTGGTATTTGATCCTGGCTGGTAGAATTCAAAGGAAGGAAGCCACAGTCATAACGTTTAGTTCCAGAAAGTGCAAAAAAGTCTTCGCAGAAGTCCTTACCACACACCCACACACTTATTCCTAAACTGAAGTTCTGGGAACTCCCTGGAAGTCCAGTGGTTAGGACTTGGCACTTCCGCTGCCAGATGCCTGAAGTTCAATCACTGGTCAGGGAACAAAGATCCTGCAAGTTGTGGGGCCAAAAAAAAAAAGATACCTAAACTGAAGTTCTGGAAATGTAAGTGAGTTCACAGAAGGCAAGAGATATCCATGCTATAAGCAGGAATATGGTTCATGGAGTCTTTGAATCTATATTTAATGAATGCCTACTATAGCCAAGAATACATATTCAACACACATTTATCAAGCATCCACTGTGTTCCAGGCACTGTAGTGAGGCACTTCACATATAACACTTGTCCTAATAAGCACTTTCCAATGTAGAAATGATTGTTCTCTCCATTTTATAGATAAAGAAACCAAGGGCCTACAAGGTTAAATAAGTTCTGCTGTAGGTGATTCAGAGAGTGAGTCATGATTCAAACCCTGGATGCTGCAGACTGAGAGAGACCTCAAACGCTCTAGCCCACTTCTATGCATGCAGCATCAGGCTACATGACTGCTTCTCAAAAATTAAATACTTGCTGTATAGTTCCTTTTATGCAAGGCACAAAAAAAGCAAAAATAATCCATAGCGATCTAGGTCAGGTTAGCCTTGGGGGACTATCACTTGGAGTGAGTATGAAGGAATCTGCTGGGATGCTGAATATATCTTGGTCTGGGTGGTAGTTAGATAGGCATTGTTCAGTTGCTAAGCCATGTCCATCTCTGTCACCCCATGGACTACAGCACTCCGGGCTTTGTTGTCTTTCACTGTCTCCTGAAGTTTGTTCAAACTCATGTCCATTGAGTCACTGATGCTATCCATTTCATCCTCTGCTGCCCTCTTCTCCTCTTACCTTCAGTCATTCCGAGCATCAGGGTCTTTTCCAATGAGTCGGCTCTTTGCATCAGGTGGCCAAAGTATTGGAGCTTCAACTTCAGCATCAGTGCTTCCAGTGAACTTTCAGGGTTGATTTCCTTTAGGATTGACTGGTTTGATCTACTTGCTGTCCAAAGGAATCTCAAGTCTTCTCCAGCACCACAGTTCAAAAGCTTCAATTATTCAGCTCTCAGCCTTCTTTATGGTCCAACTCTCACATCTGTACGTGATTACTAGAAAAACCATAGCTTTGATTACACAGACCTTTGTTGGCAAAGTGAGGTATCTGCTGTTTAATATGCTGTCTAGGTTTATCATAGCTTTTCTTCCTGGGAGCAAGCATCTTTTAATTTCATGGCTGCAGTCACCATCCACAGTGATTTGGGAGTCCAAGAAAATAAAGCCTGCCTCTGTTTCCACTTTTTTCCCATTTATTTGCCATGAAGTGATGGGACCCGATGCCATGCTGTTCATTTTTCTGAATATTGATTTTTTTTTTTTAGAAATTCATTGAACACATTTTTATTGAGCACCTTCTATGTACACCAGACACTGACCCAGATGCTGGTGGTACAAATACAGCAGAAGAGAAAACAGACAAAAACCTCAGCCCTTACAGAGCTCCTGAAGCTTACATTCCTGTGAAATTAAGGCAAGAAAATTAATCCATGGAGAAAGGGACCAGTTATGAGCCAAAGAACAGTTCCTCTGAGGAGTTACAAAATGGATCCCTATTCTTGAAGTCAGAAAGAAATAATGAAGTCCCTACGGGGTCACCCAAAATGACAGGGCCCTGCTGAGCTCCCTAACCCAAGCCTGAGAAAGTGAGGGCTCACAGTGTCCCCTTTGCTACAATCTAAGGGTGGAAGTCAATGCACCGTGCTCCCTAAGAGGTCCACAAGGCCATGTAAGAGTCTATCTCCAAGCCAGAGGAAAGCAATGGTCATGCAGATTTGTTTCAATCAAGACAAGAGTCTCAAATATGAAATTCAATGAAGATGAACATAACTGCAAGTAATAAAAAAAAAAAAAACCATGAAACAAAAATTGTTTATAGCATAATAATTAATGAGAGCATAGAAAAGATTTTTGCCTAAGAAAATATTTAATCCTTAGCCCAAAAGTAATAAAATAGAAAATTACTATGAACTAGGGTGGCAATTTTAAACACACTCAGATAATTTTGATTTTAAATGTTCTGCTTTTCTAAAGGAAGACAAACTTGAAAGTATTTAGTCAAACTTGGTTTTCTGAAATGGTTTAACATACAAGCCATTTCTTGATTGTCTTCTAATGATTTATTTAGTACTGTCTGGGCTCCTTCATCCTCATTGTTTAATCAGGCCCCAGCCTCTTAATATTTCACCAGGCCTAGACTGGTTTGGACCCAGATGTGGAACAGAGTGATTCCTTTGATGTTTACATGTATCTGTGTGTCTCCATTCCAAAGTTAAATGTACATGGTTTAGAATAACTTATTTTATAAGCTCTCCACTTGGGAGACACATTGAGATTTAATGAAAGCCATATTCTCCTAGATAATGATGGTCTGTGTTAGTGTCTCACCTGAAAGGGGAATGTGGAAGCTCAGGGTTTATGTGTTGGTTATTTTCATTTTTATTTGCTCGATTGTGGCTGTAATCATGTCATTCAGAAACCTAAAGTGCAGACACATCTTGCTCCTAATGTGTTGTGTTGAATCCTAACCCCACTTCCGCAGCTCCCCACTGTTACTGCGTTCAAAAATACTCCTCTGTCTCCCTGCTGAGATGCTTACAATTTACTGCCTCTTAATAAGCAGTGGTTCTACTGCTTGATTATAAATTGCAGTTGCATTTCTAATGATTAAAGGAACCAGTGGTACAACACTGTGAGGATTTCCTCCTCCTTACCTGGTTTTGCTTCCAGCTGTGTGAACATTTGGTTCTTTCTATATTGTACAGTAATAGTTTTCCAAACTGAAGATTCGTGACTAATTGTTTTGGTATGGGTGATGCTAGACTCTTATCATTTGAAATGTTATTCTACTTTTACAGTAAAACCTCATTGATTCCTCCTGGAATTGCAGATAATGACTTAAAGTTGAAGGGTTTGCTAAAGCAAATTAATTGTATGTAAGGAAGCCTGATGGGTCTGAACTAAAACGCTCTTTAAAAATCACCCTTTCCCCACTTGATATGTGTAGTTTCTAATCACTCTCGTCAATTATATTAAAATACCTTCCATGAGGATCTTTACGTGGCCACATCTTTACTTAGATACACTGAATTTGCTTTTTATACCTGATAGATATACACACATATTTAATGGAGAATTTAAATATTTTTTTACTTTGTGAACATTTTTCACCTAATCAAATTTGCCTTGCCATAAAGAATTTTTAATTAATGATGTTTTATTGTAGCTTATTTTCCTCTCAGTGCATCTTGCTGAGTCTGAGTCTTGCTGTAGTCTGTTTCCATTTTGGTTTTCAAATTGTTTCTTTTGCTTAGAGTCTCTTAAAGCCAATGAACCCTGTTCTGTTTTGTGAAGACACAAAGACTTCTAGGAAACTTGCACAATGAATGTTGAGTTTTAAGCCAGCTTTTTCACTCTCTTCTTTCACTCTCATCAAGAGATAGGCATATATAGATGTAATGCATGCAATGCTAAGTCGCTTCAGACTCTGCAGCCCCACGGACTGTAGCCCTCCAGGCTCCTCTGTCCATGCGATTCTTCCAGCAAGAATACTGGAGTGGTTTGCCATGCAGTCCTCCAGGGGATCTTCCCAGCCCAGGAATCAAACCTGCATCTCTTCTGTCTCTTGCATTGGCAGGCGGGTTCTTTACCATTAACGCCACCTTGGAAGCCCATACAAATATAAAATTTCACTCAACACTTGTGTATTTTACAACACATAGGATAGACTTCAGTGAGAAAAATGAAAAAGTCAAAAATAAAAATATGAAAATTAAACTGTAAAAAGATGAAACTCACTCAGGAACCACTGTTCCAGCATGGTAGCTTGCGAGCCTGGAGTTTACACACCCAAAGGTAGTTAGGGAAGCACCCTCACTGACTGTGACCAGCCAACTTTAGTTCCCTTGGGGCCAGCGGTGCCCTGGGGCTTTGTAGAAGGTGTTTGATTGGGCTGAGCTTTTGTAGTGGGGTAACTAGAGGATCATTGGGTGGCCTGGGCGCTGAGAGCCATGGATATGGTTCTCTCTGGCTAAGGAAGGACAGAATCCAGGAAACTGGGTGGAGTCATTTGACTCACAGTATCTGTTCCCTCCCCTCCAAGACAGGCATCCCAGGTAGCATTAGTGGTAGGGAACCCACCAGGTGATGCAAGAGACATAAGAGATGCAGGTTTCATCTCTGGGTCTGGAAGATCCCCTGGAGGAGGAAATGGCAGCCCTACTCCACTATCTTAGCCTGGAGAATCCCATGGACATAGGAGCCAGCGGGGGGGGGGGGGTAGGCTACAGTCCATGGGGTCACAAAGAGTGGGACAAGACTGAAGTCACTTAGCATGCACACACTCCTCCAAGATAGAAAGAGCTACAACTCTCTTTACTCAAGTCAGGAAACTGCCCAAGGTCCTTCCCCAGTTTCTTCCCTCATTTCCTAAACTGTGTACTGAGCATCTACCATATGCCAGAACTGCTCTAAGTGCTGGGAATTCAGGAATGAACAAAACTGACTGGTTCACTCATGGAGCAGACAATAAGCAAGTAAAGAATTAAATAGAGATGGTAATTTCAGATAAGTGCTATAAAAAAATAAAAGAAAAACAAGATGAAGCAGTAAAGAGTGTTGGGGCGAAGTTAATTAAGATCCTAAAAGAGGTGAAATGGGAGTATTCAAGGCAGGGACCCTAATGAAAAGAGACAGCCAGGCTGAACTTTAGGTGCTAGGGGTTCAAAGCAGAGAAAGCAGCATGTGCTAAGGCCCTAAGGTTGAGCTGAGTCTAAATAACAGCATATTCTCCTGATGGAGAACCCCACTGGAGACCATGGGCTGCAGAGAGGAGAAGCCCACACGGCAGCTCCCCAGGCTCAATGCCAGGGCTGCCCAAGCCCCTGGAAATGCCAGCTCTGCAGAGTTACCGGAGCCCAGTTCTAGTCTTTCTCCAAGATCCAAGACAGCACTACTTCCTCTTCCTCCTCACCCATCGCTCCTCTTAATTAGCACCAAGGAATCCTGAAGCTTCCCTCCCGTGAGTTCTGTGCCCAGAGGAATAGGTTGTGTTAGCCCCGAGTTTGTTCTTTGAGGTATCAGTTTATGTAAAATGGGCTTCCCTGGTAGCTCAGCTGATAAAGAACCTGCCTGCAATGCAGGAGACCCCAGTTCGATTCCTGGGTCAGGAAGATCCCCTGGAGAAGGGATAGGCTACCCACTCCAGTATTCTGGCCTGGAGAATTCTATGGACTGTATAGTTCACAGGGTCGCAAAGAATCGGACACGACTGAGCGACTTTCACCTCACATACATGAAATGGTACAAGACTCCATGTAATTGTCAAGTGAAAGCTACAACCACAAATACTATAAAATTTCAGAGACCTGGGCCTCTGAATTGGAATAGACTGAGAATGCTTTGAAGAGGAAAACAGCCTTAAGCTTGACCAAGGGAGAGGAGAGAGAACCTTTGAGGCTGGAATAGAGGAGGGCTCTGAGCTAGGTATGACCACAAAATGAGGAAGGTACCTTGAGAGGCTATGAGCAGTGGATTCTATTGGCGTAGAAAGATAGCATGGAGGAACAATAGGAAATTCATCTGGAAAAGCAGAGGCAGAGGGCCCTTAATGAAGCATGGAGTTTGGATTTTATCACATGTGAAAAAGAAAAGAGTGAGGTGTGGTTTGGGGTTCGGGGCAGGCAGCACTAAAATGTGCCACTTAGTTACATGGATTACTTTAAGTTAAAATTACTTAAGAAACAGCTAATACAAGAAGGACTCTCTGACCTTTCTTTGTCCCTTGTGAGCAGGAAATAAATCTTCCATGTGCAAAGTACCCTCCCTGGAGCAAGAGATAGACAGGCATCCTTTATCACCAGAGACAGGGACTTCAAGGCCAAGAAGTTGTAGAAAAAACCTTGTTACTTCTTTGCTAATTCACTACCCCAAGCCCAAACATTTTTGTCTTGTCAATTCTTCACAAATTTATTTTTCCTTTGTCTAAAAAGAATTAAAGAAATTGCCCGCTTTGGTCACTTCTTTAAATCTCCTATTCTATAAGCTCCTGCGCATACAAATTAAATTTGGTTTTCTCCTATTAATCGTCTTGTGTCAATTTAATTATTAGACCAGCCAGAAGAACCAAGAGGGACAGAGGGGAAATTTCCCCTCCTTGACAAGTTGAAAAAAGAAGAAAGAACTTGGAAACTAGACACGTTGTACAAGAGGTGGTTCTAACTGTTACAGTAAGACATGATGAATTCCTAGAATATCAAAGTCACTTTCATTTGGACCTGGCCCCAGCTGATGGGTTTCCCAGGTGACCCTAGTGGTAAAGAATCTGCCTGCCAATGCAGGAGATGGAAGAGATGCAGGTTCAATTCCTGGGTCAGGAAGATCCCCTGAAGGAGAGCATGGCAATCCACTCCAGTATTCTTGCCTGGAGAATCCCATGGACAGAGGAGCCTGGCAGGCTACAGTCCATAGAGTTGCAAAGAGTCTGATATGGCTGAAGCAACTTGGACCCATGCATGCCAGCTGAGCTCTCTGTGCACCTGTCCAGGTCCAACAGAGGGAGCACTAGGAGTAATAAGGGAAAGAAAGGTCTTTTCTTCTAAACTTAAACCCCTGGGTCCAAATAACTCTGCTTTGAAATTCATTTGCCCAAATGCAGAGAGGAGAGAGGCAACCTTCCTTCTTTGCCACTGATGATTACACAGCTGTGGAACTGTGTAGGCTCAAAGCAGCCACCAAAAATAAACTCGTATAGGTCCCAATATGCAACAGGAAAGGACATGTACCTAGGAGAGAGAGGAGGCCATGGGCCCAGCAGGATGACACTTGGTAAAAACAGCATTCCATAGTGACCAGCAGGCTCTGGGTCCATCTCACTCCCTGCAGCAAGTGGTCCAAGAAGAGTACTCTCATGGCCACTATTGCAGAGAATGTATGGGGTGCAGAAGTTCAAAATATGAAGAGGGGGGGCAGGTGAAGGGATGTTCAGAGATTTGGCAAAATAGAAGCAGAATCTTGAAAAGTTCAGAATACAAACCTGAAATGGCATGGAAGTCTTGGGGTGCAGGGAATGGGGGTGAAAAAAAAAGGTGAACAATTTTTCCAGGAGTCATGTATGGATGTGAGAGTTGGACCATAAAGAAGGCTGAGCAGAGAAGAATTGATGCTTTTGAACTGTGGTGTTGGAGAAGACTTTTAAGACTCCCTTGGACAGCAAGGAGATCAATCAATCTTAAAGGAAATCAACTCTGAATATTCATTGAAAGGACTGATGCTGAAACTGAAGCTCCAATACTTTGGCCATCTGATGCAAAGAGCCGACTCATTGGAAAAGACCCTGATGCTGGGAAAGATTGAAGGCAAGAAGAAAAGGGGATTACAGAGGATGAGATGGTTAGATGGCACCACTGACTCAGCGAACCTGAGTTTGAGCAAGCATAGGCAGAGAGTGAAGGATAGGGAAGCCTGGTGTGCTGCAGTTCTTCGGGTCACAGAGTCAGACTTAGTGTCTGAACAACAACAATGGAGCAGTTAGATCCAGGTGCACGTCCAGCCCACCCTTGAAGAAGGGAGTTATATCTCCTTTGGGAAAATCAGACAGGAAATGGTCTGTGTGAAGAGTGCAGGGACAAGTAGACTTCCAAAGACTGAGTCAAAGTCCGAACATTAATGTGAAAACATCCCTCCCCAAACTCTTTCCCCCTTCTAGTGCTATTTGACTTTTTAAAAAATACAGACAGAAATACAAATTAATTTCTTAAAAAAACATATTTTATGAAACCTTGAATCACAATGAAATAAAGTAACCATGCATGACTACAGTCTGCCAGGCTGCTCGGTCCATGGGATTTTCCAGGCAAGAATACTGGAGTGGGTTGCCATTTCTTGCTCCAGGGGATCTTCCCAATCCAGGGATTGATCTCCTACAAGTCTTCTGCATTGGCAGGAGGATTCTTTTCCACCAAACCACCAGGGAAGTCCTTCCTTCTTGTACTTGCTGTTTGTTTGGGTTTTTTTTAAGTGCCTTTAGCTCAAAATAATGTTGATGTCAATATTAAGGCATATTTGGGGATGACATATTTGGTCTCCTTCAAAATCATGCTTCATGTTCCAGGGAAACCAAGCAGGCATAAATGAACATAGAATCCTCTGCACCTCTATCCCTTGCCCCTTTAACAGAAGTTTTCATTCAGTCTGTGTCACTGAGGGGCCCAAGTGGTGTGCCTGTGGTAGGTTTGGGTTTCAATTCTCTGAGCCTCAGGAGGTGGAGAACAGTTAAGAAGTATGAATTTTTAGAAGCAGAGAGATATGATGCTTTGCATGCAAATTTAGCTGGTTCCGTTTTCCTGGGTTGTGGTTCCTGGCAAAACTATTGGCAAATCTTTGTTCAGAAGTGATTGCTATTATTTTTAAGTAAACATAATATCTAAAGGAAAAATAAACAAAAATAAAATTTTACATTTGAGTAAAAGAGAAAGGGGAGATTTTATTTACAGCAAAATAGGATTGCAGTTGCTTCCAACAAGAGGGAAGCAAAACCTGAATGCATTTCTACAGGATGGTGATGGGAGTTGCTCCTTTCACAAAAAATTCCTAGAGGGATTCTTTGGATATGAATGGACTCCAGTTCCTGGTTCAAGTCTGAGTCTGGAAGCAGTGGGTAATGCAAAAAAGGCCAGAGGGCTTCTCTTGTGCTTCAGTAGTAGAGAATCTGCCTGCCAATGCAGAAGAAGTGAAGTCAAGTCAAGTCAAGTCAAGTCAAGTCGCTCAATCGTGTCCAACACTTGGCGACCCCATGGACTATAGCCTACCAGACTCTTTCATCCATGGGATTTTCCAGGCAATAGTACTGGAGTGGGTTGCCATTTCCTTCTCCAGCCAATGCTGTAGACACAGGTTCAATCCCTGATCTGGGAAGATCCCTCATACCTCAGATCAACCAAGCCCGGGAGCTACAACTACTGAGACCACAAGCCGCCAACTACTGACCCTTGCTCCCTAAACCTGAGCTCAGCAACAAGAAAAACCACTGCAATGAGAAGCCCTTGCACCGCGGCTAGAGAGTAGCCCCTACTAACCACAACTAGAGAAAACCCACACAGCAACGAGGACCCAGCCCAGCCAAAACTAAAGTAAGTAAATTAAAATTTTTAAAAATAAAAAAAGGAGGCTAGGGACTTCTCTGGTGGTCCAGTGGTTAAGACTCTGACTTCCAGTGCAGGGGGCTTGGGTTCGAGCTCTTGTCGGAGAACTAAGATCCCACATGCCTGGTGGTGCCAGAAGGAAAGATAAGAGGGCTAAGTAAATGAATTGAAATTGGAGTATCCGTAGGTAGACCAGAAAGAGAGGCGGTTTGGGGAGCTGAGAGGAGAAGAGAAAGACCTAGGGAAACCGCTCAGTAACCATGAAAGACCAGAACTTGAGGAAGAGACGGCTATCGAGAAACTCCTAGAGACCTGCTGGAGAGTTTGGGGAAACTTTCAAATGGCTCCTCACACTTCATTGCACTGTTAATACCTTCCATTACTCATTCCTCCCAAAACTTCAGGAAAAGGTTTAAGCAAGCAGCCGGATATTATTTTGAAACATGACCCAGTGTGGCTCCAGTTCCCAGCACTTCCTCCCTCCTGACCCTCCCTCTCCCCCACCCCCACTTTCTCACTCCCATCATTCCACAACGAGAAGAATGTCAGAGCAGAGCAAGGGGGTCGAATTCTTGGCTTTCGGGTTTCAGAATCTTAGGATGCCAGGCATAAATTATAGATTTAAAATAATATGTAATTAGTCACATTCTAATCTGTCTGCCCCTACTCCCACCAGAGATTTTTCCCACTAGGGAAATCTCCCACTAGGAGATTTTCCCTAGTCTGCAAGAGAAGAGAAATGGCGTGTCTTTAGTGCCTTTGAGAAGCAGTTGCTCTCTGTCCCCAGGCCAGCCCTGGGGGAAGATCCCCAGAGAGTTTGGGGATTGGGAGCAAAGCGAACCATTGCCTAGATTTCCAGATGGGCACCCTCTGGGAGGTCCTCTGCACCCCCAGGGTATGCGTGGAAATGTCTATGTGACACGTCAAGGATAGCAGGCCTAAGGCAGCCTCGCTGAATCCTGGAACCCCTCAGGGTGCTGTAGGACTCAGCAGAGTATCTTCCTCACTCGCCAAGACTAGCAAAGATGTGGCACCAACAGCCAGAAGATCCTGACAAAGAAATCTCACCAGCCTGGATCTGAATAGAGTGGACAGAACAAAGAATGTATCAACAAACTCCAACATAAAGAAGGAAGAAGGACAAAAACCAGTCAGTATGATCTCTTTTTCTTTTTTGACCATGCCACAGGGCATGTGGGATCTTAGTTATCTGACCAGGAATCAAACTCACAAACCCTGCATTGGAAGTGCAGAGTCTTAACCACTGGTCCACCAAGGAAGTCCAAGTGAGGTCAATTTCTATTTGTGAAAACCAAAAAAATTTCTCAGATTCATGATGGATGAGTAATTAAGACATTTATAAAATGAAGTCTTTATATGGATCACTAATTTGCCTTGGTGACAATTCAAAAAAAAGAGGTGCTTGTAAAAATATGTTACTTATGTGCATAACCTCCCAAGGAAACTACTTTGGCAGACAGTACATATAGGTATCATCTTGCTTAGGTAAATTTTTTGGAGTGCTCATAACTTAACATGCATCCTATGTTGCTATGCCTGTGGCATATGAAACCAATATGAAAATCTAATCCAAGCGTTCTCCTCTTGAGCTGGGGTCTGATGCAAGAGTTTACCTGGCTGGGTAACCGTCACATCCGTAGGGAGACTGTTCAGAAGCATCACGTGAACTATCGAATATAGGAACCAGAATGTTAGTCACAGTGATTAGAAGGACAATCCAATCTGTCAAGGTCTCTGCTGAAACAAGAACTCAACCCACCAATAGCCCTGTAAAGACACTTAACCCAAGACCTCAATGATGCCTGTGTTGAGAAAACTCAAAAAAACTTAAAAAAATAAATAAGAACAATCAGGCAACACTTTAGAATACAGGAGTTCAGGGTGTCTGACTCTGGACCATCACAGAAATCAACAGCTCAGGGTCAAGATGACAATGCCACTTTACCTCACTCAGAACTGTGGTCTTTTCATAGTACAGTCTCTTTAGTAAACATGTTGTTCAAAAAAAATCAGCTTATTACTTTCAGTTTCAAAAATTCGACTATGATTAACCCAGTAAGACACGTGTATAGCTTTTGGTATCTCTGTTTTTTAAAAGGCCTACTTTTTAATAACACTGTATACGGGACATGCTTATCCCTCAGTGACTTCTGCTAGATTATCAGGCCTAGATTGCAAGAACTAAATAGTTTTGCTCTTCCACAGTAGGGCCTAGGCTATTGGTAGTTTTATATCCCCAGTAATGCTGAACGTAAAAAGTCATGTGTAAGTATGTATAAGTCCAACTAGGGTATAAAACCAATGAGGAAAACATGACCTGCACACAAAGGGACACAGCAAAGTGAAGAAATCAACACCATCATCTCTGTTTTATTTATTTTTGATGAAAAACATGAATGAATACTTCTTCTCACCCTGTTTAAAAGGCTACTTTAGAAATAATCCAATGTGCAGCAATGTGGATGGACCAAGAGATTATCAAACTAAGTTAATCAGAAAGAGAAAGACAAATACCATAGGATATCACTTATATGTGAAGAGAAAGAATTAGAAATGCCCAACTCTGTTATTGTCACTCAGAATTGATATGTGAGGGACTATATAGAGTGACAGAAAAATGCCAAAGAGCAGAGTCCAGAGGCCAAAAGTGGTATTGACCGGAAAAGAGCTGGGGCAAGTCATTTCACCTCTTTGATCCTCACTTTCCTGTTCTGTCGAGGTCAGATTAAATATTCCATGTGATTCAAGACAACTGTGTAACCAACTGTAACCAATGGGCTGTTTTTATTTTCACTTTTATTTCTTTATTCTGCCAGCAAATTTTATTTTGATTGTTCCTCTTTTTTTAACGTTTTGCCATTGAGTTTCTTACATCCACAATTAAACATTTCTTTTCTGTATCTGTTCATTCTCAGGCATCAGGTGTTAAAATAATGGAACTACAGACATAACCTGTTTTGTTGCATTTCACTTTATTGTACTTTGCAGATATGGCATTTCTTACAACTGAAGTGTGGGAACCCTCCATTGAGCAAGTCTATCGATGCCATTTTCCAATAACATTTGCTTACTTTATGTCTCTGTGCCATGTTTTGGTAACTCTCACAATATTTCAAACCCTCCACCAGCAAAAACATTACAACTTATTGAAGGTTCAGATGGTTATCATTTTTTTCTAGCAATAAAGTATTTTAAATTAAGGTATGTACTTTTTTAGATATATTGCTATTGCACACTTAATAGACTATGTATAATGTGAACATGCAATGCAGGAGACCCCAGTTCGATTCCTGGGTCAGGAAGATCCAGTGGAGAAGGGAGAGGCTACCCACTCCAGTATTCTTGGGCTTTCCTTGTGGCTCAGCTGGTAAAGACTCTGCCTGCAATGCTGGAGACCTGGGTTCAACCCCTAGGTTGGGAAGATCCCCTGGAGAAGGAAAAGGCTACCCACTCTAGTATTCTGGTCTGGAGAATTCCATGGACTGTATATAGTCCATGGGGTCACAAAGAGTCGGACACAACTGAGCAACTTCCACTTAGTGTGAACATAACTTTTTATATGGGCTGGGAAACCAAAATATTCGCATGACTTGCTTCATTGTGATATGCAATTTATTGCAGTGGTCTGGAACTGAACATGAAATATCTCTTGAGGTTGGCCTATCTTTCGGTTTTGATGCAGTGTACACTATTTCTTGTTCCTTCTAAGTTGACAGCAGTTCACACTCTTAGGGAAGGACCCAAACCGGAAGGATGCCCTCGTAGCCACAGCAGGTGCAGAAGAGAACTGGACTGTTTCAGAGTAAGAGCAATGAACCATCTCCAGAATAAGTATAGTACAGTGATTAACTTTTGAAACGATGAACCAAGCAGAGTAACACAAATACTAAATTGGGCTGTCTTCCAGGATGACCTCTCTTTAAGAATGTAAAGTAGGCAAAAATGTATCTGCTTCGGCAGCTGTCAATCTGAACAGAATCAGACCAACTCCCCCTACGACACATCCTATCCGGTTGGACAGGTGTGGAAAGCAGGCATTCTTAGCTAAGAAGAAGTAGGCTGTTTTCACTTTGACTTGCCCTTCTTTGTGAGTGCCCAAAATAGAGCTATTTATAAAATGTTCTGAAGTAAGCGATTAATACAAGTGAGGAGCTTTCGAGGCACCCTCCTGAACACTGGTTCTGTTTCTTCTCTTGCAGCCGTAAGAGCTGCAGCGACTGTCAGCAGAACAAGAAAGAGGTCAGTGCAGGTGAGAGGAATGTGGAAATTGGAGCTCGGTCTCCCAAACTCCCCGGGGAATCCTCTCCTGGCTGTGGAGAAGAGCCCCACAGCCTCACCACTCCACAACAGCTCCCTCGAGTCATCTTCAATACACAGCCAGGATTACTACCAACGTCATTATGGTGCTTGTTATTATTTTGTCTTTTTATTACTCTCAGATGGGGGAAGCTGATATCCTGAGCTTAAATGTGGGACGCCAGTGATCATGCACACACCCTCATACTAAATTAGGTTATCGAATTGTTGAATAAACAAGGACTGTTTCTCTATAGTAAGGTCCCATAAAATCAATAAATACTGAGAGGGTCCTATGAGTCAGATATTCTCAGCCATTCTGAGATAAAGGTTATTCATTCAAAAGATAATTAAAGTGACTGCTAATTGGGTATATGGCTTCTCTGTGGGGTGATGAAAATGCCCTGGAGTTAGTGGTGATTTCTGTACAACTTTATGAATAAAGTAAAAACCACTGAGCTGTATGCTTTAAAAGGGTGAATTTTATGGTGTGTGAATTATATGGACCTCAATTTTTTTAAAGATAATAAAGAGTGGCTAGTATGTGCCAGAGACACTGTGCTAGGAACTGAGTGAAAAATATTTAACTCTTTGAGCCTCCTACTATGTGTTGGATACTATGCAAAGTCCTTTTATTGAAACTTCATAAGCTCCCTAGAAGGAGGGACTTTTAGTATCCCATTTTATAGCTAAAGAAATGGATGTGGAGAGTCTTTTGCTTAAAATCAAAATTAGGTAGAATCAAATGAAACTGCTATTTTGTACACTACTTTTCTGTTCAAATGTCAGTTTCTTATAGCTGAATCTAATAAGTACCTCTGTCTGTCCAAGTTCATAATTACATACACCAGAAAACCACTCTAACGAGACTGCTAAGGCACTTCAGTCGTGTCTGACTCTTTGCAATCCCATGGACTGTAACCCACTAGACTCCTCTGTCCATGGGATTCTCCAGACAAGAGTACTGGAGTGGATTGCCATGCACTCCTCCAGGGCTAATGAGATTAGGCATTTGTAAAGAGCTACAAGATGGTAAGGACCTAGTTCCCTGAATGACAGCATGCTTCTATTGTGTGAGGCCACAGAGACTTTGAGTTCCATCTGCTGGGGTACCTAGCACCACTCAGCCTGACCAACACACCAGGTCTACTGGACCCCAGAGCCTGTGCTCTTCCTTGCTGGTAATATACCTCCTTCAAGTTGTTTAGGACTCAATGGGAGATCCATGCACAGTGTACTAGAATACTAGAATCAAAGATAGGATAAGCCCCACAAGAGTGGAACAAACAATGAATCATAGGATTAACACAACACAGAGCACAAAAAACAGGGGCTTAACCAAAGAAGGGGCTTATTCTTCTCACAAAGCAAGAAGCTTAGAGGTAAGCAGATCAGGGCTATAACACTCTCTCTGTGATTCCATTAGGGACCCAAGGTAAGTCTACCTTTCCCCTCCACCATTCTTAGCATGTGGCATTCTGAGAAGATAAGTCCAAGGACAAAGGAGCATGACAGATAAATCAACCTCAACTCCTCTTCTAAAGAGCTTTCTCTGAAGTCCCTTTCAGAAATGACCACTGGTCAAGAAGTATCCATGGCTGCTTGTAGCCTTAGAGAGACCATGCAGTGTGCTTATTTTTAAGATAGTCACTTTTACCACTGTATACAAAATCAGAGCTCTGTTTGTAATGAAAAGTGGAAAATGCACACCTAACACTGTCTGCCTTATAAAGGAGGAAAGTTCAAAAACCCAGTAGACAAGTTCTTTGCAAAAACCTATTACACGGGTCAGCCAGAATTTGAACCAAGGTTTGATTGCTCCTAAACCAGTACTTTTAACCCCGGGTGATGCTGATTCACAGTGTACATGGTCTAGAACACCATGTGTACTATTTACTAAACTACAAGGATAGTGTACTGGTTCCCTGGTGCTGCTATAAAAAGTAGGCATAAACTTAGTGGTTTAAAACAACACAGATTGGGATTTCCCTGGTGGTCAGTAGTGAAGAATCCACCTGTCAATGCAGAGGACACAGGTTTGATCCCTGGTCCAAGAAGATTCCACATGCCATGGGGCAACTAAATCAACTACTAAGCCTGAGCTCTGCAATAAGAAAAGCCACCACAATGAGAGCTGCAACTAGAGAGTAGCCCCCGCTCACCGCAACTAGAGAAAACCCGCATACAGCATTAAAGACCCAGTGCAGCTAAAAATAAATAAAAATTTAAAAACAAAATCACAGATGTCTTCTCTTGTAGCTTTGGAGTCCAGAAATCTGAAACCAGTCTCACTGAGCTAAAGTCAAAGTATTGACGGGGCAGCTCCCTTCTGCAGTCTCCGAGGGGAGAATCTGTTTCCTTGTTTTCCTCACTTCTAGCTTCTGGAGGCTGCCCACATTCCTTGGCTCATAACTCCTGCTCAAATCACTCCAACCCCTGGCTTCCATCATCGCATCTCCTGCTTCTGTAGTCAAATTTCCTTCTGCCTCCCTTCTATAAGGACATCTGTGATCATCATAGGAGCCCATCTGGATAATCCAGGATAAACTCCCATCTCAAGGTCCTTAATCACATCTGCAAGTCCCTTCTTTTAGCACATAAGGTAAAAGGCACAGGTTCCAGGGATTAGGACATGGCCATTATTTTGTTGTTCTTGTTCAGTTGCTAAGTCATTTCTGTATCTTTGTGACCCCATGGACTGCAGTACACCAGGCTCCTCCATCCTTCACTCTCTCCCAGAGTTTGCTCAAATTCATGTCCATTGAGTCGGAGGTGCTAACCAACCATCTTATCCTCTGTTGCCCCCTTCTACTCCTGCCCTCAATCTTTCCCAGCATCAGGGTCTTTTCCAATGAGTTGGCCAAAGTATTGGAACTTCAGCTTCATCATCAGTCCTTTCAATGAATATTCAGGGTTGATTTCCTTTAGGATTGACTAGTTTGATCTCCTTGCAGTCCAAGGGCCATTATTTAACCTACCACAAATAGAAAGTTAGAAATTAATAATGTGCCAAGAAAAAGAGGATAACAACATCGACAAGTACCTTAAATAAGGAACAAACTGAGAACTACAGGGATTCAGAAGGTCAAAAGAAAGATACTGCTTGGATAGTCAGAAACAAGAGTATATAAATGATTTGGAAATGGAAAGATAGTACAGACAACTTAGAGAACCAAGTAAAAATAATCCTGGACTAAGAATAGGCTGGGTGAGAGCTGGGAGGAAGAATGTGAGGCTAAAAGACCTTGTGAGGGTTTATTTCCAAAGCTGGACAAAAGGAGGTTTGCAATCACTCACAGTCCTGGGGACTTTCACGTTTCATATCCTCCCATGTCCTGCCAATGGCATGAGGCAGCTCCCGGCCCTTGTGAGGGTTGGGCAATCTCAGGGTCAGGATTAGAATGAAACAAGAGATGTGCCTGGGGTACTCTCAGGCTGGTGCTGCCCTGAACCTGAGCTTTCAGGACCCTGAGAGTGAGTGTCTCCATGAATTCTGTGCCCTGAGCAAACCACTTTCTCTTACTTTAGTCTCAGCCCTGGAAGCTTCTAGATAAGCAAAGCTTGCTTAGGCTCTGAGGAGTACAGCAAGGCCTGAGCCACATCAAGAAAGATATTGTAAGCAGTGTACTTTATCAAACTTCCTCCATCTTGACTCTTGACAGACACCTTTATTTCTGAGTCTAGACAATTTTAATGGGAGTGAGAGAGGAGAGTGAAAAAGCTGGCTTAAAACTCAACTTTCAAAAAACGAAGATCATGCCATTCGGTCCCATCACTTCATGGCAAATAGATGGGGAAACGAAGGAAACTGACAGATTTCATTTTCTTAGGCCCCAAAATCACTGCAGATGGTGACTGCAGCTATGAGATTAAAAGATAGCTTGCTTCTTGGAAGAAAAGCTATGACAAACTTAGAGAGCCTATTAAAAAGCAGAGACTTTACTTTGTTAACAAAGATCTGTATAGTTAAAGGTATGGTTTTTCCAGTAGTCATGTATGAATGTGAAGAGTTGGACCATTAAGAAGGCTGAGCACTGAAGAATTGATGCTTTTGAACTGTGGTATTGAAGAAGACTCCTGAGAGCCCCTTAGACTGCAAGGAGATCACACCAATCAATCCTAAAGGAAATCAACCCTGAATATTCATTGGAAAGATTGATGTTGAAGCTGATACTTTGGCCACATGATGTGAAGGGCTGACTCATTAGAAAAGTCCCTGATGCTCGGAAAGATTGAAGGCAGGAGAAAAAGGGGACAACAGAGGATGAGATGGTTGGATGGCACTACCGACTCAATGGACATGAGTTTGAGCAGGCTCCGGGAGTCAGTGATAGACAGGGAAGGGTGGTGTGCTGCAGTCCATGGGGTCGCAAAGAGTGGGACATGACTGAGCAACTGAACAAGAAGAAGGACAGTTTTGATGAGGCAAGGCATCCCCTCACCCAGGGGAGCCCTCAAACAAAAGCTGGATGTCTCCTGCCGGTTGCTTTAAGTTCACATTCCTCAAATTTCAAGTGCATTTGAAAAAAAAAAGGTAAAAGGGAGCCCCAGCCTGATGGAGTCTTCCCTGCACTGGGGCCTGCACGACCGTTGCACACAACCCTTTGAGCACCAAAGGAGGCATGTAGGAAGCCTGGCCATTCACACACCCGTGTGACCTTGACCCCTTGGACTGCCTGTGCACGGTTCGTTGGTTGATTCAGGGGCAAAACAAAGCAAGCTGAAAAAGACAAGGGTTAAAGGTGTTAAAGTCTAAACAGGAGTATTGTTTTTATTTCTTTTAAAAACGTGCCATTTCTCCTGAGGAGGCTGTCCTGGAGAAAGGAGAAGAGGGGCCAAGAATGCAGGAGAAAGAGAGAAGCCAGGGATGTTTGTAATTACACCTTAAGTTCATGTTTCCCACAAGGGCTGGGAAGAGGGGCCCCTCTGAAGAATTTGTTCTTGGGAATGTTTTCTCAACCCTGACAGTGTTGACATGGGGCCAGATAATTCTTTGCTGTGGGGGCTGTGCACTGCGGTGTTTAGCAGCAACGCTGGTCTCTACTCACGGTGGCATCCCTCCCCCAGTCGTGAGTGGTGCATCCCCAGGTGGCTCAGCGGGTGAAGAATCCGCCTGCCAATGCAGGAGACATAGGAGACGAGGGTTCGATCCCTGGGTGGGGAAGATCCTCTGGAGAAGGAAATGGCAACCCATTCCAGTATTCTTGCCTGAAGAATCCCATGGACAGAGGAATCTGTCAAGCTACAGTTCATGGGGTCGCACAAAGTCAGACAGGACTGAGTATACACACACACACACAGAGTCACAAAAACCAAAACATGTCCCCAAACATTGCCAAACACCCCCCTGCGGTGAGGGGTGGTAAGATAGTCTCTGCTTAAGAATTCCACTTTGGGGAGGTTGTCTAGGCTTTGGTTGACTTAAACAAAGTAACTTTCCCGTTACAGGACATTCCTGTGAATTCTGAATGAGAAGAAAGGAGATAGCATTCTTTCTATGACATATCACAGCATAGTAACTCATTCTAGTCATCCTAAAATGATATCTGAAAGAATATTACAGCTGTTTATTTTTATATATTATATGAGATCTCTGACTTAGTAAGAAGGAAGGATGGAAAGGCCCTGCTATACCCTAACAAAGACTTCCAAACACCACATAACTCTCCGTCCACAAAAACTCACCCATAAACGTCCCCTCATCCTATTCTTGTTGTCTGAAAGTGATGTCAAGAGCTACAACTAATTATCTTTTAAAATTTATAATTCAGGGAATTTCAGTGAAAATCATCAGATAGTAATTTTTTGAAGTGCTGAACTATATATGGAGTTCAGCAAAGAAGTTCAGCAAAAAAAAAAAAAAATTATATATATATATATATAGGTAGGTAGATAGACAGATAGTTCAGCAAAGATTATATATATATATATAGTATTGGGCTTCTCTGGGGCTCAGATGGTAAAGAATCTGCCTGCAATGCAGGAGACCTGGTTCAATCCCTGGGTCAGGAAGATCCCTGGAGAAGGGAATGGCTACCCACTCCAGTATTCTTGCCTGGAAAATCCCATGAACAGAGGAGCCTAACAGGCTACCATCTTTGGGGTCACAAAGTATGGGACAAGACCGAGCAAATAAGCATGCTATTTTGTATGTTGCTATGGCAACTCACCTATAGGAGTTAGTTTTCTCTGGGTACCAAAGATAATAGTAAAATGGATGGCGTTGGTATAGCTTCAAGTGCTTCCACACAGTCATTTCACTGGACGCAGGAAAGTGATTAGTATCATGTCTTGCGCATCTGGCATCCCTGATGGTACAGGGATAATGGTCCCTTAACTGTCTCTGTGATCAGAGAGGATGTGCAGGGGGAGAAACTGCCTGTCAGCCTATCCCTCTCTGCAGCCCTTATGTCCTGTCTCATGACTTTCAAGGTAATTGCATTGCTCAAAAGGAGGCCCTGGCCCACCAGGCCCACCTTCTCCCTCTGTCCCTGTTCTAGCCCAGTCCCCTCCCCTACTGATGCTATTTGCAGCTCCAGCTCTGCGGCTCTCTCCTCTCAGGAACATCAATTTCAATTGCATTGAGCCAGCCTCTGAGCATCCGTGTAGCACTTCCCCTGCTGCCTCCCATGCAGTTGGCCTGGTGATGAGCTCTGGTATAGAACAGACATGTGTTGTTGTTGCCTTGACTATCTACCCCATGAATAAGTCTGGGAGGGGGGCTGCTATATGGCAGATTCCCCACAAGAGTGGGAGAAACAAACAGCGTCAGAAGGATGAATAGACAGAAAGCTATAACGGGAGAAAGAACACAGATTTTTTAAAAAGGTTCTTTCAAAGCAGGCTGCTACAAAGGTTCATGGTACTGTTTAAACTGGGCTGTCAGTGTACACTGTATTTCCTCCCATGCCTCCTGTTGGTTTTTCCTGCAGGCTTATCCTCAGTGAGATCAGGCCTGAGAGCAAAGCCACCCCTACCAGCTATAAATATCCTCGCTAACACCAAATTTTAGAAAGGCCATGTATGTTTGGACTTGAGGATAGTTGTGTTAGGGTTCTCCAAAGGAAACGGAATCAATAGTGTGTGTGTGTGTGTGTGTGTGTGTGTGTGTGTGTGTGTGAGTGTGTAGAGAGAGTGCGGGAGGGAGGGAGAGAGGGTGTTGTGAGAGAAAGAGAAAGAGATTGATTTATTTTAAGGAACTGGCACACACGATTGTGGGGGGTGGCAAGTTTGAAATCTGCAAAGCAAGCTAGAGACCCAGGGAAGAGCTGATGCTTCAGTCTTGAGTACAAAGGCAGACTGCAGGCAGAATCCCCTCTTCCTTGGGGAATTTCTGTCTTTGCCCTTAAGGCCTTCAACTGATTGGATGAGGCCCACCCACATTATGGAGGGTAATCTGCTGCTCTCAAAGTCAACCAATTTAAATGTTAATCACATCTTTAAAAATGCCTTTACAACATCTAAACTGGTGTTTCATCTAGACATGACCTATTTAGGTTGACACATAAGACTGATCATCAGGGCACTCCTAAATTCCTACCTACTGGAATAGGACTAGATTCAATGGGACTTGAATCAGAGCTGAAGTACAGGCAACTGTTTCTAGGGAGTCTCCCTATAATGGTCTGGATTTGGGGAACCTGTAGATGAATGAGAGATTCTGCCTTCCACGTGCCTTCTCCACTGCCATCTTGTTCAAGGCTGCTCTTGACTGCTTGCTGGTCTTTATCACTCATTCAAAGTCAGGAGGGTCAGCTCCAGCCTTCAAGCTGGGTCTAGTCCAAAAATCACTGCAGTGCCAATGTGAGAAGCCTCATGCCTTCTCCACTGCACTCTTGTTCAAAGCTGCCATTCCCTTCTCCAGGGGATTTTCCCAACCCAGGGATAGAACCTGCGTCTCCCACATTGCAGGCAGCTTCTTTACTGTCTGAACCACCAGGGAAGCCCACCCAGTAATCTAGGAATGGTCTCTTCCAGCTCTAAGATTCTGATTTCATGAGCCTACTGGCATGTGGTCTCTGGTTGCAGGACACTCCACCTAATCCATGGCCAACCTGACCCATATTTTAAGAGGGAGCATTGTGGACAGCTATTGTTTATTCTTCTATCTATTCATGTATTAGTTCAATAAACTTGTGCCTACTCTATGGACAAGAACCTTCCATGGTATTATGACAGATACAAAGACATTAAATACAGTATCCTGATTTCAGGAAATTTAAAACCTGGCTGGGTAATGAATCAGTTAGGATGTATTTGACTGCAAACAGAATTCCTGATCAATGATGGCTTAAGGCCCCTAGATCTTTGTTTATCTGCAACCTCAAGAAGTTTGGAGGTCCATAGTCCTGCAGCAAGTTCTGGGTCTCAGAATTATCCGCTCCCATCAAGGACACAGCCTCTAACATCCTTTTGGCTTCTTATCCATAAGTCTGTCACCTCACAGTCATGTGGTGGCTGTTACAACTCCAAACTCTACATCTTCACACTAGTACACTGAGAAGGAAAGTAGAAGGCATAAGGAAAAAAGAGTTTTGCAAGATAGGCTCCAATTTTTTTCTTAAAAGAAAAAAAATTTGCCAGGTGCCCATCAAAAGACTTCCCCTATATCTTCCTAGCAGAAATTGGGTCATGTGCCCAACCCTAGTCTCATCCTGAAGAAGGGAGATGGGTTCTGTCATAGTTCATCTCTGGTTACCTCTGTGATAGCTGACCAAAAAAGGAAGGAAAGTCAGGGACTTCCCTGGTGGTCCAGTCCTTAAGAAGCATGAATCAGCAAAACAGTCCTAGATTAAGCAAGAATCAGCCTTGTCAATAGGCCAGCGTTCAGATCCTGGCCCCCACCTCTTCTTATCTCCTTGTACAGTGCTGGTTAAGACACACGCTAGAGGTCTGGGTTCCTTTTTCCCTCTTCTGTGAAATTAGCAATGGAAAGGATGGAAGGCATCTAGGTGAATTCTGTGTCCCTTCCTCCTTACAAATCCTGCTCCAGTTCTAGATAGCAGAGTAAAAGTGTATTACAGCAGATAACTAATGTGTCAGATGTGGGCCTTGACATTGTCTGTCCTTTACCTCTGAAGCTGGAGCCCGTCCCTCCAGCCCTGCAAGATCAGATTAACTTCATCCTCTGATTAATAAAGAGGCTTCAGAATGAAAGGTAGCTCACCTAGGCTCTGAACTCTGGCCTGGACATATTTGGTAAATCACTGGCATGTCTGTTTCCTGCCCTCTCAGGTGGCAGCAATCATATCGACCTCACAGGACTGTTGGAAGGACTAAACGAGAGAAAACACATTAAGAACTGAGCACAGTGTTTGGGACATAGTAATTAATCTAAAATCTTGAAGTTAAAATTATTATCTTACTTCCCTATATGGATTCTAAGATTGAAGCAAGGATCAGGACTTCCATGGTAGTCCAGTGGCTATGACTCTGTGCTCTGTGCAGGGGGCCTGGATTCCATCCCTGGTCAGGGAACTAGATCCCACACGTGGCAACTAACTAAAGATACATGCCTTAACCAAAGATCCCACATACCTCAAAGAAAATCAAAGATCCCTTGTGCCACAACCAAGACCCAGCTAAACCAAATAATTAAATTTTAAAAATATTTTTAAAAATAAAAGATTGAAGTAAAGACTATGTTTACTGTCTTGCTTACATGTTTTCTTTTCTGATAGCCGCCCCCAACTCATCTAGTATGACATGTCAGATGGCCATTAAGAGTGAATGAATGCTCCCTAATACCCACTAAGATGGCTACTATCAAAAAAATAATAACAATAAGCTAGAGACATACAGAAATTGAAACCCTTGTGCACTATTGGCAGGAAAGTAAAATGGCACGGCCGCAGTAAAAACAGTACACTGGTTCCTCAAAAAATTAAACATAGATTACCGTCTGATTCAGCAATTCCATTTCAGAACTCAAAAACATTTTAAGTATATACTCAAAACAATTGAAAGCAGGGACTCCAACAGATATTTGTATACCCGTACTCATAGCAACATTATTCATAATAGCCAAAAGATGGAAGCAACTCAAAGGTCCATCCATATGGATGAATGTATAAACAAAATGTGGTATGTGCATACACTGGAATATTATTCAGCCCTTAAAAAGGAATGAAATTCTGACACATGCTACAACATGTATGAACCTGGAGGATACTATGCTATGTGAAAAAAGCTAGTACCTAGAATAATCATTTTCATGGAAACAGCAGAATGGTTTCTGGTAAGTTGGTTTTTCCTGGTGGTTGCCAGGAGCTGGGAAGAGGGAAGAATGGAGAGTTTTTTAATGGGTATTGATTTTCAGCTTTGCAAAGTGAAAAGCCTTCTGGAGATTGATTGTACAACAATGTGAATGCACTTAACAGTACTTAACTACACACGAAAATGGTTACAATGGTACATTTTATGTTAAATGTATTTTACTGTAACTTTAAAAAAATTTTAATGAATGAATTTTTTTAATGAATAAAATTTTTAATTCATGCTGCAGTATGAATGAACCTTGCAAACATTAGACCAACTGAAAGAATCCAGTAACAAAAAACCTGCATATTGTGTGATTCTGTTTATCTAAAATGTCCAGAAGAGGCAAATCCATAGAGTCAGAAAGTAGATTTGTGGTTTCCAGGGGTTCAGAAAACTACTAAAACTGAAAACTACAACTACTAAAAATGACTGAAGTATACTCTTTAGAAGCAAATTTTTTTGGTATGTGAATTATATTTCAATAGAGCTGTTTTTTAAAGATGAATGAACAAATGAGATTCTAATTATATCCGTATCATTGGGATCATTTTATTTCAGTGTCAATTCCAGAAGAGAGGTTTATCTTGAATAATTTGGATCAGAAATGCGGAGAGGTTCAGACAGGTCCTCTTGGCAATCCTCAGTCTGGCAGTCCCATCAGCCTTTGAGATTTGCTGCCTAATGACCTGATGAGGGTTGCCAGAATACCCCAGGCTTCAGTGATTGACCACAGGGCCCTCATCTCCCTGGAGCCACTGGCTTGTCTAACTGAGGAGTCTCCTCAGGGCACTAGGACTGTACGTCTCTTCCCCTAGAAATGCTTTGCCGGGAATTCAGTTTACTACTTGCCATTATGATGATGTAATTGCATGCTACTCATTGATAATGTGCAAAACAATCACGAGAGCATATAAACAAACAGATGGTGAGCACGCTCCTTGAAAAACACTAAAGGCAAACTTGAGAGGATTTCTTTGTTTAATCAGTTTTGCAGACCTGACAGTCATCCCAGATGTGCAGCAGAGCATAGGCAGCATCTCGGAAGTGACAATGAGACACCCAGTAAAATGGATTGTCAGAACCATTCACGGGGAAGAACCCAAAGGCAATCAGGAGCCAGAGAGAGGAATTACCATTCACGAGCAGGCCTTTATTCCCATCCGTGATCCAAATGCTTCATGCCTGAAATACCGTCTGTCCCCCTAATGCATTTTCATACTGCATGTAAATCTCAAGTTGCTTCTCCTAAAAATAATAATACTCCCAGGAGGAGCCCATGAGACTCTTTCAAGCAGCTCCGTGTGCTGTCATCTGATGGGCTAGCATAAAAGATTATGTCTAGGGACTTCCCTGGTGATCCAGTGGCTAAGACTTCATGTTCTGAATGCAGGGGGCCTGGGTTTGATCCCTGGTCAGGGAACTAGATCCTACATGCCACAACTAAGAGTTTTCACACCCCAGCTAAAGAACCTCATGCCGAAACTAACACCTGATGCAGCCAAAAAAAAAAAAAAAAGATAGTTTCTGTCTAGTCCTCAAGACTACCACTCTGCACTACACCAGATCCGGTGTTAAATTTCTCTAACAATCGGAATGGGCTTCTAGAACAAGGTCTTTGAAAAATCAAGTTGTGATTGCTGTTGTTCAGTCACTAAGTCATGTCTGACTCTTTGCAACCCCATGGACTGCAGCATGCCAGGCTTCCCTATCCTTCAGTCTCTCCCAGAGTTTACTCAGACTCGTGTCCATTGAGTCAATGATGCCATCCAACCATCTCATCCTCTGCTGCCCATTTCTCCTCCTGCCCTCAATCTTCCCCAGCATCAGGGGAAGGCAATGAGTTGGCTCTTCACATCAGGTGGCCAAAGTATTGGAGATTCAACTTCAGCTTCTCTGACTTTTTGCGACTCCATGGACTATAACCCTCCAGGCTCCTCTGTCCATGGAATTCTCCAGGCAAGAATACTGGAGTAGGTTGCCATTTCCTCTTCCAAGGGATCGTCCTGACCCAGGGATCTAACTCAAATCTCTTATGTCATCTGCATTGCAAGCAGATTTTGTTTTTTACCACTGAACCACCAGGGAAGCCCAAAACAATCAACGGAGTCAGCACCTCCTCCAGATAATTATTGGGCTGACCAAAAAATTCATTTGGGGATTTCCTTGGTGGCACAGTGGATAGGAATTTTTCGGCCAACACAGGGGACACAGGTTCAGTCCCTGGTCTGGGAAGATTTCACATGCCACGGAGCAACTCAGCCTGTGTGCCGCAACTACTGAAGCCTTCGCACTCTGGAGACTGTGCTCCCCAACAAAAAAAGTCTCCGCAAGGAGAAGCCTGGGCATCACAACAGAGTAGGCCCCACACGTCACAACTAGAGAAAGCCCACTGGCAGCAAAGAAAACCCAGTGCAACCAAACATAAACAATTTTCTTTTTTAAAGTTCATTTGGGTTCTCCCATAAGATCTTAAGAACTTTTCAGTCAACTCAGTATTATAACAGGCATAGTTTTGTTCATCGCTGATCCCTCTCTTCTGAGACGTGGATAAATTCTTCAAGTCCCAGCAAAGAAAGGCAATTTTGGGCCCGACCAGTTTTGTCATCTGAACCCTGGGTCCCTTTCTGCAGTCTCTCGTGGATTCTCGCAGCGGTACGAAAGGTTCTACCCAGCTTTTTAGTTCTTAGCCATAGAATGTGGGTTGACTTTATTCTCTGTAGTTGCTCTTTTCTTCTTTTTAATTGAGATATAATTTATATACCATAAAACTCAGCCTTTTAAAGTATACAATTCAGGGGCATTGAATATATACACAACCCTGTGCAGCCATCACCACTACTAATTTCAGAATGTTTTTGACACCCCCGAAAAAACCCCATGCCCAGGGACTTCCCTAATGATCCAGTGGCTAAGAGTCCATGCTCCCAACGCAAGAGGCCCAGGTTCAATCCCTGATCACCACGTGCCACAATTAAAGAGCCCAAGAGCCACAACTGAAGATCCTTCATGCCACAGCTAAGCCCCAGGGCAGCCAAGGAAAAAAAGAAAAAGAAACCCTATGCCCAGTAGTAGTCATTCCCTCTCCCTTGCTTCCCCAGCCCCTGAACACCACGCATCCATTTTCTGTTTCCTTCAATTTTCTTATTCTGAACATTTCATAAAAATGGAATCATACAAAAATAAATAAATAAATAAATGGAACCATACAACATATAGTCTTTAGTGACTGGCTTCTTTCAGTTTCTGTAACGTTTTCAAGGTTCATCCATGCTCTTGCATAAAAGAGGGCTTCCTTCCTTCTATGGCTCAATACTATTGCACTATATGAAGTGTCATATTTATCATCTATTAATCACTTGATGGACATTTCGTTTGTTTCTACTTTGGGGCTACGATGAATACTGCTGGGTTTTCTGGTGGACAAGTGTCCTCCTTTCTCTTGAATCTGTGACTAGGAGTGGATTTGATATGTCATATGGTGATCCTGTGTTTCACTTTTCTGAGGAGCTCCCGTTTCCCACAGCAGCTACACCATTTGGCACTGTGGGTGCTCCTTGCCATGGCAGCTCTTGGGCTCTTTCTTGGCCTCTGCATCTGTGCTCCTCATCACCCCACCTGATCTGCAGATCCCTCTTGCAACACACCTCCAGGTTCTATGCTCTTGTTTCGTCCTCCTATTTTCCCTCTAGATCAGGTAACCTGCCCCAAAGCAAGGAGAAGGGAAGGAGAACAAACACCATGAGGGCCCCCGGGAGGCTGTGTACTGTACCCCATGCTTTATGTGCACATAGTAAGACCTTAAGGTGTCCCCACCTCATCACCTGGAAACTGAAGCCTGGTCTAGTCTTACTGCTCCAATCTGCTTCCCAGGTCTCCATGGCAATAGTTCTCAGAACCATACCACAGAATCTGATGGTGCTTCAGAGGCTTGGCAAAAAAAAAAAAAAAAAAAAAAAAAAAAGACATTTTCTGCCAAACAATTCCTGAAAAATCCTCATTTTTATCTGTTTCATATTGTGAAGCTCTAGTAATGTGTCTTATTCACAGCTTGCCCAGGACTCAGAACAATATGTGACTTACAGTAGTTGTTCAATAGTATTTATCTAGTAAATGAATTTTTCTGCTAAAAATTTGGCAAATCGTGTGCTAAGTCACCGACTGACTGTAAGTCAAAAATTGCCCAACAGTATTTTTTAAAATACACTTCACTGGGCCCTGCTGAATCAGCCTCTCTAGGATAGACATTGAGGTCACTATTAGCAAATCTCCCCAGATGATAGTGATGGAGCTTTCTGAAGACCCTAGTCTGGGGGACTTCCCTGGCAGTCCAGTAGTTAAGACTCCATGTTTCCAATGCAAGGAGCACAGGTTCAACCTCTGTTTGGGGAGCTAACATCCCACATGCCACAAGGCCAAAAAAAATTCACTGCATAAACCAGGAACATAGAAAGCTAAGAGCAAAGGTAAACTTAGGAAAGGAAAAAAAGAAGAAGACGCTAGTCTGGGTGCCATTGCTGTAAGAGATGGTATCTTTGGCCACAGGGCTGGTGACTGTTTTGGTTCCCTGCCCCTCAGACCTTAGGGGTTCTCACTGTGGTCCAGAGTCACGGGTCAGCAACCATGTGGTCAGGGGTCTCCTTCTGGATCCTCTGGCATTACAGTCCACTGGACACTGATGGTTTCACCTGAGCCCTTGGACCTTGCAATGTGACTGATGATTCTGATTATAGAACCCTCAGGTCAGTCTTATCATATTCCTCTACTTTAGACCTGCTTTCTTGTTACTAAGTAACAGTGATTAAAGCCAGGCTAGTCTGAACACCAGAAGCTTCCCAGGGCTGCAGAAAAGAAACTCACCGCTTCTCCTACTCTGGAACTCTCTGCTCGCCACTTCCCAACAACTTGAGGGACAAACACTGGCCACGCAAGCAAGTATGGGGCCGGTCCCCTCCTCCCTCCACCTATCAGAAAGGGGCAGGAGTTCCCACAGGCTCAGTTCTGCTTTCAAAGTCAAGGCTAGTGTAGAAACTTGCAATGTTTTTTTCCACTTACAAGGTAACCCAGAGAGAAAAAAGAACTCCTGACTCACCTTTACTAGCTTGCTCAGGTTTCACTTCCTGTTTTCTCTCAGGAAGGAAGAAGGACTTTTTCATATTAGCACATTTAAAGATTCTCTAGAGCTGGCCAGTTATTTATCTACTGTCAGAGAAGCCCCACAGGTGAGGGGGACCGGGGCACGGCAGTGGAATTGTCCCGTAAGGCAGAGAAGAGGTAGCAGTGAGGGTGGGAGTTGGGGGCTGGGGAGGGAAGAAGAGCGGGGAACAGGGGCGAAGAGTGGGTTTAGATGACCACTACATCACAAAGCATAGTGTCTGTAACTGTGCATATGTGTGTGCTAAGTCACTTCAGTAGTGTCTGACTCTTTGTGACCCATGACCCATAGCCCGCCAGGCTCCTCTGTCCATGGCATCTCCCAGGCAAGAATACTGGAGTGGGTTGCCATCTCCTTCTCCGGGGGATCTCCCCGACCCAGGGGTTGAATCACCATCTCTTATGTCTCCTGCACTGGCAGGCAGGTTCTTTACCACTAGCACCACCTGGGAAGCCCCTACAAGGGTACAGCAATGTCCAATTCCAGCGCCAGCAAACCACATTCACGAGAAGCTGGAACAATCTCAGGGTGGCCTCACAGGTCTGCAGAGGACCTTTGCCACTCAAAGTAGGGTCCTCCAACTACCAGCAGATCTCATGAAAAATGCAGAATCTCAAGTCCCACCACCCGACTGAACAAGATACCTGTGTGATTTGAACACACATTAAATGGTACTCAGAATGAGTTTGAGAATAAGCACAACTCAGGAGTAGATGATGCTGCTTCCAGATGTTCAACTGGTTTAGTCTTGGGCAATTGACATGAGGTTCCCCGCTACATGTATACAGAATAACATTTTGAAGCCTTAACTGATTTTCCCTCATATTTTTCTCTTTGCTCATTCCCCATTTCCAGCAAGTAATAAATTTTGTGCCCATAGCCATTTGGCAGGGATAGGAGAGGTAATGGACAGCTATAGAAAATGAGAGAGACACCCTGGAAGAGAAGGAAATGGCATCCCACTCCAGTGTGAAAATCCCATTCACAGAGGAGCTTGGTGGGCTACAGTCCATGGGTTCATAAGAGTTAGACACAATTCAGCAAGTCTGACATGACTTAGCGACTAAACAACCACAGACGTCATGGTTAGAATGTACGTGTGTGATCAGGAGCAGTCTTAGGGGCTTCTTGTTACTGAAGTATTTCACACACCTGCCGGTAGCGCTAAGAGCAGAGGGCAACACAGCAGTGGAAGAGTCAAGAGTCGATTCCTAAGACCCTGGACTTCTATCTTCCTGTGTTCTTCACCTGTTGCTGTGTGCTGTGCGTTTAGTCGCTCGGTCATGTCTGACTCTTTGTGACCCCATGGACTGCAGTCCACCAGGCTTCTCTGTCCATGGTGATTCCAGGCAAGAATACTGAAGTGGGTTGCCACATCCTTCTCCAGGGGATCTTCCCAACCCAGGGATCGAACCCAGGTCTCCCGCATTGCAGATGGATTCTTTACCAGCTGAGCCTCCAAGTCTGTTGCTGGGCCTTACTAGCTGATTCATGAGTATAAAGTGAAAAAAAAAGAAAAAGAAAATAAGAGAGACAGACAGACTCCAGACAGCGGCTTCTGAAAGCCTAAAGCCCAGGGTGGCACTGAATGCTTAGAAGTGGGTTTGGGGGAGGAGGAGACTGCTCCACACCAGAAGAACATTGCTCCATGCCTGGGGAAAGGAGGGACGGATAGATGCCACTGGACAGATGTCCTTGAGGCCCAGAGGCTGAGGCTGTGAGCCCTGACCGCTGCAGAGGGGAAGCACCAGTCTCGGGCCCCAGGACGTGAAGGAACCCAGCGGACAGGAGCGAGGGGTGTCCCGGGGCAGCCTGCCTGAACCGGTGTGTAGGAGGCACAGTTCGGGTGGACACCTACCAGACCCAGGCCTTCACTGCCACCACCACCACGCCTTGGAGCTCACAAGTCCCGCAGATGCCAGTAGAAGGGGCAGCGTGTGGAGGGTGAAGCCTCAGAGGATTAGGCACTTAGAATCAAGTTGTTATAGAAAATAAAGGAAGCCAGAATGTCCACCAAACACTGCGCAAGCCACATGGAAGGCTGGCAGGATTTTAGCTCAACAACAGCCTCCAAATGACCCTTTCCCAGGGTCCCTCACACCTCTGAGGCAGCTACCCTCTTCCCACTACCTCCAAATTTTCACTTCAGAATACCCAGTTTGCTCCCAAAGTATCTTATTTTCTTTCTTTTTTTCCCAGTTCTTTTAGTCATTCTGAGTAATGCACGGGATCTTAGTTCCCTGACCAGGGATCGAACCCTTGTCCTCTGCAGGGACAGCAGAGTCTCAACCACTGGGCCACCGGAAAGTCTCTCTTTTTCTTTTTTCCTCCCTTCCCTTCTTTCTCCCTCCCTCTCTCTTTCTTTCTTTTAGTTTCTTCAAACTTGCCTTTAATGGCTCAGTAGGAACAACCTCCATAACCCTTCCGAATACAGATCATAAACAACAGGAAAGAAACAGCACTTCTCCCTTGACCCACTTCCTTCCAGGGAAGGAAGAAGCCAGTTTTTCAAAACACACAGCTTCACCTTCCCTCCCTGGAGAGGAGAGGAGTCTGAGTGAATACCTTCTCTGGTAAAGCGAACCTGAGATGCTCCTGGCCCTGCAGAGAAAGGAGGCAATGTTTCCTCATTAAAACAAAGTGATTGTCAGTGGGAATCTGCGGTGTAGCACAGGGAACTCAGCTCCGTGCTCTGTGATGACCTGCAGGGGCGCGATGGAGGAGGTGCGGGGGAGGATCAAGAGGGAGGAGACGTGTGTATACTTACAGCTGATTCACTCTGTTGAACAGCAGAAACTAACACGACATTGGAAAGCAGTTATCCTCCAGTTTAGAAAAAATAAACTGAGCTTTCCCATCTACGTCCCAAGTATTCTTACCAAGGTTGTTTTTAATGAAGTCAAGGTGAAACCCATGTTATCGTTTGGGAAAAAGGCCAGCTAATCACAGCTAAGATGGTGTGTTCCCATGTCTACCCCTCTCACCTTCTCCAATGACAAAGGTCAGCTTTCCTAAAGATTCGGGGCCTTTGTGACCTGAAACATCTCCCCCCCACCACCCCAAAAGACTAATGCCCACTGAAAGCATTTGCCCTGTAATTGATCCTGGAAGTGAAACTTGGGCACAATTTCCAAGAATAACAGCGACTGCAAGTGGCAACAGCGCCCCAACCTCCTCCTTCCTGAGCGAGGCCAGGATGAAGATAGAGACATGCTGAAGGTAAGAGAAAATCCCCCCCTCCACATTCTCCAGTCTCTATGGTTTCTGGGCAGGAACTTTTCCTACTCAGTCCTAAAAAAACAACAGGCTCTGGCTTTATGCCAGCCCCCCATCTCCACACTTGCCCTGAGCCTCTCCTTGGCAGCGTGCACCAGTGTGTGTGTGTGTGTGTGTGTGTGTGTGTGTGTGTGCACGCGCTCAGTCGTGTCTGACTTGTTGCAACCCCATGGACTGTGGCCCTCCAGGTTCCTCTGTCTATGGAATTTTCCAGGCAGGAATGCTGGAGTGAGCTGCCATTTCCTACTTCAGGGGATCTTCCTGACCCAGGGGTCCAATACGTGTCTCTGTGTCTCCTGCATTGGCAGGCGGATTCTTTACTAACTGCGCCACCTGGGACGCCCCTGCACCAGTGGCCCCCGGAGAAAGCAGTGGGTGGCTCCTCCTGCCTCCAAACCCGGCAAGGTCTTTGTTCCCTCTTTCCCAGGCTCAGAGAAGTGGAGCGAGCTCTCTGAAACTGCATACAGACAGCTAACTTAAGTGACCCAGATTACAACCACTGTCCTCTGCCTGCCCCCCAGTTGCTCTTCCCTTTCATCATCTCTCAGAGGTATCTGTGGGTGCCTTTCAAGCCTCCTGTTTTGGCTGCAACATCTCTATTATAGTATGACCTCACACACTATAGTGGGACAACCCACTGTAGGGGGCCCATTAGTTGTAAGGTGGCTGGATGGAGAAAGAGAAAAGGAAATAAGGCACGGAAGGAAGAAACTGTGAAATGGGAAAATGAGAGATGATCGCCCAGTCCTGGCCCTGGATACTTCATGTCCTGCTTCCACACTTCCTGAAGTCTGACAGCCCTTGGGTTCCATAAAGTATCATTGTGCATCATCCCAGCATCTTCTGTCTCCATCAGAGCTACACAACTCCTTCACTGAAAGTATCTGTCTCTCTCACAAGAATACAGCATCTCCTTGACACCAGGGATCTTTTTTTATTCATATTTGTAACTTCAGCCATGGACAAAGAAGTCTGGCAGAGAGGTGATTCAAATGTCAACTGAATAAATAAAAGGACAACTCAATTGTCCCACATTATCCTTGTGTTTCATGACCAAAAATTGTTAGATATTATGTTTGTGCTTTGCACGCATGTGCAAATATTAAACATCTCTTCTTCCATTCACAGTTGAGAGTTAAATAGAAAACTCTTTTATAAGTGCAGTAAGCATAGCTATCTTCTCAGCACAGGTGTTTTTTTTATGGCCGCCTAGAAATAAGGGCTCATGGGATTTCCCTGTGGCTCAGTGGTTAAAACTCTGCCTTCCAATGCAGGGGATATATGTTCGATCCCTGGTCAGAAACTAAGATCTAATCGTCCAATTTTTTTAATTTAATTACTTAATTTGAAAAATAGAGACAAGGACTCTATGTTGGTGCTCAAGTTTAGGTGGAATCTCACACAGGGCCTTCAAGAGTGAGTCGTTGCCTCCCTAGCTGGCATTCTCCCTCTTGGCAGCAGCATCTGTGTCCTGCAGTAGATGTTAAAAATGCCAGACCAGCAAGTTTTCAGGACTGATTGCAGCAAGATCACAGGCAGGTGACCCAGTCTTGGCTCCTGGGACCTACTGTGGCTTCTGCTGAGGTGCTCTGAGAAAGCAGGTCCTTCTTAATAACGGAAGAGGTAGGATGGGACGCTCCCTGCCTTGCTGCTGAAGACAAGGACTAGTAAGGATATGATGCTTGGAGCCCAAAGTGATTTTAAAACCATGAAGGCAAATATCACCAAAATCCTAAGAATTGCAGAGCAAGAAAGTAAAAGAGCCTGACTGCTTAACAATCTGTCATAGACTGAGTAATGACCTTAAGATGCCCATGATCTAATCCCTAGGACTTGAAAATCTTACCTTGTGCATCCGTGCATGCTCAGTTATTCAGTCGTGTCTGATTCTTTGTGACCCCAGGGACTGCACCCCGCCAGGCATCTCCGTCCATGGGATTCTCCAGGCAAGAATACTGGAGTGGGTGGCCATTTCCTTTCCCAAGGGATCTTCCCGAACCAGGGATGGAACCCATGAGTCCTGCATTTCCTGCATTAGCAGGCAGATTCTTTACCACTGAGACATCTGGAGTGTCCAATCTTACCTTAGGTAAGGAGAAGAACTTTGCAGATGTGATTAAGTTACAGGTTTTGAGATGAAGAGATTATCTTGAATTATCTGGGCAGGGCCTAAAGGCAGTCAGGAAGATCCTTAAAAGAGGGAGGCAGAGGGTGATTTGAGCACAGAAATAGAAAGCAAGAGGTTCTGGAGTGATTTAAGGAAGGGACCATGAGCCAAGGAAAGCAGCAGGCCTCCAGAAGCTAAAGAAAGCAAGGGAACAACTTCTGCCCTAAAACCTTCAGAAAAAAATCCAGCCATGCCAACTGACCCTTAATTCAGTAAAAGTGATTTCAGACTTCTGGTCTCCAGAACTGTAAGAGGATAAATTTGGTTGTTTTAAGTCAACAGGTTTGTGACAATTTGTCATAGCAGCAATTTGCCAGCAACAACCTAACACTGAACCCACCCTGGGAACTCCCTACCTCTGGATTTCTTGTGAAATGACCTTATTTTCTGAATTCTCATGTTTTTAAGCTATTTTTCATCAAGGCTGGTTGTTGCTTATAGCCCAAAGCATCCGAAATAATATTTGTAGCATTAGCAAAGGCAGTTTGGGTAGGGGTATTATAGGATATTGGTTCCACTGTAACATAGAATTTAAATACATATACAGAGAGGGAGCTGGTAGGGCAGTTCATGTTCAAGAGCTTTGCCCAGAACTCACCTTCACGTATCTAGCACATTGAGTACCTCCCACTTAGTTTACTTTTAGTGGTGATCAAATAAGCAGCAAAGTTTTTTTAATTATCATTCAAGCATGTCTTATTGCTCTGCCATTTTTGTGGTGTTGCGCTCATCCTCACGGCCCACATGACTTCTCATCACTGCAGTGGAACATCGGCCAAAGTGGGGACTTCCCTGGTGGTTCAGTGGTTAAGAAACTACCTGCTAACACAGAGGACACAGGTTTGCTCCCTGGTGCAGGAAGATCCCACATGTCACGGAGCAACTAAGCCCATGAGACATAACTACTGAAGCCCACGTGCCCTAGAGCCCACGCTCCCCAACAAGAGAAGCCACTGCAAGGAGAAGCCAGCACACAGCAACGAAGACCCAGCACTGCCAAAATATGAGTAAATAAGAACCCAGCCAAAGAGAAGAGGGACAGGTCCCAAGATCAGGGCACCATCTGGAAAGTCGAACTTCCACTCACATAGCAATAGTCAAAACTGGTCACAGGGCTATGCCTACTACGTATCGGGGAAGCTGGACATCTTAATTCCAAGGTGCCCAGTTAGAAACTCAGAAAAAGAAAAGGGATCACATATCATGGGATGCCAAATGGTCTGTTTCAGGAGTTCTGTGGACAAATTACAGGCACATTCAAGTTAAAATCAAGAGTTAAATTCAGTCCAGACCTCTCCTGGTCTGCTGCCCTTATTTATGATTTTTTTTTTTTTTTGGTAACAGCAGAACTTTCAGCATGTAACAAAGATACCAGCAGTGGTGCCCCTCCCCTTTACCTTTCCTTCATCATCTAGGGCATCTCTTTGGAACGTTGATGTTCTAAGTACCCACTTTGAAATGATGCATTTGCTCTAAAAGGAAGCAAAACCATAGTACAGACACAGTGATTCTTGGGGATTCCCAAGGCTGCTGAGTTTATTTCTCCTGTGAGAAACCCCCAAACTTTGATAAAGGAGCTGGATGAGCCCTGCTTCTGCACTCAGAGTTTGTTCTATTTTAGAGTCACTCACGGCCGGAGAAGCAGAAGCTCGCGCTCAGGGCTCAGCAAGCGAGAAGCCATTTTCAGTTACATTCCATAGCTCGCAGAGCTGTCTGGGGCCAGAGTGAATGCTGGTTGCCATGGCACTGCTTTAAATCATGTCTGTGCTGACACTGTCACATGCTGTTCCCATACTTGGTGGCAACATCTGTCTCTTTCCACTGCTGCTTGATGCTTGAGCTTTGCACCAAGAATAGAGATATATATGAGCAAGAAAGCAAATCCATGTGGTTGCCACACCTTCTACCTAAATAATATATAAGATACATGGATTGGAGATATTTGAACTAGGACACAAGAGATCTGGTTTCTGCTCACAGTCCTCTGCTCTGTAGCTTTGGGCAAATCCTTTAATCTGTAACTTAGCTTCCTTACCTGTACAATGAAACAGATGCGATAGTGGGTCTCCGAGGTCTCCTGACGTCAGCAGCTCTGCTTCCTGCGTGTGGTTTCGAAGCTGCAGAGATGAGCAGAGCTCCGCAGAGGATGAGCATCAAAGCGTGAGTGAGGCAATTCCAGTAAGCTCTTGCACAGCCCTCTCTCTGCTGACTGTTTCTGAAACTCTTCTCCAGCACCTCTGGGCTGCTAGAGATTTGTTTTGAGTCAATTCCCTGGCAAGAGGCCATTTGCCAAAAGGTCCCATCTGAGGTACTAAGGGGTCTGTTTTCAGCTTAGGGTTGAATCATTATTTACCTTGGAACTTATTTCTTCTCAGGATAGTCCCTGATTCAATGCTCAGGACTTTGATCCCTAAAACTGTTAGACCAGTGCCAACTCCTGCCACCAAGTAAAGTCAGTTTTAAAACCAGAGAAAGGGGACTTCCCTGGCTGTCCAATGGTTAAGACTCGTGCTTCCACCGCAAGGGGCATGGGTTCAAACCATCGTCAGGAAACTAAGGTCCGCATGTCAAACAGTGTGGCCAAAAAAGAAAAAATTATAACCATAAAACTAGAGAAACATACACATGTGAGGCTAACCTCTGGACTCGTTTCACAGAGTAGCATCTCATGGGACCAAGAGAGCTGAGAGGAAGCAGTTCTAATACTGTCCAACCAGTGTGCAGCTGGTTTCCCTGGTGGGATACGAACATCTTTGTTTCTGCTTACATTGCCCTGACCTCTGCCCGGCCCTCATTTGTTGTTTGCAGGGACAGACTCTCACCGTCAAAGGGAATCCCCAGAGAATGTCTCATGTACATCCACAAAACAAAAATATAAGCTGGGAAGCAAGGGTTACAATGGGAACAGGGTGTCCTAACATTAAACCAGCTTCCCTGGTAACTCAGATGGTAAAGAATCCACCTGCAATGCAGGAGATCCCAGTTCAATTCCTGGGTCAAGAAGATCCCCTGGAGAAGGGATAGGCTACCCACCCGTTCAGATGGTAAATAATCTGCCTACAATGGCGGAGACCCTGGGTTGGGAAGATCCCCTGGAGGAGGGCATGGCAACCCACTCCAGTCCTTTTGCCTGGAGAATCCCATGGACAGAGGAACCTGGAGGACTACATTTCTTTGGACGCGACTGAAGTGACTTAGCACACACGAAAGCGATCTCATCATAGCTCCCGATCTCTGTAAGTCTCAGTTATTAGAGTTTTCCTTGGACTAGCTTTACTATTTTGCTGTTTCCTTCACTGAATGAGTTAAATATATATCACACATGTTCACTATATGTTTGATGACAGTCATGCTTTTAACTCTTGGAAAAACTATCCTTCAGCATTCATTAAACAAGTATTTGCTGAACAATTATTATGGGCAAGGCAACATGCAAGGGGGCAAGGCATGTAATAGAGAACAAGATAGACAATGTTGCCTCATGAAGGCAACATTCGGAAGAGAGAAAATCAGTAACAAACCCATCCCTTATAGACTGTGATTAGGGCAATGAAGAAAATACAGAAGATGCTATGACAGAGATTAATGGGAGGGGCAGTCAAGAGAGACCCCCTCCATCCCTCGAAGGACATTAAGCTGAAGGAGACATTAGCTGGGACTTGAAGGAAACATTAGCTGGGACTTGAAGGAGAGGAGCCAGTCCTGCAAAGAAGGGGAGGAAAAGAGTTCCAAGACAAAGGAAATGGCAAGCACAAGGATCCTGCTGTGGGACCAGGTTCAACATGTCCCAAGAACTAGAAGAAGGCCATGGTGGCTGGAGAAGAGTTGATCCAAGGAAAGATGGCCCAAGATAAGAACAAAGAAGTAGTGTGGAACTTAGGATCTAAAGTCAGGGTCTGTCATTTACTAAGAACTAAGGAAGAAGTGTTCACCAGCCAGAAGCTAGGCGACCCTTGCATCTTACTTATTTTATTACATCAAATGTTGGGCTTTCTTTTAGCTTTCTCAGTGTTAACATCTTACATACCATGATTGTTGTTGGTATTCAGCTGCTAAGTCATGTCAAACTCTTTGCGACCCCTTGGACTCAGCACACCAGGCTTCCCTGTCCTTCACCATCTCCCAGAGCTTGCTCAAACTCATGTCCATGGAGTCAGTGATGCCATCCCACCATCTCATCCTCTGTAGTCCCCTTCTCCACCTGTCCTCAGTCTTTCCCAGTATCAGGGCCTTTTCCAATGAGTTGGCTTCTCGAATCAGGTGGCCAAAGTATTGGAGCTTCAGCTTCAGCATCAGTCCTTCCAATGAATATTCAGAGTTGATTACCCTTAGGATTGACTGGCTGGATCTCCTTGCTGTCCAAGGGACTCTCAAGAATCTTCTCCAGCACCACAGTTCGAAAGCATCAATTCTTCAGCACTCAGCCTTCTTTATAGTCCAGCTCTCACATCCATACATGACTATTGGAAATGGTACAGTTCTCAAAAATAAGAAATTAGCATTGGTACAGTAGGGACTTCCCTGGTGACCCAGTACTTAAGAATCCACCTTACAGTGTAGGGGATGTGGATTTGGTCCCTGGTCAGGGAACTAAAAACCCACATGTGGCAGAGCAATTAAGCCTATGGGCCACAACTACTGAGCATGAGCAACACAGCTCGAGAGTCCATGTGCCTCAGTGAAAAATCCCATAGGATGCAACTAAGATCTGACACAGCCAAATAAAGAAATACATAAATATTTTAAAAAGAATAATTATTAAAAAAAAAAATTGGTACAATGTTATTCAGCCATGAAATTAAAAGACGCTTGCTCCTTGGAAGAAAAGCTATGATAAACCTAGACAGCATATTAAAAAACAGAGACATTACTTTACCAACAAAGGTGCATCTAGTCAAAGCTATGGTTTTTCCAGTAGTCATGTATGGATGTGAGAGTTGGACCATAAAGAAAACTGAGTGCTGAAGAACTGATGCTTTTGACCTGTGGTGTTAGAGATGACTCTTGAGAGTCCCTTGGATTGCAAGGAGATCAAACCAGTCAATCCTAAAGGAAATCAGTTCTAAATATTCATTGGAAAGACTGATGCTGAAGCTGAAGCTCCAATAATTTAGCCACCTAATGCGAGGAGCTGACTCATTGGAAAAGGCCCTGATGCTGGGAAAGATTGAAGGCAGGAGGAGTAGGGGACTACAGAGGATGAGATGGTTGGATCACGAGTTTGAGCAAGCTCCGGGAGTTGGTGATAGACAGGGAGGCCTGGTGTGCTGTGGTCCATGGGGTCACAGAGTCGGATACGACTGAGAGACTGAACTGAGCTGAACAGTATTGTTAACTAAACGACCATTTGCTGAATGTTTCAGTTTCCCACAAAATCATTCCTTCTGTTCCAGGAGCCATTTCAGGATCCCGTTTTGCATCATTTGTCATGTCCCCTTAGTCTCCTCCAGTCTGTAACAGTTCCTCAATCTTTTTTGCTTGTTTCTTTCTCTTTTTGTTTCTCTTGACTTCAACAGTGTTCAAGAGTACCAGGTATTTGATAGAATGCTTCTCAGTTTGGATTTGTCTGATGTCTTCTCAGGATTAGACTGAGGCTATGGGTTTGGAAGAAGAAAACAACAGGGAGGATATGACATGTCTTCTTTTAACATAGATTCAACTTAAGACTTGGTTGTAAGATTTCTCTCATAGCTCAGTAGTTAAGAATCTGCCTGCCAATGTAGGAGACAAGGGTTCAATCCCTGGTCCAGGAAGATCCCACATGCCATTGGGCAACTAAGCCCATGTCCAACAACTAGAGAGTAGCTCCCACTTGCCACAACTAGAAAAAGCCAGAGCACAGCGCCACCAAAAATAAACAAATATTTTTTAAAAAGAGCCTGGTTGCAAATTGTCCTGTGATACTCAGGGCAAGTGGCTTCCCAGGTGGCACTAGTGGTAAAGAACCCGCCTGCTAATGCAGGAGACCTAAGAGACTCGGGTTCAATCCCTGGGTCAGGAAGATCCACTGGAGGAGGCCACGGCAACCCACTCCAGTATTCTTGCCTGGAGAATCCCCTAGAGAGAGGAGCCTGGCAGGCTATGGGCTGCAAAGAGTCAGACGCAACTGAAGCAATTTAGCACACAAGCACACACTTGGGGAAGAGGGATTTTGTGACATTTAGGCAAAGAAGGGGAAGGTTCCTGCAACTGAAGCTAGGGAGAAGGATCCAGAAATCAACATGTGACTTCAATCTGGATGTTGGTCCCAAACCTAGCCTATCCAATTATCTTGCAAGTTGAAGTCACTGATTTCAAGGAATTGTCAGGCAAATAAGTAGGTGAAATGCTGCAAATTCATCATTTGCTCCATGACACTCCTTACCACTGGGTCAAGAGTCTTAGCTAATGTGTTATGAAGAGTAGCATGTTATTCCTATTAGGCCAGCCATTACCAATATTTAATTTGTTTTCACTATTGAAAGGAGTGATTGTGTGGCTCAGACATCCTCACTCGTCTCTTTATACTAATTGTGTGGTTACTATGTTTGTTTTTCCTTTAGATTTACCTGTTCTTTTATAGTTTCTCTGTGACCTTCCACTAACCATTAAATGTTGCTTCCACGTCAGGCCCTCTGTTCTTTCTTTCTGCTATCCATATCCTGAAAACTCCAAATCTATACCATCTGAATTGCCACCAAATATCCAGACTATTTTTCCACTGCCTCTTGGCCTCTGACCTTTCCACGACACATGCACCCAAAACTTAGCTCATTAGAAACAAAACTCTTAGGGGGACTTCCCAGGTGGTCCAGTGGCTAAGACTCTGAGCTCCCAATGCAGGCGACCCAGGTTCGATCCCTGATCAGAGAACTAGATCCCACAGGCCACAATCAAGACCTGGTGCAGCCAAATAAACAATAATAAATGAATACATTAAAAAATAAAGAAAGAAAGCAAAAACATTCATTAAAAAACAAGAGAAAGAAAAGAAACAAAACCATTGGAAAGCTCCTTAGTAGCCTAATGGTTAGGATTCTGAGCTTTCACCGCCATGACTCGGGTTCATTCCCTGGTTAGGGAACTGAGATCCTGCAAGCCACACTTTGAAGCCAAGAAAGGAAAAAAGAAGGAAATGCTGTGGTCCTTCCTGAAGTTACTAGGACAATCATCTACCTAGTCCCCTGAACTAGAAAACTAGTTGTCTTTGACTTTTCCTCCTTTTGTTACTTCCCATGTCTAACTGCTGCTAAATCTTGCCTTTTTAAAACCATTTTTCTCCCACTTGCATCAAATACTTTACTTCATAGCTTCATATCTGCCCAAACTAACACTGTATTCCATCATCCTTGTTTAATCACCCTCCAATCCATTCTCAGAAACATCACTGCGACTTTTTAAAATGTAAATACGCAATGGGTTACCCAACTTGTAGAGCTACTGTCCCCAGCTCGGGTGGGGGCTGGGTGAGTGGACTCATCAACTCCAGCTCTGAGCAACCTCATCTGTTTAAATCTCATCATTTCCTATTATCATTTCCTGGCTCATTTCACAACTTCTCTGCCCCACCCTGCTCCACTCCAGGCCCGTGCTGTATTTAGATTGTAGTTACTGGCATAGTAAAGCGAGAACTAGGGCATGAAACAATTCCAATTCCAAAAGAGGAACCGCCTCCTTAAGACAAAGGAAGTGCCCCTTCTTGAGGTGGAGAAGGTTCAAAGTGTTGGGCTTCTCCAACAAGGTCCTACTGTATAGCACAGGGAAATCTGCTCAATGCTTGGGGGCAGCCTTGATGAGAGGGGAGTTTGGGGGAGAAAGGATACATGTTTGTATATGGGTGAGTCCCTTTGCTAAAACTATCACAAAATTGTTATAGTCCACCTGAAACTATCACAATGTTGTTAATCAGCTATACTACAATATAAAATAAAAAGCTCAATGAAATAAAATAAATTTTTTATAAGTGTTGGGTTTCAGAAGCCTTTGAGGGTTGAGATATTACCCACCCCCTCCCTTTTTTTGATTGGGCTAATTGATCTCCTTGATTTTTTTCTAATTTAACTTCTTTATATCATGGCATAGCATAACCCATACTGTCTCTAGGTCATCATGTCAAAGTTTGTGCTCTTACCCAGAGGCACGAATTTCTATCACATCTCTGGATTATTGTCTGTACCATTTCCTCTGAATGATGTGTTCCTAAGATCAGTTAAGCCCCACAAACATATGGGTACATACTTCACACCAGGCTCTAGACCTACACTTTCTGCCCACCCAGTGTCAACTCCAAGTGGCCTGGTCCAAACGTCACCTCCTACACAAATTTTTCCTTGACTTTATTCGCCCAGGTAGACTTAATGGTTTCCTCATTCTCTTTTCCCACGCAGTTTTTTATACATGAAATAGACTCTTGACATTCATAAATTTAACATTCCTAGTTTAGTCAGTTCAGAAGTGACTCTAAAAAGTGAGTCCATAAAGTGTCATCATTTGTTGTTTTGCCAAAGTATATGTGGGCACCATTCTCCCTGAAGAGCTGGTGAGCGAGAGTGAGTCACCTCCTCTTAGAAGTCTTTCCTGATACTCCGTCCCACTCAGGTTCAGCCTGATGGCCCTCTGAATCTGTTCCAGCTCTAAGTGAATTAGGAATAACAACATTTAATCACTTGGCACAACAAAGATCTGAAGGTGGGTGGTTTCAGAGTTTGCTTAGCTCTTCAACAACGTCAAGGCTCTGGGTCAGGATTTTTGTATAAGTCTCTCTGCCATATCCATACAGTGACGATATAACAGCAGCTCCACACAGCATCTCCTCATGTGACTCGACTCAAAGTGGGATAAAAGGACTGAGCTCCTGCCATTGTACTTTTTCCAAGGAAGCAAAAACTCTTCCAGAAAGTTCTCCATAGGCTTCCTCTTGGACTTCATTGGCCAGAACATAGTGGTGTGCCCAACCTTAAACCGGAAGAGATGAACCAAGTAACCATGCTCAATTTAGATTAGTGGTCCTCAGGCCAACAGGAGCAGCATCACCTGGGAACTCATTAGAAATACAAACCTGAGGCCTCCTAGACCTACTACTGAACCAGAAATTTGGGGGATGAGGTCCAGGGTTCTGAGTTTTGAATGTCCTCATGTGATTCTGATGCACACCAAAATTTGAGAATCACTGGTTTGGATCTAACATGGTTCACCCTGATCCCAAGGAAGGGTTCACCTACCTGAGCCTCTTGCCTCCTAGAACAAAATCAAGATGCTATGAACTGAGAAAGAAGAGAAGGATGCTGTTGGGTAGGCATCACCCTTCTATTATTTCCATTTAAAGTATCATGAATTACATTATTTATCCATTGATATTTTTTGCCCAGCTCCCTAACCCACCTCTAAGCTTCTTAATAGTATGAGCTTTGTCTTTTAATCATGTTTCTACCCCAGCACAATAGAAGGCACTCAAGTAAAGCTTGCTGGGCAAACAAAGAAATATTAAAGAGGTCTCTCCTTTCTCATTGCCCATCCCCTTCACAGATGCTTCTGCTGCTTTGCACTCAAGGAACATTCATTTTCACATCAGCTCATGTCACTGAGCCAAGAGCAGGCTCTTCCCAAGGATCTGAGAACAGTTATTCTTTTGCACATGAGTGCAAGTGGACAATCTGACTTTCCCAACGCACATCTTGGGCCTTTACGACATTCATTTCTTTTCAGGGGCGTCCTTGGAGAACACTGCTCTACAATAACACAGAACTGAACACATCGATTGTTCAGCTGAGTTCTGGCTGCCGACTCCTGGCTGGCAGTCTTTCTTGGAGGCAGCTGCGTCCTCCGAGTCAAATATGACCTGGAAATAAGCCTGCGAGCCTCATCCTCCGCAAGAGCTGCATAGCAAGAGGCAGTGACATAGCAATTACGCTCGTTTTGTTCTGCCCCACAATAACCTCGACCAGCCACTTTCCTGAGCTTTCTGAAGCCACTTGTATTAGGTAGGACGCTTTGAGTTGCAAGTGACAGAAACCCAAATGCAAAATGGTGAAAATAGAGGGGTGGGAGGAAGACTACAGGCTCATGACTACAAAGTCCTGGGTTAGCATTCATTTCAAACTAGATGCAGATGCTCAGAGAGCATCCTCAGAGGCTTCTCTCTTCATCACACAGCTGGATGGCTTCTACTTGGTCTCTTTCTCAGGACAGCTTTCACCAAACAAGCCAGGAGCCATTTAAGACTTATGCCCCAGCCGTTGAACACCTGCAGCAGAAAGCAAGCCCCTCTTTTACAAAAGTGACAGGAAAAGTCCTGGGGTTGACTCCCATCATCCTAACAAGTCACATGGACATTGCAATCACGGTGACTGCTTGCTTAGAGCAGGGGCCCTGGGTCGAGTGAGGGTCGGTTTCACTGACCACGTGGCCTGGGAATGAGGAAAGATGTTGTTCAGTCGTTCAGTTATGTTTGACTCTTTGAGACCCCATGTGCTGCAACAGGCAAGGCTTCCCTGTCCTTCACTCTTTCCCAGAGTTTGCTCAACTGACTCATGTTCATTGAGTCAGTGATGCCATCCAACCATCTCATCCTCTGTTGTCCCCTTCACTCTTTCCCAGCATCAAGGTCTTTTCCAAATGAATTGACTCTTTGCATCTCGTGGCCAAAGTATTGGAGCTACAGCTTCAGCCCCAGTCCTTCCAATGAATATTCAAGGTTTGTTTCCTTTAGGATTGACTGGTTTGATCTACTTGCAGCCCAATCAACTCTCAAGTCTTCTCCAGTGCCACAGTTCTATGTTCCCATACAAAATCACAGGACTGTTAGCAGAGGAGGGGGAATGACTACAGAGGAGACAAAATCCACACCTGCCCCATCTACCACTCTTCCTAACATTGAGTCTGCCAGTCACCCTTCCATGCAAAAGGCACCTGCAGACATGCAGAGCTGGGTGTTGTTTTTCCAAAGCAAGGAAGAAAATATAGTGCCTCCTAAAGACAAATGGCGTAGACTCTTTCTCTTTCCCACTGGCTTGAAATAGCTCACAGCCCTACTGAGCAGGGCTGGGAGGATGGCACCAACCACCTCCCTCTCTGTAATTTAATCTCCCGAGCACCTGCCCTGAACATTCACTCAGCCTGCACCCCACCCCTCCTTGCAACGTTTCTTGGCCTGCTCTGCTGTCTTTTGTAATCATCACTTAACATCTGTGATATTTTATATGTGGCAGGAAAGATTTTTTTTCTCTCCTTTATCCTTCTTCCTCCTGGAGTTGAATATAAAATAGATCAGAATAACAAAATAAGGCAGACATGATTCTTTATGCAGTAACCTAAAGATCCCTTGGGCTTTCTCAGTGGCTCAGATGATAAAGAATCTGCCTGCAATGCGGGAGACCCAGGTTCAATCCCCGGAGTCAGGAAGATTCCCCCGGAGAGGGGAATGGCTACCCACTCAAGTATTCTCACCTGGAGAATTCCATAGACAGAGGAGCCTGGCAGGCTATATATACTCCATGAGATCACAAAGAGTTGGACACAACTAAGTAACTTTCACTTCATTTCACTGAAGATCTCTACCCCTTAAGCAGGGAAGTGTCGTAGTTGGGATCCTCTCTCCTGTCCCGAGGACAGGACATTTTAGAGGACTCTCCATTCCTTCCTCCAGCAGTCTCCGGGCACCAAGCCCCAGGTCCATCCAGGGAAGAACCAAAGGAAGCTGAATTCAAACTGAGGGAGAGGACAATGAGGGATGGGAAGGAAGCGCCACAGTGCCAAGGTAGAGGAGGGGAGAAAGCCAAGGCAAAGATTTCTTTACCATCTTCCAGGGGACCTGAATTTTTCCATCTGCAAGTAGGAAAGTTGCAGCCATCTGTGAGATAGAGTCTTTAAATCAACGACAAAATCAACGAGTTAGCCGCTCCCCACCCCACCCCCCACCACCTAACTTGGCTAGAAGTGTGAGAACTAATAAGATGACTTAGAGGGTGGCCAGTAAAGAAAGATGAAGCAATCTGGCTCAAACGGTTCTAAATGGAGGTTTTTCACTACAGGGAGGAAAACCAGCAGAGAAGCTGGTAAAACAGAGCAGAAAAGCCACCCCCAGATCTCCAGCCCACCTCCCGGGGGGCCTCTAATGGACATTCTTCCACACTCCACATCTGTGTCTCATCAGCACAGATCCATGTGTAGCGTGAGTCAGACAGCTACTTCCTTTCCAACACGGGTAAACCGATATGTTCACATGTTTATTCATGTCCAAAGCATCCAACTAGTACATTGTAAAATATGATGCATCCAAAGAAGGAATATTTTACTGATTTTTACATCTCTAGTGAATTCATTTCTCAAGTAAATACACTTCTTCTCTTGTATCGAACCTACATGTTGTATATTATGAGTTCTTTTCAAGGAATTTACTGTCTTCCTTGCAGCTTAGTGGAAGCTGACTTCTCTATTTTTGGTTTTCTTCCTAGGAGACCTTTTTTTCTCACTAGAGACCTCAAAGTCTCCTTTGATTTTCTCCCTCCCTTCCTGACTGCTGCTACTCTGTCTTCTGTGTACAGCTTGATCAGCATTCCTGGCCGACAAGAACCCTCTCTAGCTAGTTTATGCAGAAAGAGATTTATTAAAGAATATTAGGTAGCTTTATGAATCCACTCTAGGGAGGAAACCATCCCTGCAAATAACCTCACTATTGCCACCACGGGCCACTAAACATCTCTAGCCAGGGTTCTCTTTGTAATTCCAGGGCTTGCTACTCACATTATAGACATCTTAGATTTGTTTTCTCCAATTTTCAGCAGATGGTAAAATCAGCAGGTGTCTGATTCTAATTTATTAATATACTAATAACAATTTTTAATCATTTTTATTGAGGTATAATTGACATATTAACATTATGATAGTTCCAGGTGTATAACACCGATGTTAGTATGTACAGCCAAATGATCGTCACAATAAAACTAGCTAACATCCATCACTATACATAGTTACAATTTTTTTCAGTATATTAATGACAACTTCTTGGAATTCAAGTGCTTTAGCAGCAGCATGTATCTTTTTCTGAATTGTTGTTGCTCACCCACTAAGTGGTGTCCAACTCTTCGCAATCCCATGGACTGCAGCATGCCAGACTCCCCTGTCCTTCACTATCTTCCAGAGTTTGCTCAGAATCATGGCCATTGAGTTGGTGATGTTACCTAACCATCTCGCCCTCTACTGCCCCCTTCTCCTCCTGCCCTCAATCTTTCCTAGCATCAGGGTCTTTTCCAATGAGTCAGCTCTTTGCATCAGGTGGCCAAAGTATTAAAGCTTCCGCTTCAGCATCAGTCCTTCCAATAAATATTCAGGACTGATTTCCTTTAGCATTGACTGGTTTGATCTCCTTGCAGTCCAAGGGACTCTCAAGAGTCTTGTTCAACGTCACAATTCTTTGGCACTCTGCCTTCTTTATAGTCCAACTTTCACATCCATACATGACTACTGGAAAAATCATAGCTTTGACTCTACGGACCCTTTTGGCAAAATGATGTCTCTGCTTTTTAATACACTCTCTAGGTTTTTCATAGCTTTCCTTCCAAGGAGGAAGCATCTTTTAATTTTATAACTGCAGTCACCATTCATAGTGATTTTGGAGCCCAAGAAAAGAAAATCTGTCACTGCTTACACTTTTTCCCCATCTATTTGTCATGAAGTGACAAGATGCCATGATCTTAGTTTTTTCAATGTTGAGTGTCAAGCCAGCTTTTTCACTCTTCTCTTTAATCCTCATCAAGAAGCTGTTTAGTTCCTCTTCACTTTCTACCATCAGAGTAGTATCATCTGCATATTTGAAATTATTAATACTTCTCCTGACAATCTTGATTCCAGCTTATGCTTCATCCAGCCCGGTACGTCACATGATGTACTCTGCATATAAGTTAAATAAGCAGTGTGATGATATACAACCTTGACATACTCTTTCCCAGTTTGGAACCAGTCCATTTTTCCATGTCCAGTTCTAACTGTTGCTTCTTGACCTGCATACAGATTTCTCAGAAGGCAGGTCAGGTGATCTGGTATTCCCATCTCTTTAAGAATTTTCCACAGTTTGTTGTGATCCACACAGTTAAAGACTTTAGTGTAGTCAATGAAGCAGAAGTAAATGTTTTTCTGGAATTTCCCTTGCTTTCTCTGCTGCTGCTGCTAAGTCACTTCAGTCGTGTCCGACTCTGTGCAACCCCATAGACGGCAGCCCACCAGGCTCCGCAATCCCTGGGATTCTCCAGGCAAGAACACTGGAGTGGGTTGCCATTTCCTTCTCCATTGCTTTCTCTATGATCCAGCAAATGGAGGCAGTTTGATCTCTGGTTCCTCTGCCTTTTCTAAATCCAACTTGTATGTCTGGAAATTCTCAGTTCATGTACTGCTGAAGCCTGGCTTGACGGATTTTGAGTATAACCTTATTAGCATGTGGAATGAGCACAGTTTTACAGTTTGGCATTGCCCTTTTGGGAGATTGAAATGAAAACTGACACTTTCCAGTCTTGTGACCACTGCTGAGTTTTTCAAATTTGCTGGCATACTGAGTACAGCACTTTAACAGCATCATCTTTTAGGATTTGAAATAGCTCAACTGGAATTCCATCACCTTCACTAACTTTGTTCGTAGTAATGCTTCCTAAGGCCCACTTGACTTCACACTCCAGGATGTCTGGCTCTAGGTGAATGATCAAACCATTGTGGTTATCCAGGTCATTAAGACCTTTTTTGTATTGTTCTTCTGTGTATTCTTGCCACTTCTTCTTAATATCTTCCACTTCTGTTAAGTCCATACCATTTCTGTCCTTTATTGTGCCCATCTTTGCATGAAATGTTTCTTTGTTATCTCCAAATTTCTTGAAGAGATCTCTAGCCTTCCCCATTCTTTTGTTTTCCTCTATTTCTTTGCATCATTCATTTAAGAAGGCCTTCTTATCTCTCCTTGCTATTCTCTGGAATTCTGCATTCAGTTGGGTATATCTTTCCCTTTCACCCAGGTGAGATGTTTGAGGATACCTACCTGCACAGGAGTCCAGTAAGTGAAGGCTTCTCCCACCCCTGTGCCCAGGAACGTGTGGAAGGCTATTCTGTGGACCAATCCCCCAGGCCACTTCTGAGGTTCATGTGAAGTACATCGCTCTCAGCTTTCCCATCTTTGCTGCTGCTGAGAAAGAGACCATTCATTCTCTAATCTTTAAAAGGTTCTGCTGATCCTTAAAATGTTCTGCTGATCCCTATGGTGAAAAATCTGAGAAACCAAGAAGGAGGGAGAGATTTGGAATCAGCAAACACATCCCTTTTTATGGTGTATTATGCTTTGCAATTTAGTAGCTGAATGTTGTGCGATATTTGTAAAGCTACTGACAACTCAAAAAGCTTTCTCTTTATTCTTCCTTCTGTCTATATAGAAATGCAAATAGAGCTTCTATTCCAATTAGGTAACCTGAGTACACACATGAATAATCTACCACCTCCCCTGAAACGTGACATCTGAATGACAGTAAGAAAACCAAAAGAGAGACATCCACAGTGAAGAGCTTTCTGAGGTGTAAGAAGGTGGGGGGTCAGGGGATGCACCTGAATAAATGTACAGGGTCTGACTCCCAGGAGGAAGCTTGCAGCTCAGAACACGGTCTATGTCCAGGTAGACAAGCCTAAGCAGCAATGACCAAATACCAGCTAGGTTTACAGCCTTGCCACGTGTCATAGACAGCAAGGAAACAACCAGCTCAAACAGCTATAGACAGGTTGTTACTCATGGTGCAGAGGCAGCCGTGTTTGCATCAGGTCCGCCTGTCCCCCAAGCCTCACGGGGCAGTGTAGAACCAGTCAGGGAATATAGTGCCCACGTAGAGGTCCACGTCACAGCTGAGGAAACCCTCAATCCTATAATGAAACCACTAGTGAACATGCCTTGCCCTAACTCTGGCCCTGGGGACAGTATCTGAAACAAAACTGTCCTCCAACCTAGAGACATCATCTCTAGCTTCCAAGAATATGTGCTGTGCAAACAATCTTGAAAAAGTTGTCTGGACAAAACTGGACATAAGATGTGTAAAAATGCCATGGAGAATGGCCTCCCCACATCTCGTAGGAATGACAGAGGCAGGTGGAGAGGTGAGGAGGAAAAGGAATCGGCTGCAGGCCAGGAGAGGAGGGGCTAGCTAACCAAGTAGGCAGTGGAGAGTGTGAGGCTGGTACCTTGTCACCCCCTCAAATTCCAGGGCCAATGCAAGGGATTTTGCCTGATGAGTTTTAAAGCTCCTATGGGGAGTTTACTGGCATCTCAGGATGTTATGAAATGAGAATAAGCCATACAGAAGAAGTCAAATGGGGGCTGAGCTATTAGGGATGGACCAGAGTCATCAGGTTGCAATGACACTTGGAGAGATGCTGACTACTGTGGAAGAGATGTTCTCAAAACAGAGCCTCCTGTGCAGGTTCTGCCCCCCAGGTGATGACTCAGATCCCACTTCTTCCTTTAATGAAGAGCTCTTATTTCTGAGTTCCCTTCAGGTCAGGGTTAGCTCCCAAACCTCTTTCCTCTCTCCTCTCCTTCCCTGGAGATTTTCACCTTCGAGATTCAAGGTAGATGAAGTATGGAGGAACAAACTGTGGTTACATATCAGAATGTACACCTTACCAGCCTTGACAATGGGAAAGTAAAATTACAACGTCAGAAATTGGGAAGTAGAGCATGCAGAGAAGAGTTTAAGGAAAAGGCAAGCGTTTGAGGATTTTAATAAAGCGAGGCGTCAAGAAGGTGTTGCTTAAAATCACTGGAACTAGAGAGATGTAAGTCTATTACTTCATGTTACAACAGTAGCCACTAGAGGAACTAAAAATAACAAGATACCTCCACTGAGAGAGGAGTGTCAGTGAGCTAAATCCTTATCATTCACAGCAGGAAGTCAAGAGATAATGTCTAAAGTTGATAAACCAAGAAATAGCAATGTAAGCATAGTATTTAGACATACAGAGGTAATTACCTAAAAACAGAAACCAAATAGCTGCCTCTGAGTAGCAGAGGTGGAAATGTAAATTGGTGTGGCCACTATGAAGAGCAGTATGCAGGGTCCTTAAAAAGCTAAAAATAGAGTCACCATCTGATTCTGCAATCCGCTTCCTGGGCATATATCTGGATAAAACTGTAATTCTAAAGAATACACGCACCCCGGTTCACTGCAGCACTATTTACATTAGCCAAGACATAGAGGCAAACTAAATGTCCATTGATAGATAAATAGTAAAGAAGATGTGAGATATGTGTGTGTGTGTGTGTGTGCATATAAAGGAACTATTACTGACATAATAAAGAATGAAACAATGCCATTTGCAGCACCATGGATGAATTTAGAGATTATCATACTGAATGAAGAAAGTCAGAGAAAGACAAATATCACCATGATATCATTTTTATGTGGAATCTAAAACAACGACACACATGAACTTATTTACAAAACAGAAATAGGCTCACCGACATAGAAAGCAAACAACGGTTACCAAAGGGGCAGTGGGGAGTGAGGGATAAATTAGGAGTTTGGGTTAAATATAAAAACAGAAAGGCTCTCAGCCACTTCTGAGAGAAAGAGCTCTAATTTTCTTGGACCTTCAGTGTCAGGAGTCAGAGGGAGAACAATCCCTTCCTCCCGAAAAAAACAGGGGGACAAAAATAAAATCTGAGTGGGAAACTCTGAGTTTGAACTAATAGACCTTCCAAGGAACCTACAACTTGCAAAGCATTGTGAAACTTCAGAGACTTCAGGTCATTGTTGCGGGGGAACCCCACGCATAGAAAGGTCCCAAGCTTTGCTAATGCTCTGCTGTCACCACCTTGAAATTCTTAATAATTTTTAAACAAGGGCTCTGCATTTCTATTGTGCACCAGATCCTGCATATTATGCAGCTCGTCCTGGCCAGGGCAACTGACTGTGTGGGGCATGAAAAACTGACCGCTCTCAGTGGTTATTTCACTGAAAAAAAAAAGTGGTTTCAATTGAAACAGAGGGTATATAGTCCAGGGGTAGAACATTTGACAGTAATTTACATAAATCCTTTTCTTAAAGGAGCGTTCTCTTTTCTGCTTCTGAGATGCTCTGACTTCACAGCAGGGAAGGCCCTGGAGGAGAGTCAGAGTGGGCACGAGTGCCCGCCCACAGCCCCTGGGCACTCCCCACAGTGCTCTGAGGGCTGCTTACTGCCAACATCTGCCTCAGGAGTCCTCTAGCCATAGGAGGCTGTTTGGGCTCCCCTCCGAATGCTGGGGAACAGAGGGTTAGTGGGCATGGAACTCATCTTCCTTGCCCCTCAAGAAGAGTGACATTTGGGCTCACTCAGGCCTGTTCTGCCACTCCCAGTGCCCACTCGGGGTGTCGGCTCCAGTTGCCACAAAGAAGGCTGGCTTGCTGATGTGCACTTTATTGCTCCCATCATCTCCCCATCTCACTTCTCCATTCCCCCACTGGAGTTTCCTGGGATTACCTCCTGAACAAACTACACGCATCCAAGTCCTCATTTTAGGATACCTCTGGTGGTGGTTTAGTCACTAAGCCATGTCTGATTCTTGAGACCCCATGGCTTCCCTGTCCATGGGATTTCCAAGGAAAGAATAGTGGAGTGGGCTGCCATTTCCTTCTCCAGAGGCTCTTTCCCACCCAGGGATTGAACTTGAGTCTCCTGCATTACAGGCGAATTCTTTACCATCTGAACCACCAGGGAAGCCCCAGGATACCTCTGGGAGGACCTAAAGACAGCAAGTCATTTAGTCAAAATCCAAGACAGGTTCAAAGAGTGACGTGAATGACAACTTATACACAGTTCAGGGACTGCTTTCTCTTCAACTTGCCTCTGAGCCAGCAAACAAGAGTGTAAAGGATGCATACGAGGTACGGATTCAATTAGGTGAGTGGATGGCTCCCGAATTCATCTCTGAAGAGTGGCTTTAGAGTTGGGAACCTGTCAGGTCAGACAGAAAACCTAGGAATGTAGTTTAAACAAGTAGGAAGTTAATTTGTCTTTTGCATAGCAGATTGATGGGAGATGATGAGGGCTGGAATGAAACTCATAAATTTTGCTTCACTCTGCATGACCTCCATCCCTAAAGTCACCTCATTCTCCAAAATGGCTGCTTACAGTCCAGCCATCTCACTTATGTCCCAGATAGCAGGGAGGAGAAAATAATGAAGAAAAGCATGCCCTCTCCCTTTGAGTCTCCTTAGCAGATGTTGCACGTATTCTCTTCTGCTTGTATCCCAGCGGCAAGAATCTAGTCTAATGACTCTACCAAGGTGCACAGAAGTCTGGGAAATGTAGTCATTACTCTGGATAACATGTGCCCAGTTTAAAATTAGGCATTCTCTTTGTATAGAAGAGAAGAACAGACAGTGAGGGGCAGCTAACATTCCCTACCACCCGAGCCCCAAAGAGTTTCTAGGGCCCTAGTTTAGCCCAGTAAATGCAGAAAACTCATTTACCCCAGAGAGGCATGTGTGTGCATGCTAAGTCACTTCAGTCATATCCAATTCTTTGCAACCCTATAAACTATAGCCCATCAGGCTCCTCCGTCCATGGGATTCTCCAGGCAAGAATACTGGGGTGGGTTGCCACGCCCTCCTCCAAGGGATCTTTCTGACCCAGGGATCAAATTCATGTCTCCTGAATCTAATTCACTGACAGCAGATTCTTTACTCACTGAGCCACCAAGGACGTCCCCTAGAGGCACAGATATGGCCAAAAAGTCACCACCTTCTCAGGGAGCCCTGCAAGAAGGAATGAAGTAGGCAGACAACTACAGACCAGATGGGTGTCTGAGGAGATACCAATTTGAGCAGATAATGACTGAGGTCCAGACGCCCTCCACTATCACGGCTGTCGGCTGGCATCATAGAGGCCTGCAAGACCTGTTTCTGCACAGCTTCAAGACTGAAGAAAGAACCTGGAGTCATCGATAGAGATATCAATGGTTTGATACAGGGGGAGCTTACATATCTGAAGCAAGGTTCTGGAGCGACACCCCACTATGAGCAGCCATGGGCAAGCCAGATGAGGTAGCAGACTTCACTTCTGGAGACAGAAGAGGTTAGGGGGGATTATGTCAGGTTAGCTCATCAGTTACTAGGGAAACCAGGTGAGGGGGCAACCCCCTTACTGCCCCTTTGATAAGTATACTAAAGTTAGAATGATCATTCTCTTGGGGCATGGGACAAGTTGTAGAAAGGCCAATCATATGAGTAGGACATAGGCAAAGCATGCACTTGCTGAGCAGGGGATGTACACAGCACAAGAAAACAGCCATCTTGAATGATCCTACCATACAATGGCATATGCAAGCCCTTCTACCAACCCATAGATGAGAGCCAAGAAAACAGAGGAAACTCATTAGTTTTTGTGTGTGTGTGTGTGGCTCAGATGGTAAAGAATTTGCCTGTAATGCAGGAGACCCAGGTTTGGTCCCTGGGTCAGGAAGATCCCCTGGAGAAGGGAATGGCTACCCACTCCAGTATTCTTGTCTGGAGCATCGCATGGACAGAGGAGCCTGGCAGGCTACAATCCATAAGGTCACCAAGAGTCGGACACAACTGAGTGACTAACACTTTCACTACTTTTCTTTCAAGTTAGCTTAGATCATGTTTCTACTCCCTTAATGAAATGAGGATTATGGTAGCCACTAGGGCTATTTGCTGATATTCTGGTTCTCCTCCTCTTGAGTAGATGGTAGGATTTGCATTTCCCTGCCCCTTTGAAGTTAGCTGTAGTCATGTGATATACTTTGCCCAATAATATTTGAGCACAAGTGAGATGTATCCTGTCTAGACTGAAGAGTGAGTCCATGATGGTTAATCTTATGTGCCAACTTGGCTGAGCCATGGACCTCAATTTTTGATCAAACATAAGTCTAGATGTTGCTATAAGAGTATCTTTTAGATGTGAGTAATGTTTAAATAAGTAGACTCTGAGTACAACAGATAATCCTTCATAATGTGGGTGGGCCTCATCCAATTAGCTGAAGACTCTAAGAGAAAAAGACTAAGGTCCCCTAAGGAAAAAGGAATTCTGCCTCCAGTTTGTTGTGTGTTAAGTTACTTCAGTCCTGTCTGAACCTTTGTGACCCCACAGACTGTAGCCCCCCAGGCTCCTCTGTCCATGGGGTTCTCCAGGCAAGAATACTGGAGTGGGTTGCCATGTTCTCCTCCAGGGGATCTTCCTGACCCAGGGGTCAAAACCATGTCTCCTGTGTCTCCTGCATTGGCAGGTGGGTTCTTTACCACTAGCGCCACCTCGGAAGCCCACCTGCCTCCCGAATTATAACTTTTCCCAAGGTCTCCAATCTGCCCTGAAGAGTTCAGGTTTTCTAGCCCCTGCAAGTGTGTGAGGCAATTCCCTAACGTAAATTTTCTCTGTGTCTGTCTCTGTCTCTGTCTCTCTGTATACACACACACACACACATGCATTCTATTGGTTTTGTTTCCCTAGAGCACCCTGAACAATGCAAAGCCTATGTGCAATTTGTCACATTTTCTTTTTTTCTCTGTCACATTAACCTTGGAAGCACATGTAGAGATGAGGTCTCCTGCCTGGATCCTTAAGTGACAATAGCAAGTCGAGTCCCTCTGCCAACCCGCAGTGGACAGGGAGCATAAGCAAGAAATAACCTCCATTCTGCTAAGCCACGGAGATGTGGGACTGTTTGTGGTCACAGCACAATCTACTCTATAGACCAAGGAGGCAAAATAGAAATTAGGGTGATTTAGATTTGGTAGGTGAAGCACACTCATTGAAACTGCCCATCCTGGCCAGACACCATAGTAACCATTAGCAGAAGTTATTTTACGACAGAAGGTCCTGGTAAGGAATAAGGAACTAACAAGCCACTACCAACCAAAAGAATTCGGGAAAGGTCGAAAGGAGATATCATGTGTCCTTCCACCTCCCAGAATCCTCCTTGCTGGCATCCATCCTGGCTGAGCAATGCGTGCACCACGAGGAAGGACCCTGAGTCATAAAGATCAGCCAAAGACAACCCGGAAACTACTCCTACCGCCATAAAAGCTGAGACTGCAAGCCACCTGGCAGGGCAGTTCTCCTGGCTCCCTCACTTTACTGCTCGCCATGTGGGCCCCTTCCCAATAAAGGCTCTGGCTTTGTCAGCATGTTTGTCTCCTTGGACAATTCATTTCCGGAGTGTTGGACAAGAGCGCACTCTCAGTACTCACTATTTCTCATTTCTTCTGGCCAGGATTATTCCAGGGCTTGAAGCAGCTCTTGGCGTTTTCCCTGCTGAGAATGTCCCTGGAATCAATGTCCTATTCCCACTTTTCTACCCTCATTAAGCTTTCCTGGCTCTAAAAGTCCTCTTCTTCTCAATTCAATAAAAATGTTTCCTTTTCTTCTTAGTGTGAGAGATCACAATTATGCAGTAAGAGGTAATAAGCAAATTCCCTCCAATGTGTGAATAGAAGCTTCATTTTCCCAGGGGAATTTGCATTTGAAAAGGAGATTTAAAAACAAAACAAAAATCCCACACAAATGAAGCTCTGCTTGGTAAAATTCCAGGAAGCATGATTAAGTGAGATTTCCCGTAATAAGGGAGATATTTGGGAACAAGAAGACTTTTTCACAGGTGCTCTGCAGAAGGTACCAATATTGTTGGATTTTATTTCCTGGAATTTCTGGGTGCTTCTGAGTACTGGAGAACAGAAATTCCCCAGGGATGCTTCAGAGCAACTTCTGGTACTGTCCAATAATCCCCATTTCTCCTTCCAAATGCTTCCCAGTGACCAGCTGCAGCCAGACCTAACAGGCTCACAGCCTCTCCTGGCATCCTTAGGTCAAGCTGCCACTTTGTTTTCCATAGGGAGCAACTTCCTGAGATAGGTGGCCTTTACCCAAGGTTAAGGTCCCTGAAATCCAATACACAAATATCCCTAGGTGTCACATGTACCCCTCTTATATCATCCCAGGAGGCCTACCTCTCATCTCAAAAGTAATGTACATTCATAAGAAATCAACTAGGCAACTTGTTTAAAAACATAGATTCAGAGATTTAGCTTCTGATTCAATAGGTTGGGATGCAGTCCAGAAAGCCACATTTTCACAAGACTCCTTCCCCCCTTGTGGTTCAGATGAACGCGGTAAGCTGACTACACTCCGTGGAATAGAGCCCCAGGGAGATGGGGTGAGCTATGCGCACCGCCCGCTCTCCTGAATTCCCGGTGAACTCTCTTCTGCTCAGCTCCGAGTTTGTGCCTATTTGATGGAGCCAGGCCATCTGCTCACAACCTTAAAACAAAACGGACGAAACAAACAAAAGATGGAGTGTTGCTTCCAGGAATTTCTGTGCCATTTTTCTTTTTTCTTTCCGTTTACAAGAGGATACGTCTTTTTGTGTGTGATTTAATTTTTGACGACAAAAATGAGGACAAATGGTGGTCTCCTCTCTCACTCATTTTTTGCCATATTTGCAGAGGACTTAAAATTTAACACGTGAGAAAGAGGCAACCAGCTCCAAGAGCTCTCAGATGAAAGTTGGGATTATCAAGAGTCAAATGGGGGGGGGGGGAAGTTAAATAACATTTGTTAATACACTGTTTTTAGAAACCTGTTTTAGAGCCAGCAGTCATAGGGCAGAAACCAGTTTTCAAAAAGACAACCCAATTGGTCAATTGAAGAGTTAATTTCTTTGGCCTCCGGGAAGAGGCCGCTGAGTCTCCCGCACTTGGAAGTAATTAGTCCTCCCCATCCCCCAATACCACCCCAGCTCCCGCCCAGACCCAAGCCGGATCTCTGCCCTAAATGCGTGTGCCCCCTGGTGGTTTGAAGGTAAACTACAACATGCCTCAAAAGGAAGGAGAAAATCAGGAGTTTGAATATCCTTGCATGTCCCCACTCCACACCCGCACAGAGCTTTTTCAGGGACAGGTCTGCAGGTGCATCAGAGGCTGTCACAGCGCTGGTGGCATCCTCCCACACCTCAATGTGGGTACGTCACAAATGCAGACGGGCCACAACCCGTTAAAAGCACAGCGCTTGCCTGGCCCAACGCTGTACACGGAACCAGGCCAAGCCACCAGTGCCTGTCATAGAAAGCACTCCGTAAAAGTCAAGTCCACCGACTTCCCTGGCAGTCCAGGGGTTAAGATCTACACTTTCCCTGCAGAGGGCCCAGGTTCAATCCCTGGTCTCGGAACTAAGTTCCTGCCTGCCAAATAAATCAATAAATAAAATCAAGCCTCAAGTTTGCTGTGGGCTCCCTGGCTCCACCAGCACCCACTCTTCAATTCCAGGCCTATCTGCCCAGGTTCTCCCCTCCTTTTCAATGTCTGTTTTTCTAACCACTCACCCCTCATTATAAACCCCCGAATCTGCTCCCAGGGACAGAGTTCACATTCATTTTGTGACCCCCTAGTCTCCACCTGGTTGACGCGTCCACTCCATCCCCACCACTCTAATTAGGGAAAACCTGGTGGCTCAGATGGTAAAGCATCTGTCTACAATGCGGGAGACCCGGGTTCGATCCCTGGGTCGGAAAGATCCTCTGGAGAAGGAAATGGCAACCCATTCCAGTACTCTTGCCTGGAAAATCACAAGGACGGAGGAGCGTGGTAGGCTATAGTTCTTGGGGTCGCAAAGAGTCGGACACGACTGAGCGACTTCACTTCACTTCACTTGACAACTCCTAACCGGGAAGTAATAGAAATAGGCCTCTTGACCTTCAAAAAGGCCTGCGGACTTTCAGCCAGACACTTGGCACGCATGCAAGACTCATTTTAAACTATAAATTATATAGATTTATTCTATTTAAAAAAAAAACTCCAATACAACATACAAAAGTCACTGTTGTTAATTTGGAGCATGTCCTTCCAGAACTTTCTACAATGTACCTACATAGATAACTGTACATGAACAAATATAGAGAATTATAACCTTATGGAGCTTTTCCTAAAAAACAGGATCATATTGTACCTGAATTCTTTCACAGCATGATTTTTAAAATTAATAATAGGATTTCTTCAATCATATCTTTCTATATGGAGCCATTTAGTTCTTTTTAACTCTGTATACTATTCTATACAGAGGCTCCCCCAGGGCTTCCCCCGTGACTCGGTGGTAAAGATTCAGCCTGCAAAGCAGGAGACACAAACTCAGTCCCTGGGTCGAGAAGATCCCCTGGAGAAGGAAATGGCAACCCACTCCATTATTCTTGCCTGGGAAATCCCATGGACAGAGGAGCCTGGCAGGCTACAGTCCATGAGGTTGCAAAAGAGTCAGACACGACTGAGAAACTAAACAAGAACAACAAGCTACTATTCTATAGTATTGGGAGTTCAGAAAGTCAAAATAATATTCCTTTCTTTTTTTCCTAAGTTTGGGCTCAGTGGAGAAAGAAGGCAATGGAGGCAGCAGATATAAAATTTTAAAAACTGACAAAAATCAAACTGTCCTAGCAAGCTGACTGGAAAATATGGCGTAAGGGCATATCTAGAATAACTTACTAATATTTCACCCTGAATGAGTATAGGCTGACTTGCTGGGTCACAGGTAACGGAGGACACATTGAGGGTGTCAGAGCTTGCTACCTGGCGGAGCACAGGTCAGCATGGCCTCAGGGTAAGTACCCTAGAAGGTGTCAGTGAAAAGGCTGAACGAAGGTGCCCAGTCCCTTCTCCCTAGCTCATTAACTGCGCAAACCAGTCCTCTTCTCATAGGGATAAATGAGTGAACGAGGGGTGGGAGGGAGGACAGGAGTGTAATCTAGACCCTAACTAAGACCAGAGAAATGGAGAGTCCGCTGAACATTTTCTAACTTTTTGTTCTTGAACCCTTCTGCTCTGAAATTCACAGGAGCATCACTGACCCCCCTTCTCCCCCTGGAGAAGAGATGAGGCAATTATCTGAACATTCCTGGTTTCTACCTTCATGAACACATTCTCTCAATGCCAAGCACTGCTCTTTTGTAGATCTGTCTTGTTTACAGTTTATAGTTTGACCTCAGAAAGCTCTCACTGAAGGGGAGTCAGTCATGCTCCTATAAATTTCAGACCAGAAGGGTTCAAGTACAGAAAAGTTAGAAAATGTTCAGGGGACTCTCCATTTCCCTGGTCTCAGCTAGCATCTAGATTACACTCCTGTCCTCCCTCTCTTGTTTACAGTTTATAGTTTGGCCTCAGAAAGCTCTGACATAACAAATGACAGTCCATTTGTTATTGACTCCTAGACCTTGATGTTGTCTAAACAAAAATGTGCTCCACATTCTGTTTCACACCAGTCACATTGTCTGATGAAACCCATCAAAGATTATACAGCTAAAAGATACTCCTTTCAAAAATGCAATATCTAACATATTAAAGGCCATATATTAAAACCCAGCACTAATATCATACTGAAAAATGAAAGACTGAAAGCTTTTGTCTAAGATCTATAGCTTTATAATGCTCCCTGATTTCAAACTATATTATAAAGCTATAGTAATCAAAATAGTGTGGCATCAGCATAAAAACAGACCCATGGGTTAATGGAACATACTAGAGACTCCAGAAATAAACCCACATATATATGGTCAAGTAATTTACAATAAAGGAGCCAAGAATATACAGTGAGGAAAGGATGGCCTCTTCGATAAATGGTGTCACTCAGTCTTGTCCAACTCTTTGCGACCCCATGGACTGTAGCCCACCAGGCTCTTCTGTCCATGGGGATTCTCCAGGCAAGAATACTGGAGTGGGTTGCCTCCTCCAGGGGATGTTCTCCTCCAGGGGATCTTTCCAACCCAGGGATTGAACCCAGGTCTCCCACATTGCAGGCAGATTGTTTACCATCTGAGTCACCAGGGAAGTCCTTTTCTTTTTTTTTTTAAAAGAAAACACATATAAGTGACATCATGCAGCATTTGTCTTTCTCTGGCTTATTTTACCTAGCATAATGCCCTCAAGTCCCATCTATATTGTCACAAATGGCAGGATTTCCTTCTATCTCATGACTGAGTAATATTCCAGTGTATGTGTGTGTGTGTGTGTGTCTATATATACATCTATTCATATAAATATATATCTCCATTCATCTATTGATGGATAGGTACTTCAGTTGTTTCCATATACTGGCTGGGGAGTCAAATTCATAGAAACAGAGGGCAGAAACATGGCTGCCCGGTAATAGAGAGAGGTTGGTAAAAGGGTAGAAACTTTCAGCAATCAGATGAATAAAGTCTGAGGACCTAATGTAAAACAGGTATCTGTAGTTGGTATTTAGACTTCCCAGGTGGCACAGTGGTAAAGAAGCTACCTGTTAATGCAGGAGACACAGGAGACATGGGTTCAATCCCTGAGTCAGGAAGATCCCCTAGAGTAGGAAATGGCAACCAACTCCAGTATTCTTGCCTGGAAAATCCCAGGGACAGAGGACCCTGGAGAGCTACAGTCCGTGGGGTCGTAAAGAGTCAGGCACAACTGAGTGACTGAGCACAGCACATAACTGGTATATAATATTATATAGCTGACATATATAATTGATATATATAATTATATAACTAGTATATATAGTATTATGTAATTGAAATTTGCCAAGAGAGTAGAACATAAATGCTCTCACCAAGAAAAGAAAAAGATGAACATGTGAGGTTATGGATGTGTTAATTAACTAGGAGAGAATCCTTTCACAATGCATATGTATATCAAAACACCACAATGTACACTTTAAATACCTTACAATTTTATGTGTGAATTATACCTCAATAAAACTGAAATTAAAAAAAAAAAACACTACAAAGCTACAGTAATCAAAAGCAGTGTGGCACTGGTATAAAGACAGACATATAGATCAATGGACTAGAATAGAGAGCCCACAAATCAGGTGATTTTCAACAAGGATACCAAGACCATTAAATGGGAAAATAACATTTTTTTAACAGTTCTGGAAAAAAAAACTAGATACCCACATGCAAAGGAATAAAATTGTACCCTTACCTGATACCATATACAAAAATAACAGAAAATGGAGTAAAGGCACATGTGTAAAAGCTAAACTGTAACATTCCTAGTAGAAAACATAAGGAAAAGATTTATAATGTTGGATTTGGCAATAATGTCTTCGATATGACACCAAAAACACAGGCAACAGCAAAAATAGGCAAAATTAGACTTCATCAGAATTAAAACTGTTTGTGTATCAAAGGATACTATTAACAAAGTGAAAAGGCAACCTATGGGATTTCAAATCATATATCTGACAAGAGATTCATATTCAGAATGTACAAAGAGAAAAAAAAAGAATGTACAAAGAGTTCCTGCAACTCAACAACAAAAGCAAACAACCCAATTAAAAATGGGCAAATCGTCAAAATAAATAATAATAATGTATTTTTATTATTTTTTAAAAATTGGTCAAAGGATTTTGTGATGGTTGAAGTTGTGTGTCATCCTGACTGGGTTAATGGGTACCCCGATAGCTGGTAAACAGTATTTCAGGGTATGTCTTTGAAGATTTCTTCAGAAGAGATTAGCATCCCAACCAGTAGACTGAGTGAAGAAGATGAGCTCTTACCAATGAAGGCTGGCATCATCCAATCCTCTGAGGGCTGGGAGGCTTCCCCTCCTTTGCAATCGGATATAAGAGCTCCTAGTTCTCAAGTCCTGAGACCCAGACTGGATTGGATTTCCTGGTTCTCCAGCTTGAATACAGCAGTTCATGGGACTTCTTGGCCTCCATAGAGCATGAGCCAATTCTTTCTTTTTTTTTTTTTTTTAATGTGTCTGATCTTATTTATTTGTTACTCTTAGAACATCTCATTTTTGACTGGACTCAGAAGTAGAAGCTCTCAGAGAGGACAGCCTCCATCTCTTGGCAAACTGTTCCTGCCGTTTTTCTTTGGCCTTCTTCATTCTCTTGGCCAAAACTTTAGCATATTCTGCAGCCTCTTCTTTATTTTTCTTAGTACGCTGTTTCTTCAGAGCAATACGCCAGTGTTCGTGTTGAAGAACTCGTGGAGTCACAAGACGCTGGATCTTGGGTGCTTTAGTCCTAGGCTTCTTACCATCTTTGTTTAGGGGCTTTCGCACATCATACTGGTGGACATCATCTTCTTTAGAGAGATTGAAAAGTTTGCGGATTCCTCTAGCTCTCTTGGGACCCAGGCCCTAGGCACTGTAGTATCAGTGAGTCCAGGAATGTCCTTCCCCTGTTTTTTCACAATGACCAAATTGAGAACACTCAGATTGGCATCCGCAATGCAACCCCGTACAGATTTGCGCTTTCTCTCTCCAGTTCTCCTTGGTCTGTAACAGGAATGCCCCTTACTCAGTAGCAGGCGAACTCTGCCATGGGTCAAGACACCCTGCTTCATGGGGAAACACTGCTTATCGTTCCTGCCACTGATTCGGACCACATAACCCTTCCACTCTTCACCCAGAGCATCAGCAGCAACTTCTGTGGCCATACGCTTCTCCTAGAAGGTATGAAGTTTTCTTTCGTTGTCCACTTCAATGAGCTTCTGGCAGCCAGTGGCCGGGAAAGAGATGTTCAGCTTCATTCTGAAGTGGCCGACAGGCTGCAAGACGCCACGAAAAAGAACATGAGCCAATTCTAATAAGAAATCGCCTCTTACACCTATCTATCTCTCATATCCTATTGATTATTTCTTTAGAGAACTCTAACAGACTTGAATAGACATTTCTACAAAGAAGATATATAGAAGATCAATAAGCACATGAAAAGATGCTCAACATCACGAATCATTAGGGAAATGCAAATCAAAACTACAGAATTATCACCTCACACTCATTAGGATGATTGTTACTAAGAAACTAAAACAAAAAACAGAAAATAAATGTTGGTGAGGACATGGAAAAATTGTAACTCTTAGCATTGCTGTTGAATATATAAAATGGTATACTTGCTACAGAAAATAGCATGGGTTTGCTGAAAAAATTAAAAATAGAGTTACCATGTAAATGTGTTAGTCACTCGGTCATGTCTGACTTTTTGTGACTCCATGGACTGTAGCCCACCAGGCTCCTATGTCCATGGGATTCTCCAGGCAAGAGTACTGGAGTGGGTTGCCATTTCCTTCTCCAGGGGATCTTCCCGAACCAGCGATTGAACCCGAGTTTCCTGCAGGCAGGTTGTTTACTTCCCACTAGGGAAGCCCAAGAGTTACCATGTGATCCAGCAATTTCACTTCTGAGTATATACCCAAAAGAAAGAAAAACAGGGACTCAATAGCCTAAAGAAAGGAAAGCAGGAACTCAGACATGTAATCTGTACACTCAAGCTCACAGCAGCGTAATACATAATGGCCAAAATGTTGCTGCTGCTAAATCGCTTCAGTCGTGTCTGACTCTGCAACTCCCATGGATCTTCATGACCCAGGGATCGAACCCACCTCTCTCACATCTCCTGCAGATTCTTTACCACTAGCACTTCCTGGGAAGCCCCATATATGGGAGCTAATCAGAGGAAAATGAGTAACTCTCCAAGCTGGCTTTAGAATTCAGGATTAAATACCACCTTAACGGGGAAAGGGGAATTAAGAGGTACAAACCTCCAGTTTTATACCTAAAGCACAGATTGCCTCATCCTGTTTTTTCAGCCTGAATACCCCTCAGGATGTACTGCCAGAGGACCACTAAAGTGGGTTACAACTTAACCACTATATAACTGATGGGTGAGTGACACTCTTTTGTTCCTTTTTGTTGTTGTTCAGAGTTAAGGAGGTCATTTTTTTTTTCTTTATTCCCACCCCTAAAACAGGACCAACTAAACAATAGGCAGCAGACCACAGTGTATGATTTTTTACTGATAAGCATCAGACTGAATGGGTGGCTCAGACAGTAAACAATCTTCCTGCAATGCAGGAGACCTGGATTCAGTCCCTGGGTTGGAGAAGATCCCCTGGAGAAGGGAATGCCTACCCACTCTGGTATTCTTATCTGGAGAATTCCATGGACAGAGGAGCTGGCAGGCTACAGTTCATGGGGTCGCAAAGGGTCAGACACGATGAGTGACTAACGCATTTACATTTTTTTATCAGACTGAATATGGATTGAATCTTTAGCTAAAAGCATTTCATCCTAAAATTAGATAGGGTCAAGTTAGATATGCCCCCTCATTCAGTCACAACTAGTCCTAGAGGACTAGAACCTGCCACACCATGGATAACAGGTCAAAATGCAGTGCCCCTGAAAGTTATCAAAGAAAGAAGAAAGGACTTAGCCCAGTTCTTCATCCCAAATTCATCAATCCTAGATATCCCCATTTCCCATAGAAAGGCATGAGGAATGAGACAGGGGTCTTCCTTGAATTCAATACTCTTCCATTAGAAATATAAAACTAGGAAAAAAAAGGAGGTTTTCCCAACACATAGTATAGGTTTACCAGAGTTTAATGAGTCCCCTGTTGATGGATATTTAGGTTGTTTCTAATGTCTCCACAACGAACAACCTCAGGGAAGACCTCCTGTATATTTCATGGTGCATATTTGCAAGTTTTCCTTTAGGCTAGCTACCTGGAAGTGAATATCTAGGTGGACTGTGTAAACATTTAAAATTGTAATAAATACTGACAGTTTGCTTTCTAAAAGGGCTGTACATGATTTGCACTTCAGCTGGAATGTGGGCAAATACCTGTTTTTCCACATCTTCATCAATATTGGTTACATTCAATCTTTCAGATTTTTGCCAATATGACAGGTGAAAATGATATCTCTGTTGTTTTGCTACATATGATTCTATCATTGGATAGAATGAACATCTCTTTATACATTTGTCAGCAATTTTTATATTCTCTTTACAGAGTTTCCTGTTCATTTCTTGTAACCAAATTTCTATTAGGTTATCTTTTCATTATTAATTGGTAGGCATTCTTTATATATTTTGGATGCTATTATTTTGCCTTTTATATTTGTGGCAATTATTCTTTCCAACCTTTTGCTTGCCTTTTAAGTTGAGTGTGTATCTATGGTAGCACAGAGAAGCTTCTTTTTATTCATCCTCAGTTGCTTCAGTAATGTCTGACTCTTTGCAACCCCACGGACTGTAGCACACTTGGCTCCTTGTTCCATGGGATTCTCCAGGGGGGAATCTTCCATTTCCTTCTCCAGGGGATCCTCACAACCCGGGTATCAAATCTGCGTCTTTTATGTCTCCTGCACTGGCAGACAGGTTATTTACCACTAATGCTACCTGGGAAGCCTGTCGAAATGTACTTTTCAAAAGAAAATTTCTTTGCTTCTGTATTTTATATCCTGGTTGATGAAGTGTTCACTGTTTTAGGATCTTCTGTATTTCATTCTGCCACTGTTTATTCAAATACTTTTGTTGTTTTGGTTTTGAAATAAATTTAAAAATCCATCTAGAACATGCATAGAGTTGTCTACTTAGAGAAAAAGGCAAAACATGAGAGCTCTCAGCTTCAGTTTATTCAAGATCTTACTGAGGACTATAGGCTGGCAGGCAGTTCTGAGGAAGTGCTCCGAAGAGGCTGGGGAGGAGCCAGTATGTACTGGAATTTTTTGGCTAGAAAATACATGCATTCAAACATATAACTTGGTAAAAGATCACTGCTAATCACAAAGAAGAGATGCATGGGTGCTCAGTCGCTCAGTCGTATCTGACTCTTTGCAACTCTATGGACTGTAGCCCGCCAGGCTCCTCTGTCCATTGGACTCTCCAGGCAAAAATACTGGAGTGGGTTACCATTTCCTCCTCCAGGGGATCTTCCAAACACAGGGATCAAATCCAGGTTTCCCATATTACAGGCGGATTCTTTACCGTCTGAGCCACCAGGGAAGCCCACTGAGTCACCTGGGGAGCCCCAAAGAAAAGATCAGTTCAGTTCAGTGGCTCAGTCGTGTCCAGCTCTTTGCAACCCCATGGGCTGCAGCATGCCAGACCTCCCTATCTATCACCAACTCCGGGAGTTTACTCAAACTCATGTCCATTGAGCCAGTGATGCCATCCAACCATCTCATCCTCTGTCATCCCCTTCTCCTCCTGCCTTCAATCCTTCCCAGCATCAGGGTCTTTTCAAATGAATCAGTTCTACACATCAGGTGGCCAAAGTATTCAAGCTTCAGCTTCAGCACCAGTCCTTCCAATGAATATTCAGATCTGATATCCTTTAGGATGGACTGGTTGGATCTCCTACCCATCCAAGGGACTCTCAAGAGTCTTCTCCAACACCACAGTTCAAAAACATCAAATCTTCAGTGCTCAGATTTCTTTATAATCCAACTCTCACATCTGTACATGACTACTGGAAAAACCATAGCCGTGACATGACAGACCTTTGTTGGCAAAGTATTGTCTCTACTTTTTAATACGCTGTCTAGGTTGGTCATAACTGTTCTTCCAAGGGGCAAGCATCTTTTAATTTCATGGCTGCAGTCACCATCTGCAGTGATTTTGGAGCCCAAAAAATTAAAAGTCTGTCACTGTTTCCATAGTTTCTTCATCTATTTACCATGAAGTGATGGGACCAGATACCATGATTTTAGTTTTCTGAATGTTGAACTTTAAGCCAACATTTTCACCCTCCTCTTTCACTTTCATCAAGAGGCTCTTTAGTTCTTCTTCACTTTCTGCCATAAGGGTGGTGTCATCTGCATATCTGAGGTTATTTATATTTCTCCCGGCAGTCTTGATCCCAGCTTGTGCTTCAGCCAGCCTGGCATTTTGCATGTACTCTGCATATAAGTTAAATAAGCAGGGTGACAATAAACAGCCTTGACGTACTCCTCTCCCGATTTGGAAACAGTCTGTTGTTCCATGTTCAGTCCTAACTGTTTCTTGACCTGCATACAGATTTCTCAGGAGGCAGGTCAAGTGGTCTGGTATTCCCACCTATTGAAGAGTTTTCCACAGTTTGTTGTCATCCACACAGTCAAAGGCTTTAGTGTAGTCAATAAAGCAGAAATAGATGTTTTACTGGAACTCTCTTGCTTTTTCGATGATCCAGGGATGTTGGAAATTTGATCTCTGGTTCCTCTGCCTTTTCTAAATCCAGCTTGAACATCTGGAAATTCATGATTCACATACTGTTGAAGCCTGGCTTGGAGAATTTTGAGCATTACCTTTCTAGCATGTGAGATGAGTGCGATTGTGTGGTAGTTTGAGCAGTCTTTGGCATTGCCTTTTTTGGGGATTGGAATGAAAACTGACCTTTTCCAGTCTTGTGGCCACTGCTGAGTTTCCCAAATTTGCTGACATATTGAGTGCAGCACTTTCACAGCATCATCTTTTAGGATTTGAAATAGCTCAACTGGAATTCCATCACCTCCCCTAGCTTTGTTCATAGTGATGCTTCCTAAGGCCAACTTGACTTTGCACTCCAGGATGTCTGGCTCTAGGTGAGCAATCATGCCATCGTGGTTATTGGGTCATGAAGATCTTTTTTGTACAATTCTTCTGTGTATTCTTGCCACCTCTTCTTAATATCTTCTGCTTCTGTTAGGTCCATACCATTTCTGTCCTTTATTGAGCCCATCATTGCCTGAAATGTTGCCTTGGTATCTCTAATTTTCTTGAAGGGATCTCTAGTCTTTCCCATTCTATTTTCTATTTTTTTCTATATTTCTTTGCACTGATCCCTGAGGAAGCCTTACTTATCTCTCCTTGCTATTCTTTGGAACTCTGCATTCAAATGGGTATATCTTTCCTTTTCTCCTTTGCCTTTTGCTTCTCTTCTTTTCACAGCTATTTGTAAGGCCTCCTCAGACAACCATTTTGCCTTTTTGCATTTCTTTTTCTTGGGGATGGTCTTGATCACTGCCTCTTGTACAGTGTCATGAACTTCCATCCATAGTTCTTCAGGCACTCTGGCTATCAGATCTAATCCCTTGAATCTATTTGTCACTTCCACTGTATAATCATAAGGGATTTGACTTAGGTCATACCTGAATGGTCTAGTGGTTTTCCCTACTTCCTTCAATTTAAGTCTCAATTTGGCAATAAGGAGTTCATGGTCTGAGCCACAGTCAGCTCCTGCTCTTGCTTTTGCTAACTGTATAGAGCTTCTCCATCTTTGGCTACAAAGAATACAGTCAGTCTGCTTTCTATATTGATCATCTAGTGATGTCCATGTGTAGAGTCTTCTCTTGTGTTATTGGAAGAGGGTGTTTGCTATGACCAGTGTGTTCTCTTGACAAAACTCTGTTAGCCTTTGCCCTGATTCATTCTGTACTCCAAGGCCAAATTTGCCTGTTACCCCAGGTATTTCTTGACTTCCTACTTTTGCATTCCAGTCCCCTATAATGAAAAGGACATCTTTTTGGGGTGTTAGTTCTAGAAGGTCTTGTAGGTCTTCATAGAACCATTCAGCTTCAGCTTCTTCAACATTACTGGTCTGGGCATAAACATGGATTACTGTGTTATTGAATGGTTTGCTTTGAAAATGAACAGAGGTCATTCTGTTGTTTTTGAGATTGTGTCCAAGTACTGCACTTTGTACTCTTGTTGACTATCATGGTGCTAGAGCGACTGTAAGGACATACCCTATATCTAAGGGCAACCCAGCAAAATGGTAGGAGGGGCAAAATTGTGTTCAGAATCAAACCCCATACCTGCTAGAGACGCTCAGAGGGCTCAAACGTACCTTGTGCACACCAGGACCCAGAGACCCCACGGAGACTGAGCCAGAGCTGTGTGTGAGGGTCTCCTGAGGAGGCATGGGAAGTAGTTCACAGCTGCAGAGGCTGGGGCTCTGGGTGCAGCAGATCTGGGCAGGGCATAAGCCATTAACCCACCATAGAGCTGCCAGAACTTACCCAGGACTGGGGAAACAGAGTCTTGGAGGGCACAAACAGAATCTTGTGTGCACCAGGACCCAGGGGAAAGGAGCAGTGACCCCATAAAAGACTGACTCAGACTTGCCCATGAGTGTCCAGGAGTCTCCAGCAGAGGCGTGGGTCAGCGGTGGCCTGCTGCAGGGTTGGGGGCACTGACTGTAGCAGTAGATGAATGGAATCTTTTGAAGAGGTCACCATTATCTTCATTACCTTCACCATAGTTTGGCCTCAGATCAAATAACAGGGAGGGAACACAGCCCCGCCCATCAACAGAAAAGTGGATTTAAGATTTACTGAGCATGGCCACGCCCATCAGAACAAGACCCAGTCTCCCTCTCAGTCTCTCCTATCAAGAAGCTTCCAGAAGCCTCATATCCTTCTCCATCAGAGGGCAAACAGACTGAAAACCATAATCACCAAAAACTAACCACTGATCACATGGACCACAGCCTTGTCTAACCCTAATTCAAAGAAGAGATATTTCAAGTTAATTATTTTAGTGCTTTCCGATGTATAGGAAGAGTCAAGAGTCTGGGTCATTGAAATTCTTCCTGAGGTATGTGTCTATCAGTATAGGGGCCCATTTATCTAAAGCACAGATTGCCTCATCCTATTTTTTCGCCCTGAATACCTTTCAGGATGTACTGCCAGAGCACTGCTAAAGTGGGTGACAACTTAACTATTACATGACTGTTAAATGAGTGACATTCTTTTGTTCTTTTTTCTGTCCGCAGAGTTAGGGAGGTCATTTTATTTTTTTTCCCAAATGCATGACTAACTATTCATTTATTCCCTATGGATTTAAAATGCCATCTTAAGACTTCCCTGATGGTCCAGTGGCTAAGACTCTGTGCTCCCAATGCAGGGGCCCTGGGTTCAATCCCTGGTCAGGGAACTAAATCCCACATGCCCACAACTAAGGGTTTGCATGCCCCAACCAAAGACACCACATGCTGCAAATAAGACCTGGAGCAGCCAAATAAATAAATCTTTTTAAATGCTATCTTTTTTCAAATACTGTTTTTCCTTGCATGCTTGGGTCTTAACATATGTTTCTAATAGAGCTGGATAACTGGGTTTCTTGTCCACCATCGATTTAAGCGAGGAAATAAATTGAGGACTCAAATGAATCAAATGATCCAAAAGGAAGTGAGAGCTGAATACAAAGAATATAGATAAGCAGAGAAGGAGAAACGGTGCTGTGTTGCACAATGATAAAGATAAATTACTCCAAATCTTTAAGGAAGGATCAAATTAAGTTCAGACCCTTTGATTTTTTAACACAGGTAGCAAACTATATGTTTTAGAACAATTTCTATTCTTTAAAGTGGTAAAAAAAAATAAATAAATAAACACTGTTTTGGCACTTGAAAGGGCAAGTTTGCATTCTGTGGAAACATCAGTTATGCAGGACCTTAATCCCCATGCAATGTCAAGTACACTGAGTGTTACTGTAACTCTTAGAACAAGGAGACACTGCAGATCCAAGCTCATAAATGCAGAACAAGGAAGGTCTCACCTATAATTTTAAGCAAACCTGAAGAAGGTCCAAGTGCTTCTTTTCCCATGCCAGGCTTGGTTCCCACATTGGACTGCACAGGTGTATAGCCCTTTATCTCACAAGTTGCCAGCTCTGCGTGTTCCTCAGCCCTGTTGCTTCCTGCAAGAGATAGAAGTTCATGGTCCTGTAATTTGAGCTTCCGCAGTCTCATATTTAGCCCAGGGGTAAAAATCAAGGAATATGAATCAAAGGAACAGTAACAAAGAAGCAGTCTTCCGCTGTGTGCCCTTACCACTGAGATATCACTCTGCTCCCTCAACGTGTCTCCATGGTAACTCACTTGTTCCTCCAAACAGCCTGGATGGGCCCTGTGGGAGACTGGGCTCCTGCTCCTCCACTCCCTCCCCGCAGTAGAATGAAACATTCACAGCCTCTGCCTTGTGACTTCCTAGTATTGCAGTACATTATCAGGCTCCACGGATCTGGGCCTGGACTACGTGATTTGTCAAGGGAATATTAACGAATATCACCTAAGCAGAGGTTATAACTGTGCTTGCATGGTTTGGGTTCTTCATTTTTTTTTTTTCCCTTCCAGTTTCACTGAGATATAATCAATATACAGCCCTGTGTATGTTTCAGGTGTACGGTATAATGATTTGACTTACGGCTTGACCTCTTGAACCTGTGTCACCGATAAGAGAGTCATGAAGCCACAGTCTGAAGCAGTACCACCCCAGCTGAGCTGAAGACCCCAGAGTGAGAAATGTGAGCATGGCGCTGATATTGCAGTAAACCACTGAAACCCGGGTTCGTTTCTCTGTTTACACAGAATCATTGCAGTGAAACCCGACTAATCCAGCTCCTTCACTGGCACCGACCCCAGCCTCAGTGTTGGCCCTGCAGCTGCCCTGTCATTCCAACAGTCACTCCTCACCAGACAGGTGCTGTGATTCTTGTGCCCAGGTCTCTACTCTCCCACGTGCCAGGGGTCCCCACCATCCCCTATAAGAGCTCCCACACCTCTGGGGAGGCAACGTATAGCTCCTACCAGTTGCTGATGACATGAAATACTTTCTTCCCACCTGGGTAAAACTCTATGAGACCATAAAGCAGAACCACCCTGTGCTGTTACCTACAGCTCTTAAGCTTGACTAATTTTTCCTTTTAGTACAAGCCTCCTCTCCCCAGGAGACAGACACAAGACAGCTGGGCCTAAAGATCACTTGAAAAACACATTTTGGTTTTTTTTGGCTGCATACAGCACATGGGAATCTCGGTTCTCTGACCCAGGCCCACAGCAGTAAAAGCACAGACTCAACCACTGGACCATCAGGGAATTCTCTAAAGATCCTTTCCTTTGAGACTCCCCTCAGAGATGCACTGGCTCTTGGTGGGTGAGCTGCTTTCCTTTTAGAATACCAGCAAGCAGGTTCTAAGATAAAATCATGCTAAGTCGCTTAAGTCGTGTCCGACTCTGTGATCCCACGGACTGTAGCCCACCCGGCTCCTCTGTCCATGAGATACTCCAGGCAAGAATACTGGAGTGGGTTGCCATACCCTCCTCCAGAACTTCCCAACTCAGGGATGGAAACCACATCTCCTGCATTGGCAGGCAGGTTCTTTACCATTAGTGCCACCAGGAAAGCCCAAGGTAAAGTCAGCACTCTCTAACTAAGTGTGGGTTGTAATCCTAAAGGCCAGCTGTCAGACCCAGGGCACCAGGCACCAGGTTCCTGAGAGAAAGGAATCCATGGGGGCCCACGTGGAAATTCACATGAGCTCCAGAGCTTGCGCCTGTGCTCTGGGATGCTCAGTATGACAAGTGGATGGTAAACAGTATTTTCACTTTCATACTCTCTAGAGAAGATAGGCAGGTATCAGATTGGAAGATTCATTCATTTAGCAAATACTACAGCGCTAAGCATTAGTGACACGAAGGTGAAAGAGACAAAAGCTCATCCTCATGAAGCTTATACATTCCTAGGAGGAGGAGAGGAAGGAAACAGAAAATAAAAACACATAAGTGTATAATTGTAAGTAGTGATAATGCTATGAGAAGTGCTAAAAAGCAGGGTAAATGGTGAGAGGACATAGGGCTCTTTACACAAGGCAGAGAGAAGGCATCTCCGAGAACCTAAAATTTAAGTCGATACCTACATCAAGGGAGAAAAAAAGCCCTTAGACGTTTTAAGGAAGGACAATCTAAAGTAGGGAGGACAAATATAAAGATCCTGAGACTGGAGCAAACATTCAAAGGCTATTCTGAAGGCCGATGGCTAGAGGAAAATGAGTCAAGAAGGGTGGGAAACTGGGGGTGGACAGGGCCAGGTCTTGAGAGTGGCCTGTCATCCATGCGAGGAATTTGAATTTTACATAAGTGGACAAGGATATCCCTAGAGAGAGTTGAGCAGGGGATCGACTTGGGAATGGATTGATAACTTTAAAACTTAATCCTTTCTGATACAAAAGACAAGGTAGGGGCAGCAAGGTAGACCAGGTAGAAGGTTACTGTAGTAGCTCGAGGAGAGAGAATGGTTAGGATTGAGTGGTTAGTGGTGGGGTGGTGAGATATAATCATATTTAGGTAATAGTTTGAAGGTAGATTCAACAAGGGGCTTCCCTGGTGACTCAGTGTTAAAGATTTCACCTGCCAATGCAGGAGACATGGGTTCAATACCTGGATCTCAAAGATCCCCTGGAGAAGGAAATGGCAATCCACTCCAGTAGTCTTGCCTGTCAAATCCCATAGACAGTGGAGCCTGGCAGGCTATAGCCCATGAGATCGCAAAGAGTCAGACATGACTTAGCAACTAAACATCAATAAATAGTTAACAGGACTCAGTAAGCATTTGAATGTGGAGATGGAAGAAAGAAGAATCAAGGACAACCTCCTGAGCTGGGCAGAGTGAAGTGGGTTTAAGTCTTGAGGAAGGATCCTGAGGTCTATTTTATACATGGTAATTCAAGATTCACCCTATCCCCCATCATTTATATGAGAATGTCCTGAACGTTGGCTGTGCAAGTCAGGAGAAAGACCAGAGCTGCAGGTATGAACTGGATGAGCTTGAAGTTATCAAGTATAACTTCAAGAAAGTATAGTGAGAGAAAGGATCTGAGGATGGAGTCCAATATGTCTGGAATCCACAATTTGGAAGATACCTTGAGGAATATGGAGAAGGGAATGACTACCTACTCTGCTATTCTGGCTTAGAGCATTCCATGAACTGAGGAGCCTGGTGGGCAACAATCGATGGGGTCTCAAAGAGTCGAACACAACTGAATGACTAACATTTTCACTTATCTTTGAAAAATGGTTGGACTATAAAGAAAGTTAAGCACCGAAGAATTGATGATTTTTAATTGTTGTTGGAGAAGACTCTTGAGAATCCCTTGGACGGGAAGAAAATCAAATCAGTCAATCCTAAAGGAAATGAGTCCTGAATATTCATTGGAAGGACTGCTCCAGTGCTTTGGCCACCTGATGTGAAGAACTGACTCATTGGAAGAGAGCCTGGTGCTGGGAAAGATTGAAGGCAGGAGGAGAAGGGGACGACAGAGGATGAGATGGTTGGATGGCATCACTGACTCAGTGGACATGAGTTTGAGTAAACTCCAGGAGTTGGTGGACAGGGAAGAGGGACAGGGAAGCTTGGCATGCTGCTTCCTGGGTGGGTAAAATAGCATACCCACTTCCATATTTTGCTTAAGCTTGATGTCTGGCCCCTAAGTAGGAGTGAGTCTCAGTTGAGGCTTCAACTCTGAACCTGAAGGAATAAGGCCAAATCAGGCTTGAGTTACAGCCAGAAACCAGGAGTGAACTGACAATTTACTTTGAATTGTGTGTGGGTTTGCAAAAGTTCTGTGGCCAGGATGTCAATTATGTTGTGTGGGAGGAGGAAAAGGGTGATGAAAATTTCTTAGCATTTGAAATTTTCAACTATCTTTTGAGTGAACCTCTAAGTTCTTAAAATAAATCTTTCACAGTTGCTGGGGTAGAAATAATCACTATAATTAAACTGTGCTGGTCACATCATAATTTTAAAAATCTTTTTATTTACGGAGAGTTTCTAACTTACACAAAAGTAGACCAAATAGTATATAGCAAGCCTTCAATGTGCTTATCACCTATCCGAAATCTATCAATCCTGCCCCATCCACACTTTGGTATACTTCCTCTCCCCGTAAATTATTTTGAAGCAAATCTCAGGCTTGATATTATTTTATTCATAAATGTTTGAGCACATTTCTTTAAAAGATTGCTATTTTTTGTGTGTGGCAGAGCCATGTGGCTTATAGAATCTTAGCTCCCCAATCAGGGATTGAACCCTGGCCCTAACAGTGAAAGCACCCAAGTGCTAACTCCTGACCGCTGAGGAATTCCCAAAAGACACATTTTTTAAAACATAACCACAATACAATTATCACATTTGAAAATAAAATCCTTTATAGTGTCAAATGTCCTGTCAGTGTTTAAATTTTCACTTGTCTCCTAAATGCTACAAATTTTTCTCTTTTCATTTTGTGGAGTTTTTCTTTTTTAGTGGAATCTAAATAATACCCACACATTGCAAATGGTTGCTTTTTTTAAATCTCTTTTAATCATAGGTTTTCCCTCCACTTCTTTTTATTACACTTGCTATTTATCTGTTGAAGTAACAAGGTTGTTTATCCTGAATGGTTTCCAATAGTCATAGACTTTGCATCATATGGTTATAAATATCTTCCTCTGTCCTCTGTAGTCTCTATAACTGGTAGTTGGAATTAGACTTTTTTTAATACAGGCATCCCTCAGTATCTGTCAGGGACCCAGTTCTAGGACCCCTGAAGTTACCAAAAGCCTCCAATGCTCAAGTCTCTTATACAAAATGGTGTAGTACTTGCATATAGCTTATGCATTTTAGTGCATGCTAAATTGCTTCAGTTGTGTCCGACTCTTCGTGATCCTTTGGACTGTATCCCACCGGGCTCCTCTATCCACTTAATTCTCTAGGCAAAAATACTGTACTGGGTTGCCATGCCCTCCTCCAGGGGATCTTCCTGACCCAGGGATTGATCCCTTTAAGTTTTAAGTCATCTCTAGATTACTTATAATACCAATTAACTTATAATGATGAATACAATGTAAATGCTATGTAAATAGCTGCGTATGTGCAGCAAATTGAAGTTTTGCTTTGGGAATCTTTTTTCTCATATTAGATCAAATGTTTAATAAAATGGTTCTGTTGATCAGTTTTTGATCAGATTGTTTTCTGATATGGAACTATCTGAATATCTTCTATCCATAGTTAATCAAATCTGTGGACTTGCAACTTGCAGCTACAGAGGGCTGGCTGTACACAAACAGAAGGTAATAATAGAAAAGAACCAAAAAGAAAGTACAATTTACTCAAAGTTTACCACTTTTAAACCTCTTTTTTTTTTTGGCCACACCCCTTGGTGTGTGGGATCTTAGTTCCTCAATCAGGGATTGAACTCATGCCCTCTACATTGGAAGGCAGAGTCTTAACTACTGCCCTAAACTTCTTTTTCAATAGTAAAGAGTAAAAATGGAAGTTCTCCCTTCCCATCCTGGAATCCCATCCCTCAAGAGTAATCCCAGGTAACAATTTGGGGCTTGAAGGACATAGTTCAAATTTTTAAATGAAGAAAAAATTTTAAATGTGTTGGTTAATGTATGGGTCAACTTGACTGGGCCATTGGGTGCCCAGATATTTGGTCAAAACTTTTTCTGTGGACTTCCCTGGTGGTCCAATGGCCAAGACTCCACAATCTCAATGCAAGGGGCCTAGATTCCACTCCTGGTCAGGGAACTAGATCCCACTTGCCACAACTAAGAGTTCACATGCCACAACTAAAAATCTCACGTGCCGCAATAAAGAAGGAAGATCCTGAGTACTGCAACTAAAACCTGGAGCAGCCAAATCAATTTTTAAAAATAAAAATAAATATTAAAAAAAATTGTTCTGGGTCTGTCTACAGTGGTGTTTTTGGATGAGATTAACAATTCAGTCTATGGACTGAGTAAGGTAGATTGCCTTCCATAATGTGGATGGGGCTCATCCTATCAGTCTTGAAAAGAACAAAATGATTGGCCCACTCTGGAGTGAAAGGGTACTCTTCTTGCCTGATGGCTTGCTGGGTCATTAGTCTTCCCAACCTTTGTACCCAGAATGAAACACTGGCCCCTCCTGGGTCCTAAACTTGCCCACTGTTGGACTAGAACTTACACCATCAGCTTTCCTGGTTCCCAAGCCTTTGGACCTGGCCAGGAGCAACACATCAGCTCTTCTGGGCCCCTAACTTGACTACAGGTCTTGGGGCTTCTTACCTTCCCAACTGCATAAGTCAATTCCTCATACATATATAATATATAGTATATTAATATATAATGTATACCTATTATATGGGCTTCCCTGGTAGCTCAACTGGAAAGAATCTGCCTGCAATGAAGGAGACCCTGGTTCGATTCCTGGGTCGGGAAGATCTGCTGGAGAAGGGATAGGCTACCAACTCCAGTATTCTTGGCTTCCCTTGTGGCTCAGACAGTGAAGAATCTGCCTGCAACGCAGGAGACCTGTGTTCAATCCCTGGGTTGGGAAGATCCCCTGGAGGAGGAAATGGCTACCCACCCCAGTGTTCTGGCATGGAGAATTCCATGGACAGAGAAGCCTGGCAGGCTATAGTCCATGGCGTCACAAAGAGTCAGACATGACTGAGTGACTCACATATTATATACACGTATTCTGTTTTTATATTCTGGTTCTGGCTCTCTGGAGCCCTAATACAGAAGACTTAGTGGAGGTAATAGAATGTGAGCTAGGTCACGAAGGATTGCTGACATTTAAATGGTTAAAGACAAGGGGAAAGGATAACAAAGTGGAAATATCTAGAATATGTATCTGCTAAATGGGTCTTGGTGGGGAGATGGGACAGACTGCAGCTGAGACTCGGGGTTGTTAAGTTATGTGAGGTTTTGGAGGCCAGGGTAAGGAATATGTACACAGTCCTACAGGCATCAAGAACCATAGTCCAAGATAAGAGGCAAGTGTTGAAGAAATTTGATGTGTACAAAAAACAGTTGAAAGAAGCAGGAGTTGCTGAACAATCTCCATTGTGGAATTCTGAAGGAACTCAAGATTCTCTTTATCAACCTGGTGTCAAAACATGGTGCCAAAACAATTTACCTCAGATTGAGACTCAAACCCATGTGCTGAGACTCGAACCCAGTCAAAACCCTGCTTGGGACTTGAACCCACGTGGCTGGGACTCACACCCAGCCAAAACCCACAGTACCTGGTTTTAGGACCTAATGAAGCTCAGGTTCTTGATGTTTCATCGCAGAAAGTATTCAGTGAGAGACAAAGTGAGAGGTAAGAAGTGCATTTATTTGGATACAGAGAGAAGCACACAGCACAGACAGAGTGTGGACCATTGAAGAGGGCGAATGCGCAGTGAAATTTGTGGTTGGTTTTTATAGGCTGGGTAATGTCATATGCTAATGAGTGGGAGGATGATTCCAACTTTTTGGGGAAGGGGCAGATATTTCCAGGATTCAGCCACTGCCCACTCCTTGGTCTTTTAACAGGCCTTGGAATCTTCATGGTACCTCTGGGTGTGTCATTTCACTTGCTGATTGAGGATCAAAGTCTAGTCTTGTCTGCTCTCTTGGTCCCATTTGATTTCAATCATTTCATGTTGTGTCCTTGGGCTAAGTCATTCTTTCAAAAGATGTGCCCTGCCCCTTTCCCTCCTGTTACAGTACCTTTGAAAACCGAACCGGGGAGCCCTCCAAAAGAGAGGTGCAGAGTGTACAACGTTTACCTCGACACAGTCACACCCTGACTTTCTCACACTCTCTCCTGCTCACCATCCCATTTGGCTCTCTGGTTCTCCTCCTTGAAATGTACCTGTGTGCGTGTCTCCTTGACTACTAATGCATTTTCATTGCTGCCCTTGCTCAAAGAGTTGGCTTCAGGTCTATATTTAACTGCCTGGCTTATGTAAGAGGCAATACGAGGTGTAGAATGTATTTCTGTGTCCAATTCTTTGTGACCCCGTGGCTGTTCTTCACTGCCTCCCAGAATTTGCTCAAATTTACGTCCACTGAGTTGGTGATGGCATCCAATCATCTCATCTTCTGCTGCCCTCTTCTTCTGCCCTCAATCTTACCCAGCATCAGGGTCTTTTCCAATGAGTTGGCTCTTCGCATCAGGTAGCCAAAGTACTGGAACATCAGTTTCAGCATCAGTCCTTCCAATGAATATTTAGGATTGATTTTCTTCAGGACTGAGTGGAGCCACATTGGCAACATTTAAAACCCAGATCTGCCTCTTTAAATAGCTGGGTGACCTGGGGCAAGGGCCTTAAATTTTCTGAGCCTGGTTTCTTCTCTGTAAAATGAAAGATAGCAATTGAGGATTGAATAAGATTGCACATCTAAAGTGCTCAGATCAGGTCTGACACAATAGTCATAGTTGGGGTTTTTTTAATTAATTTTTATTGGAGTATAGTTGATTTACAATGCTGTGTTAGTCTCTGCCATATAGCAATGTGAGTCAGTTACACATATACATACAATCTCTTTTTTAAGATTCCAGCCCCATATATGTCATTACAGAGTATTGAGTAGAGTTCCCTGTGCTAAACAGCTGTTTTTCATTAAAACATAAAACACAAGGTCTCCACCAGCCCAGGTGGGATGCATGAGTCAAGTGCTCGGGCCTGGTGCACTGGGAGGACCCTGAGGAGTCGGGTGGAGAGGGAGGTGGGAGGGGGGATCAGGATGGGGAATACGTGTAACTCTATGGCTGATTCATGTCAATGTATGACAAAACCCACTGAAATGTTGTGAAGTGATTGGCCTCCAACTAATAAAATAATATTAAAAAAATAATAATAATAAAAAACACAAGGTCTCTGTTTCCATTGCTCTATCCCCTATCGAGGTCACCAGTGGTGCCAAATTTCAGCCTCTGGACTTCAGAGCTGTGTACTGCACTCTTTTTCTGAGAATTCCCCCAGGAACACTGGATTTCCATACTGCTAAACCTCTAAGCTGGCTCCTCAGCCTTTGTGCCTGCTAGTTAAGCTGGTTTACTGGGAGAAGATATGCATCAGCCCATGCCTGTTTGTGCTCTGCTGTGGCCTAGGAGGGTTTCCCAGCAAACTGAGCTGGTCCTGATCAAGAAAGGAGATGCAGTGATAAAACCTGAGCCACAAGAGAAGGGATGTGGAATTCTTCCATGGCTGCCACAGGCCTATATCTGCTCTGCTTCTCAAGCCCACGGCCCACAGGGAGGCCCCACCCTCCAAGCCTCTGGATTCTGCCTCCATTTCCCACTCCTTGTCTAGACCAAGGAATGGTCTAGAAAAGGCAAAAAGATAGGACACAGAAAGATGAATTCCCCAGGTCGGTAGTGCCCAATATGCTACTGGAGATCAGTGGAGAAATAACTCCAGAAAGAATGAAGAGATGAAGCCAAAGTAAAAGCAACACCCAGTTGTGGGTGTGATTGGTGATAGCAGCAAGGTCCAATGCTGTAAATAGCAATATTGCATAGGAACCTGGAATGTTAGGTCCATGAATCAAGGCAAATTGAAAGTGATCAAACAGGAGATGGCAAGAGTGAATGTTGACATTTTCGGAATCAGAACTAAAATGGACTGGAATGGGTGAATTAAACTCAGATTACCATTATATCTACTACTGTGGGCAAGAATCCCTTAGAAGAAATGGAGTAGCCATCATAGTCAACAAAAGAGTTCAAGATGCAGTACCTGGACACAATCTCAAAAACAACAGAATGATCTCTGTTTCCAAGGCAAACCATTCAATCCAAGTTTATGCCCCAATCAGTAATGCTGAAGAAGTTGAAGTTGAACGGTTCTATGAAGACCTACAAGACCTTATAGAACTAACACCCAAAAAAAGATGTCCTTTTCATTATATGGGACTGGAATGCAAAAGTAGGAAGTCAAGAAATACCTGGAGTAACAGGCAAACTTGGCCTTGGACTACAGAACGAAGCAGGGCAAAGGCTAATAGAGTTTTGCCAAAAGAATGTACAGGTCATAGCAAACAGTCTCTTCCAACAACACAAGAGAAAACTCTCCACATGGACATCACCAGATGGCCAACACTGAAATCAGATTGATTATATTCTTTGTAGCCAAAGATGGAGAAGCTCTATACAGTCAGCAAAAACAAGACTGGGAGCTGACTGTGGCTCAGATCATGAACTCCTTATTGTCAAATTCAGACTGAAATTGAAGAAAGTAGGGAAAACCACTAGACCATTCAGGTATGACCTAAATAAAATCCCTTACAATTATACAGTGGAAGTGAGAAATAGATTTGAGGGACTACATCTGATAGACAGAGTGCCTGATGAACTGTTAACAGAGGTTCATGGCATTGAACAGGAAACAGGGATTAAGACCATCCCCAAGAAAAAGAAATGCAAGATAGCATGGCTGTCTGAGAAGGCCTTAAAATAGCTGTGAAAAGAAGAGAAGCGAAAAGCAAAGGAGAAAAGGAAAGATATACCCATTTGAAGGCAGAGTTCCAAAGAATAGCAAGGAGAAATAAGAAAGCCTTCCTCAGTGATCAGTGCAAAGAATTAGAAGAAAACAATAGAATAGGAAAGACTAGAGATCTCTTCAAGAAAATTAGAGATACCAAGGGAACGTTATGCCTACCCTTACCATAGTTTGGCCTCAAGCCAAACTGCAGGGAGAGAACACAGGCCCACCCATCAGCAGAAAATTGGATTAAAGATTTACTGTGTATGGCCCCACAAACCAGAGCAAGACCCAGTTTATCCCACAGCCAGTCCCTCCCATCAGGAACCTTCCACAAGCCTCTTATCCTAATCCATCTGAGGGCAGACAGAATGAAAACCACAATCACAGCAGACTATGTACATCTCCATACATTCTGAACTCTTTGCAATAAACAGATCTTGTCCTTACAGAAGTGATGTCCCACCCACACTCAACCCACACCTTGATGGCTAAGATGACACCCTCTGTGCACAGAGTTGTTTGAGGTTCTAGATGTCTGTGAGGGAGAATGTGTGAGAATGTGTCGGGGCTAAATACACATGATTTCACTTTTACTGAGAATAACCTAATCACTGAAAGTGAAAGTGAAAGTTGCTCAGTCCAACTTTTTGCAACCCCATGGACTATACAGCCCACGGAATTTTCCAGGCCAGGATACTGGAATGGGTAGCCTTTCCCTTCTCCAGGGGATCTACCCAACCCAGGGATCAAACCCAGGTCTCCTGCATTGCAGGTGGATTCTTTACCAGCTGAGCCACAAGGGAAGAGGGCTTTCCTAGTGACTCAGATGGTAAACAGTCTGCCTATAATGTGGAAGACCTGGGTTTGATCCCTGGGTTGGGAAGATCCCCTGGAGCAGGGAATGGCAACCCACCCTAGTATTCTTGCCTGGAAAACCCAATGAACCGAGGAGCTATACTGTCCATGGGGTCAGACATAGCTGATCGACTATTACTCACCATAATCACAACTTTGGTGTCCCCTGCAACCAGTGTTATCCCCAGTCTGCTACCCACGCTGGGACCACCTAATTATCTCACAGAGAAGGAATGGCAGATGTGGTTTACTACCTACTTGGCAGCTGTTATGGGTTGAATAGATGTGTCCCTTGAAAATTCCTATGTCAGAGCTCTAATCCCCAAATGTGATGGTATTTGGAGTTGAGGTCTTTCAGTAATTAGGGTTAGGTGAGTTCAGAAGGGTGGGACCCTCATGATGGGATTAGTGCCCTTATAAGAAGAGTCTCTCTTTCTCCCAGCACAGGCCTCAGGAAAGGCTGTATCGGTACACAGAAAGATGGTAGCCATGTCCAAACAGAAAGCAAATTGAACCCTGCTGGGCTGTGATATTGGCCTTTTCAGCCTCCAATTTTCTGTTGTTTAAGTCACCCAGACTGTGGAATTTTCTTATGGTGGCCCTAGATGACTATAGAAATTCCCTTTCTTTCCTAACAGAAGCCTTATTTTTAATGAGTCGAAACCTCTGGTAACAGAATTCTAGTGGATAAATAATGATTTGTCTAAGGTAATTATTATAATACCATCCCCCTTTTCCAATAATGGGTTTAAGAGTGGGCATGTCAATCAGCCAATGAGAATCAAAAGAAAGTTGGGATTAAAAGCCATAAAAAATTGTTTTTAGCAGGACATTAGCCATGGAAGTTGGAATCTGCTAAAGAGAGTGCAACAATTCACCTGTCAAATCAACTAGCCCTGAAAATGGATGGTGCTAGAGCATCAGGGCCATACCTGGTCATTGCTGCTAACAAGCACATAAAAAGATGCTCAACATCGCTCACTATTAGAGAAATGCAGATCAAAACTACACACTGAGATATCACCTCACACCAGCCAGAATGGCCATCATCAAAAAACAAAAACGTAATAAATGCTTGAGAGGGTGTGGAGAAAAGGGAACCGTCTTGCACTGTTGGTGGGAATGTATTGACACAGCCACTATGTATGGTGTGATTCCTTAAAATCAGGATAGTGATTCCTTAAAAAAAAAAAGCTAGGAATAAAACCACCATATGACCCAGGAATCTCACTACTAGACATATACCCTGAGGAAACCAAAACTGAAAAAGCCACATGTACCCCAATGTTCACTGCAGCACTACTTACAATACCTAGAACATGGAAGAAACCTAGATGGTAATTCACAGATGAGTGGTTAAAGAAGCTGTGGTTCATATATACAATGGAATATTACTCAGCCATTAAAAGGAACACATTTGAGTCAGTTCTAATGAGGTGGATGAACCTAGAGCCTATTATACAGATCGAAGTAAGCCAGAAAGAGAAAAAGAAGTATCATATACTAATACATCTAGGAAAATGGTACTGGTGCAATTATCTGCAGGACAAGAATGGAGACACAGAGAACAGACTTAAGAACACAGTGGGAGTGGAGGAAGGAGATGGTCAGACGTACGGAGAGAGTAATATGGAAACTTACATTACCATATGTAAAATAGATAGCCAATGGGAATTCGTTGTGTGACTCAGGGTACTCAAACTGGGGCTCTATAACAACCTAGAGGGGTGGGATGAGAAGGAAGATGGGAAGAAAGTTCAAGAGAGAGGGGACATATGCATACCAATGGCTGATTCATATTGATGTTTAACAGAAACCAACACAATTCTGTAAAGCAATTATCCTTCAATTAAAAAACAAATAAGTTTTAAAAATAATAAAAAAGAAACAGGAAAAAAATTAATTTAATTTTAAAAAATATCCTTTTTATTCTGCCCCTTCCTTTCTCTAGTGTGGTTGGAACAGCAGCAGCCATCTTGTAACCAGGAGATAAGATACATGAGGAAGAAAAGCTAATACCTTGATGATGGTGAGGCCAAAGGTGTTTAAAGATTTTACTGAACCATTTAGTCAGCTCTGGGACTTCATGTTCAGTAAGGAATAAATGTCCTTATTGTTCACACTCATCTGTCAGCTCTCTGTTATTTGAAGCTGAATGGAATAATTTCATTGATAAAGGAGGAAGTCACCAGACTCCTCCCCAGGCAAGCTGAATTCCAAAAGGCATTTAGCCAATGGAAATCTGTACCATTTCTAGATGCCCAGGGTATTCTTGGCAAAAGTGTATTCTCCCCCTTTGAGGAGAGAATACCAGGAAAGTTAAGAGCTCTAGCTTTAGGATCAGATGCATGTGTTCAAATCCTAACTTTTAAGTTGATTAACTATGTGACCCTAAGAATGTTCCTCAACTGCTCTATGCCTCAGTTTTCTTCCCATCAAAACCTAGGAATAATAATAGTGATTACCTCATAGGGTTGTTGTGAGAATATAACGAGATGATACCTGTGAAGTGCTTAGCACAAGGTATATAGCAAGGCATATAATAATCACTCAAATATTTGCTATGCTCCATGACAGAAGATGAAGTGTAAAGTTTCAGGATTTAGTGGACAAGAATGTCCAACACGGATTCATGCAACTCTTGCTCATACAGGCTGACAAATCAAGAAGACCTTTTGCTTTGGAATGTCTGAGGGGTTTTCAGTTATAAAGCGATTGAGGCTCTTGGGCAGAGGTAGGGATATAGCTTGAAATTTTCCGACCTAATTTTCACTTGGTTGTTTAGGAATGTTAAACTTTCTGTGTGCTTGCTCAGTCATGTCTGACTCTTCTTGACCCCATGGACTGTAGTCATTGTCCTCTGTCCATGGACTTCTCCATGCATGAATTCTGGAGTGGGTTGCCATGCCTTCCTCCAAGGGATCTTCCCCACCTAGGGATCGAACCCGCACCTCCTCCATTGGCAGGTGGATTCTTTACCACTGGGCCACCTGGGAAGCCCTTAGGAACATTACTCATTACTCATCTCCTTATTGGTACTTAACCTCAGGCATCAACACTCAAGTTGTCATTAAGCAAGGACCCTAGGGAGCCTAATTTGGGATGAATCAGCAGTGCAATGAGTGGAGAAGCTTTAAAGACCTAAGAGAGTTTATTTAAATTATTATACCCATCAGAAAACTTTGATGCTGGTAGAGGGCTTTGAGGGCTTCATGAATAAGAACATTAATGGCTTATGGCCTAGAAGTTGCCCTCTACACAGATGGTTCTCCACCAAAGTGACCCTGTCCTGGGGGAATATTAGAAGTTTGTGGTTGTTGCGGTGACATCCCCGGCGTTTAATGGTCAGGGGGCACGGATATTAAATATCCCAATGGTTGGGCTGTGTTCTGTTTAAAAAGTTAACACAGACTGTTTTCTGTTTCAGAAAACTCCATCACCAGCGTCCTAGTAATTAGCTAGTATATTACCTGATGCCATCGGCACTTGCAGATATTGCACTCATGGAGGTTTTCACTTGAGGTGCAAGCACCTGTTGTATACTCAGTGTCTTCCAGAGCAGTCCTGACCAAATATCAACACACTGAAATACACATTATCTTATCATAAAGTTTTTCCCTCTTCTTTTTTCTTTATATCCCTACTAAGGTACTTATTTAACTTACATGCAGGGTATATCATGAGAAACACTGGGCTGGAAGAAGCACAAGCTGGAATCAAGATTGCCAGGAGAAATATCAATAACCTCCGATATGCAGATGACACCACCCTTATGGCAGAAAGTGAAGAGGAACTAAAAAGCCTCTTGATGAAAGTGAAAGAGGAGGGTGAAGAAGTTGGCTTAAAGCTCAACATTCAGAAAACTAAGACCATGGCATCTAGTCCCATCACTTCATGGGAAATAAATGGGGAGACAGAGGAAACAGTGTAGACTTTATTTTGGGGGGCTCCAAAATCACCACAGATGGTGATTGCAGCCATGAAATTAAGAGACGCTTACTCCTTGGAAGGAAAGCTATGGCCAACCTAGATAGCATTTTTAAAAGCAGAGACATTACTTTGCCAACAAAGGTCAGTCTGGTCAAGGCTATGGTTTTTCCAGTAGTCATGTATGGATGTGACAGTTGAACTGTGAAGAAAGCTGAGTGCTGAAAAATTGATGCTTTTGAACTATGGTGTTGGAGAAGACTCTTGAGAGTCCCTTGGACTGTAAGGACATCCAACCAGTCCATCCTAAAGGAGATCAGCCCTGGGTGTTCATTGGAAGGACTGATGCTGAAGCTGAAACTCCAGTATTTTGGCCACCTCATGCGAAGAGCTGACTCATTGGAAAAGACCCTGATGCTGGAAGGGATTGAGGGCAGGAGGAGAAGGGGACGACAGAGGATGAGATGGTTGGATGGCATCACCGACTCGATGGACATGGGTTTGAGTAGATTCTGGGAGTTGGTGATGGACAGGGAGGCCTGGCGTGGTGTGATTCATGGGGTCGCAAAGAGTCGGACACAACTGAGCGACTGAACTGAACTGAACTGAACTGAAGGTACTATATTAATTTATTTTTCATTATGAAATTAAAATTTTATTTTAAAAAGAAAAAACTTTAATTATACAAGTAGTATGTACAATTCTCTACACCTTTCATTTCAGGAAAGGACAAAGGATGTCACAAAACATTTGTTATAAAGGAGGGGTATTTGGGTTTGATAAAATGGAGAACCACTACTCTATGGGGACTTTTTTTTTAAGTAACCTTTACACTGAAGTAAACATACATGCAGAAAAATGCAATTTAATTTATAAATTAAATTTTTACAAGCTACCCATCTCCTCAGATGGATCCTAATTACCAGTTCCATAGAACTCCGCCTCACTCTCCTCCTGGTCACTTCTCACCCGCTATCCTAACTTATCACACCAGAGATTAATACTGCCTATTTTTTGTCTTGGAGGGTTTTTTTCACCACACTGCTCAGTCTGTGGGATCTGTTTCCTGATCAGGGATTGAACCTGCACCACAGCATTGAAAGCCGTGAATCCTCACCACTACGCCACCAGGGAACTCCCAATGTTGCCAAGTTTTAATTAAAACTTCATGTAAAGGATTATAAATATGTGAGGCAATGGTTGTGTTAACTAACTTTATTATGTCCATCATTTCACAATATATATAATATTCAATAAGTGTATCAAGTCATATCATGGTACACCTTAAACTTGCACAGCATATTTCAATTATATCTCAATAAAACTGAAAAAAATTCATATAAATGATATCACAAAATTCTGTACTTATGCATGTGTGACTTTTTTGATCAACATTGTATTTGTGAGAACCATCTATGCTGCTGCACATATTGATAATTCATTCTCATTGTTGATACTGTTCTTTTGTACAAATGTAATGGAATTTGTTTTACCCATTTGACTGTTGATGAATATCTGGGTAGTTTCCAATTTTGGACTCTAAGAGTAGTTCTCTAAGTATTCTTGTAAATATTTTTGTTAAACATATATATATCCATAAGTGTACCTAGAGAGTAGCACTGCTGAATCATAAGTGTGCGTTTGTTGAGCTTTAATGGATTCTGCCAGTTTTCCAAAGTGGTTGAAATGATCTGCCCTCCCTGTGCAGCTATGAGAGTTCCATTTTCTCTACACTCTCAGGTTTAGACATTTAAATGTATACTTCCAACCCCACCTGATACCAAATCTTTCCCTCCAGGCTTTTAGAAACTAGCAAGGATGGAGGGTGATCCCTTCAGCATAGAATGCTCTCTGAATGTGCTCAAGGCTGAGTGTTGCTTGGGAGCATAGCTGGTAAGTGCTGTGAGCAAGGTCTTGGCTGAGTGACAGCCACGCGCAGCCATCTCTAGGGCTCTGGAGCTCCCACTGCATCTCAGGGGGAGGATGACTCAACACCAAGGCCCTTCAGGCGGAGAAGGAATTGTTCGAATGTGCCTGGCCTTCAGCCTAACTGGGCTGCACAGGTGGAGCGTGAAATAAGCAGAGCGGGCTATCAGCCAGAGAGCAGACTCCAGGTAGGTGGGAGTGGGAAAATCAGGGTGTGTGTGTGTGTGTGTGTGTGTGTGTGTGTTAGTTGCTGTCATGTCCTACTCTTTGTGACCCCATGAACTGTATGTAGCCTGCCAAGCTCCTCTGTCCATGGAATTCTCCAGACAAGAAAGTCAGAGAAATATAGTCATTTATATAGCCAAAGTCGGGGTATAAATTGTTGTATAGTTTCAACATGTTTGCAAATCTGATATACTTAGAACTGCTGTTTTTTTTAATTAAGCTTATTATTCCTTTATTTCTTTTTTTTTAAAAATAATTTTGTTTCCTTATTTTGGTTGTGCTGGGTCTTCCTTGTTGCATGGGTTTTCTTCTAGTTTTGGGGAGCAGGGTCTACCCCTTATTGCAGTGCACGGGCTTCTCATTGTGGAGGTTTCTCTCGTGGAGCACAAGCTCTAGGGCACACAGGCTTCAGAAGTTGTGGTCCCTGGGCTCTGGAGCACAGGCTCAACAGCTGTGGCACACAGGCTTATTTGCTCCCTGGCATGTGGGATCTTTCTGGACCAAGGATTGAACCCGTGTCTCCTGCATCGGCAGGCAGATTCTTTACCTGGGCCAGCAGGGAAGCACCACAACTAGGTTTTTAATTGAAAATTTAATTCATTATAGAGGGAAAACTTTTCCCCAACCACCACAAATGTTTTTTCATACCATGAAAAAATAAAACCTCTTTTGCCTCTTAGGTTGCCAGTCCTCCAGGATCCTTCCCCCAAGAAAGGTTTCGGTTCTCTGTCAAAATTATCTATTTTGTCATTTAACTTTTGATCAGGTAATTAAAGTTAATTTCCAGTCCATATTTGATAAACTGTATATCTTTCTTACTTATATATTCATTATTTTATTGAATTCTGATGTGATGCATGAAAATTTGTACAAATAATTTAAAATTCTTGATGCTTTCTTTCTCTAGAGGTTGACTTTTGTTTCCAATAGTACCTCAATCAATTTTAATTGACCCTCTGAAACCATGCTTTAGACCTGTGAAAGCTAATTTTTTGTTTAATTACTTCATGGGTATATAGCCCTTCTTACTATCTTTATCATGGCTGGCTGAAAACTTCAACTTTTGCTTTGCTAACTGAACAAAACTCTAAGACAAAAGCTATGTCCAATGTTTGGTTCATGGTCCTTCCAGAAGCAGCCTGTGCCTACCCAAGAACAGACATAGAGCTATGGCTCAGATGGTAAAGAATCCACCGAAATGCAGGAGACCTGGGTTTGATCCCTGGGTTCGGAAGATCCCCTGGAAGAGGGCATGGCAACCCACTCCTGTATAATTGCTTGGAGAATCCCCATGGACAGAGGAGCCTGGCTGGCTATAGTCCATGGGGTTGCAAAGAGTCGGGCACAAATGAGCGACTAAGCATAGATCTTCAATGAGTTATTAAGCTTCTCTGGGCTTCATCATCTTTATCCTTAGAATGAGGGGACTGGGCATAGTCCAACTTCCTTGTTGATAAGAAGCACTTGAGGAAACTTGTTCAATGTATGGTTTCCCAGGCCACCGGGTCTAAGATTCCAACTTAGTGGGACTGCAATTGCAATTAAGAATTTTTATTATTGAAAGACTCCTTAGGTGATTCTTGGGCTTCCCTGGTGGCTCAAACAATAAAGAATCTGCCTGCAATGTAGGAGACCTCAGTTCAGTCCCTGGGTTGGGAAGATTCCCTGGAGAAGGGAGTAGCTATCCACTCCAGTGTTTTTGCCTGGAGAATTCCATGGAGAGAGGAACCTGGCGGGCTACAGTCCATGAGGTTGCAAACAGTCAGACATGACTGAGTGACTAAACTAATTAGGTGGTTCTTATTATCAGAAAGTTGAAGGGAACACTGGGTGTAGAATAATTTTATTTGGTTTCACCAAAGGCAAACAGGTGGTGGGTATGAGGGGTACAGACCATAAAGTTTATTGTTGTTGTTTAGACTCTAAGTTGTGTCTGACTCTTCCCAACACAGGGATCAAACCCAGGTCTGCTGCAAGTCTCCTGCATTGGCCATAGACTCTTTAATGCTGAGACACCAGAGAGGTTTACAGACCCTAAAGATCCAGGCTCTATTTTTCCTGGTATACCTGACATAAAGCAGAATAAGGGAACTGAAAACATTTATTTTGCAAAGTTGGGGTTTTAGTTTTCATACAAATCATGAATAATAAATTTATATTTATTATTTCATATAAATAAATAAATGAATAATGAGACTGGCTTTGGGCTGAAAGTCAGATGTGTCTGGCTATGGCACTGCCCCTAAAGAGCTGTGCAATCTTGGAAAAGTCACTTACCTCTCTAGACCTGTTTCCTTATGCATACAATGGAAGGGTGGATCAGGCAGTACCTTATTTTGATGATTCTATTTGTTTGTCTGTTTCACATTGTTACATCTCTGTACTTGGAATGCATCTCATAAACAATTGTCTTATAAATATTATAGTTCTTTTTTTTGCTGCTTTTACAATCTATGGCAGATTAGAATAAGTTAAGTACCATACTGACAAATTTACCTCTAGCCTGGGAGGCTTCTGGGCCCTGGACAAAATGGGATACCAGTTGACTATAAGAACTGTCTATCATAAACTAGGTATTATCTTATCCTCCAAATTATAAAACTAAACCTATACAGAAGCCTTTCAAAGTAGAAGCAATATATACATATACATATTGCTTCTACTTTATGGGCTTATATATATATTATATATATATGGGCTTCCCTGGTGGCTCAGACAGTAAACAATTTGCCTGCAATGAAGGAGACCCGGGTTTAATCCCTGGGTTGGGCAGATCCCCTGAAGAAGGAAATGGCAACCCACTCCAGTATTCTTGCCGTGATAATCTCACGGACAGAGGAGCCTGGTGGGCTACAATCCATGAGGTCACAAAGAGTAGGACATGACTGAGTGACTAACATACATACATAAAATGAGGCTGGAGCAGTCTGAAGGTACATGTAAACTACCACAAGCTGGTAGCCCAGAATCCCATGGTACCTGCTCCTATTACCCTGCACTCTCTTCCTCTACTCATTCTTATAGCCTCATGGGAATTCCCCATGACCAGTTACTGAAGGAGGCAAATAAGGAGAATCAAGCTCCTGAATCATTGATCCAGCTGCACGGTCTGCCATTCCAGTTGATATTGGACAACTGCTGCCCTCCTACTCAGGTGACCCTGAAGTACAGTGGAAAAGAAAAGTCCTCTGAGAGGGCAGGATTTGGGGTGTGCACTTTATTCTTTACTTCATATGTGAGTAAAGATAGGCTGAGTACAGATCTATACTCATTATATTTATTTATTTATTTGACTGTGCTAGATCTTAGTTGCGGCATGCAGGATCCAGTTCCCTGGCAAGGGATTGAACACAGCCCACCCCCACCCCCTGCTGGCTTTGGATTGGAAGCACAGAGTCTTAACCACTGGACCACCAGGGAAGTCCCAGATCTATGCTTATTAATAAGCCCTCACAGCTGATCAGGGACTGGGAAAGAACAAACAAGGCTAGGAAATGTGACATGAAGGTCTGGGGGAGAGGTACATGGATAGATCTTCCAAAATGGTCACTGAATGTGAAAATGTTCATACCTCATGAGGAGTGGGCAGAAGAAGGACCCTCAAACCTAATATATGCTCTCTTACACGCTTTATTTGGGGGGGCTCCAAAATAACTGCAGACGGTGACTGCCGCCATGAAATTAAAAGACGCTTACTCCTTGGAAGGAAAGTTATGACCAACCTAGACAGCATATTAAAAAGCAGAGACATTACTTTGCCAACAAAGGTCCATCTAGTCAAAACTATGGTTTTTCCAGTAGTCATGTATGGATGTGAGAGTTGGACTATGAAGTTGAGCGTCTAAGAATTGATGCTTTTGAACTGTGGTGTTGGAGAAGACTCTTCAGAGTCTGGACTGAAAGGAGATCCAACCAGTCCATCCTAAAGGAGATCAGTCCTGAGTGTTCATTGGAAGCACTGATGTTGAAGCTGAAACTCCAATATTTTGGCCACCTGATGCAAAGAGCAGACTCATTTGAAAAGACCCTGATGCTGGGAAAGATTGAGGGTAAGAGGAGAAGGGGACAACAGAGGATGAGATGGTTGGATGGCATCACCGACTCAATGGATATGGGTTTGGGTAAACTCCAGGAGTTGGTGATGGATGGGGAGGCCTAGTTTGCTGCGGTCCATCGAATCACAAAGAGTCAGACATGACTGAGCGACTGAACTGAACTGAACATAGCAAAAAGAACTTTGCAGATACAATTAAGTTCAGGATCTTGAGATAGGGAGATTATCCTGGATTTTCCGGGTAGGTCTAATGTAACCACAAGGGTCCTTATAAAAGGAAGACAGAAGTGTCTGACCGAAGGAGATTTGAAAATGCTTTGCTAGTAGCTTTGAAGAAAGGAAAGGGCCATGAGCCAAGAAATGTAGGCAAACTCTAGAAGCTGGAAAAGGCAAGGATGGATTCTGCTCTAGAGCCTACAGAAGGAATGTGGCCCTGTTAACACTTTGATTTCAGCCCAGTGAGATTTCGGGACTATAGAATAATAATGTATAAATGTGTTGTTTAAGCCAGGAAGTCTGTGGTAATTTGCTGTATCATGTGAATGTTCACCACAGGGTGTTCTCAGAGGACAGGGCACTCTGTTAATCAGAGAGCAAGATGACCCATTTATGGATGTGGGTTAATCACTTTCCCCAGCCACCTTAGTGCTAGCTTGATGGAGCCATGAACAAAGTGTATGTTTAGTCATTTTATGCTCACATCTGTTTTTTTATGATTAGCACTGCTACTGGTCTTCCTATTTTTTAAATGAGCAGACCAGGACGTGAGGAGTTTAAGCAAATTGGCCAAAGTCATATAGTCAGTAAACAGTGGAGCCAGGATTTGAACCTAGATCATGGGCTTCCCAGGTGGTACTAGTAGTAAAGAAACTGCCAGCCAATGCAGGAGATGTAAGAGAGGTGAGTTCAATCCCTGGGTCAGGAAGATCTCCTGGAGGAGGGCACATCAACTCACGCCAGTATTCTTGCCTGGAGAATCCCACGGACAGAGGAGCCTGGAGGGCTACAGTTCATAGGGTTGCAAAGAGTCAGACACGACTGAAATGACTTAGCATGCATGCATCTGACTCTGGTACCGTACTGTCCAATATGATAGTCACCAGCCATGTACAGGTATTTAGATTTAAATTAAATAGAAAGTTTAGTTTCTGTCACACTAGCCACATTTTAGATTTAAATTAAATAGAAAGTTTAGTTTCTGTCACACTAGCCACATTTCAAGTGCTCAACAGACACATGTGGCTAGGGGCTGCCATTTGGAGAGTACAGATATAGAACATTTCTATCTTTGAAGAAAATTCTGTTGGGCAGTGTTGCTCTAGAGTGTGGGCTCTAAACCAATACAACCTTCAGCATCTCTCATTAACAATTATATCAAGTTCTAAATTAGGTTGCAATACGGATCAGACTCTTCTCCAGTTCCCTAAATAGCTATTCCTTGTGGCTGTCTTGAGTTCTGCAGGTTGCTCAGATTCCAAAGAATGTTACTGACACAAAGAAACCCTTACACTACTGGTGTTGGGTGTTGAGACTCTGCAGTAGATTACACATGGTAGAGTGTCAAAGTTGCACAGATGACTAAAATAGGTTGGCATTTGCTTATATGTCTGGTACTGTGTCAGCTGGCAGTTGGAGAAGGGTGGAGGAAGATACCAAAGATATATATCATAACACCATTGTTCTCAGGAAATAAAGGATACAGGATTAAGCTCATCTATCCCACAAACACTTATTTAGTGCCTATTACATTCTTTCCAGGGTCCTAGGCATTGGGAATTTAGAGGCAAATAAAACAGACATAGGTTCCAACCCTGTGGAACTTCTGTTCTTTGCTTGGGGAAAGAAAGACATTGAGTAAGAAATGGTAAGTCTGTTGTACATCAGGAAATGCAAAGTGTGGCATACTTTGGGATGAAATAACTAAACAGCTGATAATATAAGTGCTCTAATAGTTTATAAATGAGATATAGCCATGTACACTAGTAGGACATGTTCTTACTTTAGGCCAGTGGGAATCTGTGTAAGATTTTCAGCAGGGTAGAGACATGTTGGATGGAGGTGTTCTAGAGAGGTGGTATGTCATTGAGGTTAGGCATCCTGGAGTCATGTTGTTCAAGATACAAATCCTGCCTCTACCACTGATGAGCTTCATGAACTCAGTTTTATCATCTCCAAATGTCATGAGCATAATAGTCCCTACCTCTTAGTTTTTTTTTCTCATAAGTTTTTATAAAGAATAAATGTTTGCAATGTACCTTGATATTCTTCTTACAATTACTTTTTTTTTTTTTTTCTTGCTGCTCAAGGTCTTCATTGCAGCACAAGGACTTTCTCTCATTGCTGTGCAGGTTTCTTTAGTTGTGGCACATGGGCTTAGTTGACCCGAGGCATGTAGGATCTTAGCTCCCCAGTGTTAGTGTTAGTCACTCAGTTGTATTGGACTCTTTGTGACCTGCCAGGCCCCTCTGTCCATGGGATTTCCCAGGCAAAAATACTGAAGCTGCCATTTCCTTCTCCAGAGGATCTTCTTGACTCAGGGATCAAACTCCAATCTCCTGCATTGCAAATGGATTCTTTACCATCTAAGCCACCAGGGAAGCCCCCAACCAAGGATCAAACCCAAGTCCCCTGCATTAGAAGGCAAATTCTCAACCACTGGACCATCAGAGAAGTCCCACAATTACTACTATTTTTTAAATTTTATATCCTTTGATAATTATGGGGAAGATGGGTTTGAGAGAGTTGGATCCTTAGGGGGAGAGATCAATTAGTGAGCTACTGAAGTGGCCTTGGGCAAGAGGCTGTGAAGAGGAAGAGAATTTGAGACATTTAGAACTTTTTTTTAAGGCAGTTGAGGGGGCGGCTGGTACTTACCAGCAATCCCACTTAGGAGAAATGATAATATATGTCCACACAAAAACTTTTATCAATCAGAGTTCTCCAGAGAAAAGAACCAATCAGATATACGGTGATATGTATAACAGACATAGTATAGGAAGTGACTCATTCTGTCATGGAGCCTGAGAAGCCCCTTGATATGCAAGTTGGAGAACCAAGAAAACAGGTGATGAAATTCAGCCCAAGACCAAAGGCCTAGGAAACAGAACCAAAAGGGTTAAGTCCCTGTTGGAGCCATAAGGCTCGAGAACCAGGAACTCCAAGTCCAAGGTTAGGAGAAGATGGATGTCTCAGCTCAGGTAGAGAGTGAATTCACCCAGCCTCTGCCTTTTTGTTCTATTCAGCGGATCGGATGGTGGCCACTCACATTGGTGAGGCCATCTTCTGATTCAAATGCTAATCTCTTTCAGAGACACCCTCACAGACACACCCAGAAAAAAAAAAAAAAATGTTTAACCAGGTATCTTAGCATCTCTTAGCTCAGTCAAGTTGACACATGTGAACAAATGTTCATAGTAGCATTATTGTTAATAGCCAGATAATGCAAACAACTCAAACATCCATCAACTTATGAATGATAAATAAGATGTGGAATATCCAAACAATGGAATACTGCGTTCAGTCAGCCAGTTGTTTCTGACTGTTTGCAACCCCATGGACTGCAGCACACCAGGCCTCTCTGTCCCTCACCATCTCCCGAAGTTTGCCCAAGTTCATGTCCATTGCATTAGTGATGCCATCCGGCCATCTCATCCTCTGACACTTTCTTCTCCTTCGGCCCTCAATCCTTCCCTGCATCAGGGACTTTTCCAATGAGTCAGCTGCTAGCATCAGATGACCAGAATACTGGAGTTTCAGCTTCAGCATCAGTCCTTCCAATGAGCATTCAGGGTTGATTTTCCTTAAGATTAACTAGTTTAATCTCCTTGCTCTCGGGACTCTGCTCCAGGACCACAATTTGAAGGCATCAATTCTTCAGCACTCTACCTTCTTTACAGTACAGCTCTCACAATCATACGTGACCACTGGGAAGACCATAGCCTTGACTATACAGACTTCTGTCAGCAGAGTAATGTCTCTGCTTTTCAACACACTGTCCAGGACTATTATTCAGTCATAAAAAGGAAAGAAATACTGATGCCTGCTACAACATACATGAAACTTGAAAACATAAGACTAAACGAAAGAAGCCAGGTAAAAAAGGCATGTATTGTATGATTCCATTTATATTAAATGCCCAGTACAGACAAATCCACAAAGACAGAAAGTAGATTTGTGGTTTCTAAGGACTGAGAGGAGTATGGAAAGTGACTACTAATGGATACAGGATTTATTACTGGTGTGATGAAAATGTTCTGAAATTAGATAGTGTTGAGAGTTGCACAATTTTATAAATATGCTAAAAACTACTGAACTGAATATTTTAAAACCATGGATCTTACAGTACATGAATTAAATATTATTTGTCAAAAAATTTTAAGAAATAGTATAATAGGGTGACAGAAATCAGAGAGTGTCTATGTCTAGAGATCCTTTAAGATCTATTCTGTCTTGGTGGCAACAAAAAGGATTGCATTGAGCACTTCCCATGTGCCAAGCAAAGTTCCAAGGATTTGACAGGTCTTAATTCATGTAATACCCACAACAATCATATAAACTAGACATCACTAGTTCCTGGAGAAACTGAGATCCAGAGAGGTTATACAACTTGCCCTAGATCTCCACAACTAGTAAGTAGTGTGAGTAGAATAGGAACCCACCAAATCTGGTCCTAGAACAAACTACTATATCATAAACTTTCTTACTGAGATAAATAACATGATCTTCTGCACTAAATTTCCTTTCACTCTAGCAGCTGTCACTGTATTTATCAAGGATACATTTAATCTCTGTGGATTACCCTACTATCTGATCCTGATTACAGTTCTCAGTTTGTTCCTTAACTATTTCAAAAGTCCTGATATATCCATCCGTTTATCCACCATCCACCATCCATTGGCCAAAACTCAAGAAAAAACTTTAACTGGCTTCTAAAGAGTATCTTTTCACTCAACATATCTTCTAGACGACAGTTATTCCTCCAAAGGAGGTGAGGAGAGCAGAGGGGGAGGGAGGGTAGAGAGAAGAAGGAGTGGGGAAGGAGGTAAGACTTTAGATGGGCCTGCTTCCTGCTCTTTCACTGCCACTGTCTAGGAACCTCCCATTTTATGCCATGTGGAGCTTGGTCTCCTTTCCCCTTTGCCACAAAATACATCCCCATCCTTTGGCTCTTTTTTTATTGTAACAAGAGAGGGTGGTGGTTGGAATAATAGCCAACACTCACAAAGTGCTTGCAGTGGCCAGGCATCTAGGACACCATGAAAACTCTACCAGCAACCCCCTGCTGTAGCTAGTACTTTCATCATCTCTATTTACAGAGGAGAAAAATGAGGCACAAAGAGGTTGTGGCTGAGGTGAGTTACGGCAGTGAGGGACAGAGCTGAGATCTGAAGCCAGTTGGGCCCAGCATCAGAGTCTTATTCAGCATCAGAGTCTTATTCATTATGCTGTACTCCTCTCGGTATCCCTGTCAGTGTGGTCAGTTATGTCCGACTCTCTGCGACCCCATGGACGGTAGCCTGCCAGACTCCTCTGTCCATGGAATTTTCCAGGCAAGAATACTGGGTTGCCATTTCCTCCTCCAGGGGATCTTCCAGACCAAGGGATTGAACCCATGCCTCTTGCATCTCCTGCATTGGCAGGCAAATTCTTTACCACTGTACCACCTGGGAAGCCCTGTCTTGGTATAGAGTTATTTGTATATTATCTTTTCTGGCTGACATGTTTGTATTAAGAAACCCTTTTAGGATACCAGTTCTTGACAGAAAGGTGTGAGGAAAAGCAGTTAGATATATTACGGGGGAGTTTATGCACAGTCCTCCTAGCTCCACCTTGTCTGCCAACTGACATAGCCTTCTTTAACCTCAGATGCTATTTAAGGTTTCTCATGATGACCCTGAGGTGCTACAGGTTTCTGAACTGCCTTCTGAATCATCCAAGGAAGATCAAGCTGTGCACAGCTGGTTCATTCACTAAATAAGTTCTACCACCAGGCACCCAGTGTTGGCACCCTACCTTCAAAAAACTACAGTCTGATGGTGGGAAATACATATTAATCAAATAATTCTGTGATAAGGGAAACGAAGTACCAAAGGCTAATAAGGGTCTGATCCAGCCAGGGGATCATAGAAGACTAAGGAGGGGTTGGCTGAGTGGAGACCTTGAAGCATGAGGATTAACTGGGTGAAGCAAGGTGAGGAGAACATTCTAGGCAAGGAGAACATGATAGTCCTGGGGTGGGACACAGCATGGTAAATAGCAGGCTAAGGAAGCTGGAATGGAGAGAATCAGGAGTAAAATGGAGCAGAACCCTAATAGTCCTCCCCATCCACCCCCCACTCATGTCCTCTGCCTGCCTTTTGTCTGTGGAAAACTTCAGTCAAAAAGTAAGTTTAATCAGAGAAGTGAGACATACTAAAACAAAGTAAAACAATCAAAGGAGATTAAATAATAATAATGTAGTCATTAAGCACAGCCAAGAAACTTTAACTTTTTCTCAAGGGCTATAGATAATATTCTCAGCCATATCTTGTGAGCTGTCTTATAGATACCAAAACACCAGGTGGAGAAGTTAACTACATGAGGACCGGACTGTCTGCAGGACAAGAGCTGCCACAATACTAAGAACTAGCCACAAAGAAATGGGAACAAATGGACTCTGGAACTGAAGATTAACTGTATATCTAAAACAACCAAGATGATGCTGGTCAGACCACTAATGACCAATTTGAAGAGGACTGTCAGAGAAGACTGTATTGTTTCTGCATGTAGCCCCCAACCCCTGCAAAGTGTCTATAAAAGTTCTCACCCCCTGCTCATCAGGGTTGAGGAAGTCAGCCTTTGGACATATGCCCTTGCTCCCCACACCACCCCCCAGTTGCCAGCATCTGAAATAAAGCAAACCTTCCTTTCCACAAAGCTGACCTGTTTATTGGCTTTTGAAAGTAACAAGCACACTTGAGACCCACACACTATTTCGGTTAACAGAAGAAAGATGCTGAAGAGGTGGCAAGGTCAGACCACACAGGGTTTGTAAGCCATGTGGAACTTTTGATTTATCCTAAGAGGGAGGTGGAGCACAGAGGGGTTTGATCACATTTGCATTTTGAACCCATCATCTGTCTGAAGTGTGAAGGACTGTTGTTTTATAGAAATGCTACTTCAAAAAAAAAAGAAAAGAAAAGAAATGCTACTTCATTGAAACACCACCACAATCCTGTGAGGGTTGTTATTCCAGTCATATAGGTTCAGAAATGCTAAACAATGTGCTCAGGTCATTCCACTACAAAATGCCCAGGAAAAGGACCTGAGTCCTCTTGATTCCCAGCTGCTTCCAAAACTCCTTCCTTAAATAAACCCAAGTCGGGGGCAAGTTGAGGCCCTTCCTGATGCCACACCTACCCTGATCTCTAGGAATAGTTACAAAAGAGAAAAGGCATGCCTCCCTCTTTCCAGTTACCTGCCTGCTCACTGGGGTGTGCCCACAGTCCTCTTCTATCCTCAAATGCCTGCCAAGCAACCAAGCACAAACCTGGCCAAAAAAGAATCTTCTTGGTCAGGTGATTAACACCTGTCTTTTCTCCGCCAGTTTTATTCAAGTAGCCTAGCAACTAATAGTGCAAATTTATCAAAGCAGTTACAGTCAGCATCTTGAAGGCTTGATTGCTCCCTGAAGTTCAAGGCAAATTACTTTTAAAACGCAGTTCTAATATTCTGAGTGAAGGAGATCTTTTTTTCCCCTAGCAACACACTTGGAGCACAAATAACTTTTGCCTGGGGAAACATCTGCATTCTCAAAAACAATGACATTAACTTATCTCAAATATACTACATTTTCTCTGTTTTGAAATGAGTAAGAGGATAATGCAGACAGGATTTCAGAACCTGTGCCTTTGTAGGAGGTATGGGGGGAGCAGGATTGGCACACATAAGAACTGAGGTATTATCTCTGCCCTGGCAGGAGAGGGCTTCCCAGGTGGCCTAGTGGTAAAGAATCCGATTGCCAATGCAGGAGACCCAAGAGACGCAAGTACGATCCCTAGGTCGGGAAGATTCCCCAGCGGCAACCCACTCTAGTAACCTTGCTTGGAAAATCCTGTGGACAGAGGGGCCACCGTCCAAAGTCGGGACAGGACTTAACAGACAGATACCAAGCAGAGGGTCTGGGGGATGGGCGCGAACACCGTGAAGAAGAGGTCTAGTGCAGCACTTAGGCGCTGGTGGAAGGCAGGAAAAGAGATAAGGCGGGAGAAATAGAAACAATCCGACGAGGGATTGCAAGAGGAAAGAGAATGGTTGAAAACGCACAGGGAAAGTAGAGAGAAAACAGTGAGAAAGCAGAGGGAACAAAGACACGCCTGCACGGGGGAAGAGTGCCCTCCGGTCCTGACGCTGCCAGATGAGGCTCTTTTAGCAAAGACCGCTCTGATCCCGACTCCCTGTCACTCGACTCCAGCCAGACTAACTTCCTTGCTGCTCTTGAGCACTCCTGCCTTAGGGTCCTCCATTTGCTGCTCTTCCCGCAACCATCTACACCAGGTTTATCTCCTCACTTCCCGGGGCTCTACTCGACGGCTTCCCTAACCACACCCTTGTAGAGTAGCACCTCCCTCGCTCTCTAACTCCTACCCTGCTTTATTTTTAAAGCTGCAATCAACCGGCCGACAGACTATTTGGCTATTGTCTGAATTTACCACCCCCCTCCCCTCCCCGCTTCCCAGAAGATAAATTCCGTATGAACGCGGACTTTGTTTTGCTCACTGCTCTATCTCCAGCACCCAGAACGGGGCCTGACGCTTCGTGGAGGCTCCATACACGTCCTCGGAATCAAGGGAGTGGGCGCGGGCGAGAGAAAGGCGACCGGAAGAGATTAATTCGGAAGGGGTAACCAACGCAATAGCACACCTGCCATTCTTTTTCTCTTTCTCCCCTCCCCGTCTTTCCCTCTCCACTTCAAAGGCTAAGGACAAGAAGCGGGATTGAGAGAAATACGGAGAAAAACAATCCAGATTAGTCCAGTTCAAATCCTGATGAAAAGTGCAAGGGTTGGAGAAGGGCTGAAAGGGAGAAAAACAAATGCACACGCAACAGTGAAAAGAAGTGAAAAGTAAGAAGAAAAGACTGGTAGACGTCACTCTCTCCAGTCACTCTCTCTGACTCCTCCTCTCGGCCGGCCCGGGGCGGTTCGCCTCGGTCACCACCGCGGAGGAAGCCAGACCCGCCTCCCTCGGAGGACGCCCCTGGCCAGCCTCGGCTGAGGCCCGGCACGCGCCCGCCCGAGCCGCGAAGGCGGCGGGACTACAGCTCCCAGAGTGCCGCGCGCGGGCGCGCCTGCGCAGTGCAGCGGGAGGCGGCGGTCTGTTCTCCGCTGAGGAGGAGCGGGGCTGAGGAGGGAGGCAGCGGGTGAGAGTTCAGAGTTCAGCAGCAGCAGCCCGAGCCCATGATTCCCATATGCCCTGTAGTTTCTTTCACCTATGGTGAGTATAATGTGCCCCTCCGGGGTCCCCGCCCGGCCCCTTCCCCGGCCCGGGGCGGCGGGGAGGCGCGGGGGTTGGGGCAGGCTCCGGGGAGGAGGCGGCGGCCGCCGCCACCGGGGCGTGCGAGTGAGTGAGGGAGTGCGAGGCGGGAGGGGGAGGCGGCGCGGCCGCGGCCCGACGAGGGCGGCTTTTCACGGTGCCTCTCTCTCTCTCTATCCTTTCCCTCCCTCGGCGACTCTGCCCCTCGGCGCCTCTTCTCCCGCCATGGGACCCGACTCTCCTTGCCCGTCGCAGTGCCCAGCCGGCTGGGGGAAGATGCCAAAATGGCGACCGGCAACTACTTTGGATTCACCCACAGCGGGGCGGCGGCGGCGGCGGCTGCGGCCCAATATAGGTAACGGCTCCACGCTCTTTCCCTCCTCTCCCCCTGCCCGCCCCTCCGCCGGGATCCCGCCGACGCGACGGCCCCGCGCCCGCCCCCACTCCCTCACCCCCAGAGTCCCGGCCCGTGGCAGGCCGGGCCCGCGGCCTCTCACGGCCCGGGGCGGGAGCGAGGAGAAGGCGAGGCTGGGGGCCGCGGAGGGCCGCCCGGGCCTTCGGCGGCCCCGCAGCTAAAATGGCCTCCCGCGGCTTCGGAGCCGCGCCGCCGCCCCCGCCCGGCGGGCTGAGGGGAGGGAGCGGAGGCCGAGGCCCCTGCGGTCCCTCCGCCCCCGCGGGTCGGTCCCCGCCTCCGATCCCCCTCCCACTGGGGGATGGAGAGAGTGGGCGAGGGCTTCTCTGAGGGAGTCGGGGGTCGCCCCGGCCCGCGCGCTGCCTTTCCTCGCCCGGTGTTCGGGCCGCGGAGCCCGAACGTGTCGTTTTCTCGGTGCCTTCTCCTGCGTCCCGTAATCTCACCTGGCCCTCCACCCGAGCCCCGCAAAACCAACTGCGGATGTCATCGCATTCATTTGGTTGATTTAGTTTTCCCTGCGAGGAGCGAGGTAAACACACCAACCACCTGTGAATTGTGTAGCTGGTAGACTGGAAAAGATGCGCGAAGTTTCTAGTGCTGACAAATGAGTCCACTGCCTTGTTGCAGCTATTGCGATTACGCTCCAGGTGGGCCAGTAATTCCCCTGGGCGGGTCTTTTTCCTCCGGAGAAATGAAAAGGGCTAGTGAGGTACAGTTAGTGAAATGCCCCATATGAAATCGCTACCTTAAGGAAGCTCTAATTTCTGAAGTGTCTGTATTACGTTATATATCTTCTCAAAAGAAAGAAAAAAACTAGATTTTGTTACTTTTGAGTCATTCTGAGAGGCTCTAGATTCAGGCTGTAAGCATACAGGGCTCCTAAGTGATCAACTTTTTATATAGAGAGAGATTATATTGGATATCTGTGTAGTAAGTAATTTAAAACCCAGATAGTTTTCTCACGTGATTCACTTCAGGAGGCGGGTGCTCTAATGGAAAGGACATCACTGGGAACCAGAAGACCTGAGTTTCAGTCTATTTTGCTCCTGATTTTATGACAGTGGGAGTATCTCTTAATTGAGCTGTCATTTTCCTCATCTGTAAAATAAGGCTGTCTTTTGTGGTTAAAACTTGTAATTCTGAAACACAGTTGCCATATTTCATGGAATAATAAAATGCTATGTCTTGCAAGCGCTTCTCTGGTGGCTAGGCAGTAAAGAATCCGCCTGCCAATACTGGAGATTTGGTTTGACCCCTGGGTAGGGAAGATCCCTTGGAGAAGGAAATGGCAACCCACTCCAGTATTATTGTTGGGAAATCCCAAGGAGAGAGGAGCCTGGCAGGCTCCAGTCCATGGGGTTGTAAATGAGGCAGACAGGAGTAGCAACTAAATACCACCATGTATTGTAAAGAGAAGGGTGTCTTTATTTTATGTATCACTTAAAAAAAAAAACCACTACCGATGAAAATCACTTAATGCTTAAGACACCGTTGATTTTTAAGAGATGTATAAATATTTTATTGATGAAATTGATATTTTACTAATTGTTGAATGCCTTGAACGCATGTGGCATCTTTTACAAGTCCTTTCACCTAGACGCTTATTTCCAGAAAAAGCACTGAGATGACAGATTATTGGGGCATAAACGTTAAAAAACTTTGCTTACAAGTTGTGATAATTAAACAACTAGCGAAGTTTCAGATACTTTAAACAGCTGATAATATTCGTGGAGAGAAAAATCAAGCCATTTTTCTTTCTTTGAGAAATAGGAGATAACTAATGAGCATCTGTGTCATAAATCTACTGATACCAAGTACTATGTGCTCTAGACCAGACTGTATTTAACCACTTAAATTTTAATTGTTTTAACACTGCTTTTCTGTTAATACTGTTTGCAGAGTGATGATAGATTTGTTGAATTATTTATGAACTGTTTACTGAAAACTAGTTCTTTGTGGCAGTTTTGAAGTATTTTTTCTAATGCAAACCTATAGCTAGAAATGAGGGGAGGAAATGCCAATTTAAAGGTACTTAATCACTTTTTGATGAAAATATTTGCATATACGTATTTTTTCCCAGTATAGGAAGCTATTACAGAATTTCTGTATCTAGTTTTTTTTTTTTTTTTTACTTTGAATCTTAATAGTTTTAGTAAACTGTAATGTCAATCCAAAATATTAAACTGATTGTTATATATTTATGTGTATCTAATGCCGGACACCCGGGTTCCACCCCTGGGTCCGGAAGATCTCCTGGAGAAGGAAATGGCAACCCACTCCATTATTCTTGCTTGGAGAATACCATGGATGGAGGAGCCTGGCAGGCTACAGTCCACGGGGTTGCAAAGAGTCTGACAGGCCTGAGCGACTAACACTTTAATGAGAAAAAACTAATCTTTTGACATTATTTATGCATATATTGGCAAAACTAATTTTTAAGATACTTTATCCTTGTACTTAACATAGTACATGGAATTCTTTGTTTTTAATGGAGAGAAATCAGATTCAATAATGCTAATACTTGTTCAAGGAGGATCAACAAATAATAGTAAAAGCATATGCAAAAAATGCAGTGATGATGTTCATCTTTCTTCCTGAGTAGAAATCATTAAAATACAACTTTCAGACATGGAACACCACGGATTATTTTTCAAAAAAATTTTTTTTTAATTTAAGGGATGTAAACTCAAGGAAATCTTAAACATTTAGCTGTTGGATTACATGAATAATTGGCTTCACCTGTGGAAGAGTACAGATATCTGAAAGTGACTATATCTTAAGTCTAGGTTTAATTGTGGTTGTTAGTTTTCTTGGTTACAGCTATGTAAGGTATTTGATTAAATTTATTTTAAGCTTTCTTTTTGCTTGTTAATATTTGAAATTTATAATGGTATACTAAACAGCAGAGTTCTTTAAGAGATGTTATAAGAATCTAAGTCCTGCTACTAATAATTTTTAGATAAACCAAGTTTTTCTTTTGTATAACGCATATTAGATATTTTGTGATAAGCATTTACTCAATCCTTGTGCTACATGTTCCATCAACTACTGAATATTTTTCTTCCTGCTTTCTGTATTTCCTTTTTTTTTTCTTTTTGTATTTCTTCTAACGCTACTAAATAAACCTGTTGTGCCATTTGGCCGCTATTGCAAATGTAATCTTTTCATTTTCTTACCATTCATGTGCTTTTTTCCCCCTTGGAAATTACAAAATCAGAAAAAAATTAAGTATTAATTATTGTGTTTATATGTATATGTTTCTGGTAGAATGTTTATTTGGAGTGTGCAGGACAAAGCAGATTTCAGGCATGGTGAAAAAAATAGGAATGGCTTCATGGCAGAAAGAGAACTTGGATAGGTACCTACTTCAGTACAGTACTCTTTTTTGTTTGAGAAGATACACTTTAAAACTTTTAGACATAATTTTATAATAAATTTTGGAGAAAACAATTTTAACAGTTGTAAGGACTTACCATAGCAAAAAATGTGAGAAAGATAATTCTCAGTGGAAAAAACTTGCTAGAAATTAATGTTTCATAGGATCAAATCCGTTTTTCTCTCTCTTACTGGGAGTTATACAGAAGTTCTTCAGTTTTTTAAGGAATTTTGTGGTGTAAACAAATACACTATATGTAATACAAACTAAAGTAATCCCATTATAGTTTACTATTAATAGGACATAATCTTTTCTTTGAGAGTTTTAAACAGCCGGTTTCTCTTATTCCTTGGAAAAGCCATGGATGTTTCAGTTCTTGTCACCTTTCTATCTATTCAAGATACTGTCTATTTCCTTCATAACCTGAACCTTTAGCCTGTGCTTAAACTTTCTTTGTTCTGTCTATAATTCTTATCTGAATGTTATTCTACCTTCAATAAAGTTAGCTATTTAAAATAATCATTTGGCAACATTTTTTACCCTTTTAATATCTAGAATTTATTGAGTTCAAAAACTTGAGTAATGATTGTATAACGATCCAAGGTAATTGCCCCCATATCTTAGAATAATAATAATCTTGAATAATAAATGTTTGAGTGGATTTTGACTGTTGTCTGAATATTAGCTTAAACATCTGCTAGTCATCTCATCTAGTGATTCTTGAGTTGTCTTTAGGACATCTTTTCCTAAAGGATGAGTATCTCTTCACATCACTAAGGTAACTTGAATAGGCTGATTAGCCAGTGAATTTTCTTTTTTTTTTTCCTTCTCTTTTTTCCTTTTTATTGGAATGTAGAGTTAAGAATATTGTATCTAGGAGGAAAGAATGAAAGTAACACTGGTAAAGTAGAAAGAAGTAATCACTAACAGATTGTGAAAAAACCAGATGAACAGGTTTTTGAAACCAATCTTAGTGATGGAAATTTACTGGCTCTACTGAAAAAAAATTTACTGCAGCTGCTAATTCTATTAGCTCTTCCATTGTTGAATTAGAAATCTTAGGGTTCATATTGCGTGAATGAATTTGAAATAATGAACATCTTCTTTCCAAAAGGATCAGTGCTATTACAGGGATGTGTCCTGTATGTGTTATTAATAGCCTTAAGGGCAGTGTGAGCCAAAATAGCACTCTATAGAATGCTTAAAGTGTATTCTTGACTGTGTTTTTGCTTTTGTAACCTGCTTCACAGTATACTATAATGAAAAGGGGATGAGCTAGTCCCACTTTGGATTTGAATTTCTCTTTAGGCACTTGTCCAAGTCCCTTAATTTTTCTACGACTTGGTTTCTTCAGCTAACTTGCTTTGAAGTGAAGATTAAATATAAAACTTCCTAGCCTAGTGCCTGATTTTCAATAGGTACTTTACCCATGTTAGTTTTCAGCAGAGATTTGCATAATAATATTAAAAGGGTTCTAAAAACTATCGTTAGTTGATATCTATCCTACATTTAATATGTGGAGTTTCATCATCTCAATGAAGAAGGAAATGACAACCCACTCCAGTGTTCTTGCCTGTAGAATCCCAGGGACAGAGGAGCCTGGTAGGCTGCTGTCTGTGGGGTCACACAGAGTTGGACATGACTGAAGCAACTTAGCAGCAGCAGCAGGATCTCAAATGTTAAAAGTAGGTACTTGAGTATCAGTTGGTGGCCTCAGTTTCAGTGTCAGTTTAATAGAGACCTCCAAATTTTTAATTACTTGCAAGTAACATGATTATAGTTAACAGACAAATATGAGAAATAATAAGAATTCAGATTTCCAGCATCTAAGATCAGGGAAATATTGGAAAAGAAGACATAACATGAAGATGGGCTGTGTTCATGGAGTGAAAAAAAATTAATACCATCAAGTTAATCAGTTTTCTCCTGAGTAGTCCATATATTTATTGTAATTCCAATAAAAACCACAGCAGACTTTTTGGGGTAACTTGATAAATTCTTATGTTGACAGTGAAGAGAGTATTTGTCCAAAAGTAGTCAAGACAGTCTTGTCATGATATCTTGCATATTAGCAGGGACCCAAAGACGTTATTAAACAATCAGGATAATCAGAAAACAGTCTTTTGTCAAATGTAGTAATTGACAAAGTATGTTAGAATTACTAGAAAGAGATTAAAGGAGATTAAAGGTGGGGAGTGTGCCTACGGTACTTATCCATACATTGTCCTTGGCATCACTCTATCATAATTGGGGTCATTGTTCTAAAAACAACATTGCTTAGTGTTTTGGGAAAGCTGTGTACAGTGCAGCTCTTAATTCACCCTTACACAGGGCAAATTAATGAAATAAAGAGCATCTGACTTTTTGTTTTTTTTAATATTAGTCTTCTCATATAATAAATATATTAAAATACATTTATAGAGAGTAACTTGCAGTATGCATACCTACTCTCAAGGAGTTTACTCTGCTGGAAGATGAGAGTAGGGGCAGGTATACCTACAGGTAACTGCCATGGTAATGATCGTACTGATTTTTAATAAAATACTTAAATGGGGAATTGAAGCATTTCAACTATGGGGTTTGAGGTAGTCTACATGGTATTTAATTCTGAAAATCAAGGCAGGGTCATTTTAGACAAAGAAAATGTGTTGGCCAAGGCAAGAAGAAATTAAATTCTTTTTTGGTTTGTGTAGGTTTTTTTGGACACACCATGTGGCATGTAGGGATCTTAGTTCCCCAGGGATTGAACATGTGCCCTCAGCCATGAAAGCACAGAGTCCTAACCACTGGACTGCCAGGAAATTCTATGAATTAAATTCTTAATATGGTTCGTAGTTGGTAGATTCTGAAGTCCTGGCTCCCTCTACTATTTTCCATGTGACATTGGGCAAACAGTCCTTTGGTACTTGAGTTTCTTCATCTATAAATTAGAGATAATACTAATAATTATCTCATAGGGTTGAAATTTTTTGAAAAATTCTCCCTTGAAGTGTGATATATATGAAAAGAGCACATATAAGAGCATAGCTTGATGAAATGTCAGAAGCTGGACACCACTGTATGACCAGCACCCAGACCAAGAAACAACATTATCAGCATCCCAGGAGGCCTCTACATTCTCCATTGTGGTGTGAGAATTCAATGAGATAACATTTGTAAGGTGCTCAGAATATTCAGTAGGCATTTGGAAATAGAGCTCAGAATTGGGATAAGGGTCAAAGTGTAAATGTGAATATTAGCCATATGGTGGTGAATCCACTGTTGTAGCTGTGAGTATGGATGAACCAGAGGAACTACTTGTCATGCATCAAACATTTAAACATTTAGTAAACTTTTCTTGAATGAGTGGAAGAAAAATAGTCACAGTTACGAACTTGGGGAACTTTGGTGTTGAAAGTAGAGCCAGAGAAAGAAACAAATACTGGGTCAGGGTGGTGGTGAACAGAGAACTGGGAGAAGTAGTGTTCTTAAAAACCAAAAGAAGATAGAGTAGTCAGCAATATTAAGGCTTTAGAGAGGCTAAGTAAAGAATTGACAGTTATCAAAATCATTGCTTTAATTTTCATGGGCGGCCATTATAGAAAAATTAGAATCTGACTTTTTTTGGAGCTACAGAAAGACAAGCTTAAAATTTTGCATAAAATAGGTTTTGCATTCTATCTTAGTATTCGAATAAATTTTTTTAAAAAGTTTGTTGAAGTATGGTTGATTTACAATGCTGTATTTCTGCTGTACTGCAGAGTGGCTTAGTTATACTCATATAAACATTCTTTTTTATGGTCTTTTCCTTTATAGTTTATCCCAGGATATTGAATATAGGTCCCTCTGCTGTACAGTAGGACTTTATTGTTTATCCACAAATAAATTCTTGAGGGTCCTAGAGGTCAAATGGGCTTAAAATATTGGGAGGCACTGTGTTTAAAGATAAAAGAAGTGAAAATAAAATTTTGAATTATTTTACTTCTTGGAAAAGATAATATATTGTATAATTGCATTATACTGGTATAGTAGTCTGCATTAAATGGGCAGAGAACTTGAAATTTGAAGAATGATACTTTATGATAGAAAAAACAATGAACCTTTAAAAAATAAATATAAATGAGGGCAAAGAGTGATGTGGTTTATGAAGATGACTTTATTGCTTCTCTCACTCCCCTAAGTCCTACCCATCCTAAACCATTTTTTACTATAAGCAGACATAGTCACTATAAATTTAATCAAAATACTCTTATGCTTAAAATCCTTCATTTGCTAACCTTTACTTTCAGAATATCTGGTTATCCTAGCTTCACATTTAGAGGATTGGGGATCTTATTGTATTGACTTACAGTTCATTATTCACATGACATCCAAAAAAATTCTGAAAACAATACTAGTTTAAAAAAAAAAGGAAAAACTGACATGAAGAGTAGGTTGTTGCTCGTTGTTCAGTTGCTCAGTTGTATCCAACTCTTTGCCACCCAGCAAAGACTGCAGCACACCAGGCCTCCCTGACCTTCACCATCTCCCGGAGCTTGCTCAGACTCATGTCCATTGAGTCAGTGACGCCATCCAACCATTTTGTCCTCTCTCGTCCCCTTCTGCTCCTGCCTTCAGTCTTGCCCAGCATTAGGGTCTTTTCTAATGAGGAGCTCTTCGCATCAGGTGGCCAAAGTATTGGAGCTTCAGTGTCAGTCCTTCTAATGAGTATTCAAGATTGATTTCCTTTAGAATTGACTTGTTTTATCTCCTTGCAGTCCAAGGGACTCTCAAGAGTCTTCTCCAACACCACAGTTCAAAAGCATCAGTTCTTCGGCACTCAGCCTTCTTTATTGTCCAACTCTTTACATCCATACGTGACAACTGGAAAAGCCATAGCTTTGACTAGACCAACCTTTGTTGGCAAAGTAATGTCTCTGCTTTTTAATTTGCTGTTGGTCATAGCTTTTCTTCAAAGGAGCAAGTGTCTTTTAATTCTTTTAATTTCATGGCTGCGGTCACCATCTGCAGTGATTTTGGAGTCCAAGAAAATAAAGTCTGTCACTGTTTGCATTGTTTCCCCATCTGTTTGCCATGAAAGGATGGGACTGGATGCCATGAACTTAAATTTTTGAGTGTTGAATTTTAAGCCATCTTTTTCCACTCTCCTCTTTCACCTTCATCAAGACACTTTTAGTTCCACTTCACTTTCTGCCATAAGGGTGGTGTCATCTGCATCCCTGAGGTTATTGATATTTCTTCCAGCAGTCTTGATTCCAGCTTGTGCTTCATCCAGCCCAGCATTTCTCATGATGTACTCTGCATGTAAGTTAAATAAGCAGGGTGACAATAAACAGCCTTGACATACTCCTTTCCCAATTTTGAACCAGTCCGTTGTTCCATGTCTGTTCTATTGCTTCTTGACCTGCAGACCGGTTTCTCAAGAGGCAGGTGAGGTGGTCTGATACTCCCATCTCTCTCAAGAATTTTCTACAATTTGTTGTGATCCACACAGTCAAAGGCTTTAGCATAGTCAGTGAAGCAGAAGTAGATGTTTTTCTGGGATTCTCTTTTCCTATGATCCAACAGATGTTGGCAGTTTGATTTCTTGTTCCTCTGCCTTTTCTAAATCCGCTTGCACATCTGGAAGTTCTCGGTTCACGTACTGTTGAAGCTGACCTTGGAGAGTTTTTAGCATTACCTTGCTAGCATGTGAAATGAATGTAATTGTTCAGTAGTTTGAACATTCTTTGACTTTATGGTAGGCGGCATGTAATTTTTTAGTTTCACCTCTGTGAGTATCCATACCTTTCTCGGAAGAAATGTTAATATATTGGAGATATAATGAAAGATGTATTTTTCTTGGGTATAGGAAGTTATAGAGCACTTTGGTTTAATTTATGGTATCCACCAGCTTTAATTATACCCAATAGCTTATTTCTTTTTTTTTTTCCTTAGCTTGTTTCTTTTTTGAGTAATTCTGTTTACAAATACTTACAAGGATTAACATTGCATGACTTTCTCTTTTAGATGTCTTCCAAAGAAAACAGTTTGCTTATTTTCAAAATGGAATAAAATTTATTTTATCTCAATTACCATATGGATCCACTGGATCTTTTTTTATAAGTCTAAGATTTAGAGTATGGAATCTTAGTGATCTTGTTTTTCTGTTTCTTGAAACATTTTGCTGTTTCGTGATCCTAAAGATTATTTCCTCTTTACTCATCACTTATTTCCAGCTATGCTTTAAAAAAAAAAAAAAAGTAATGCAATAGCAAAATGGTTTTAGAAGCACCTCAAAGGATGGTACAGTAGTGAAATAAGTGGAAGATACTGCATTGCCCAACATTTTGCATCTTTCAAGATGGTATGAAAGAAGAGAGAGACACTACGTTTAATTGTTGGCTTTTAGTTTTCCTTCAACACAGTTGAGAAGTCAGAATTATTCATTCTCTGTTCATACTGTCAAAAGATAAGAAAGTTAACACAAAATATTTGACAGTTATTACATAAATAAGATGAATGCAAAAACAAAATGACACTACCCAAGACAAATGATAATGGTGAAATTGATTGCATGAGCAAAATCTCAGCATAAAGGTCTTTACATACCATATCCTAGATCAGGGAATCCCCATCCCCCAGGCCACGGACTATTAGGAATCAGCCATACAGGAGGTAAGTGGCATGCCAGTGAGGGAAGTGTCCATCTGTGTTTAAGAGGCTCCCATCACTCCCTTTAAACCTGAGCTCCACCTGCTGTCAGACCTGGAGAAGTATTATACTCAAAGCTCCTCCTGTAAGAATCTAATGCCTGATGATCTGAGGAGGGGCTGAGGTGATGCTAGTGCTGGGGAGGCACTGCAAATACAGATGATTATTAGCAGAGAGATTTGACTGCACAGAGACCACAGTCAGTTGCTGGACTGCACAGAGGCCACAATCAGTTGCGTGCAGACTACTGCCAGAACCCTGTCAGTGAGTGGCAATTATATGTGTGCATGCTAAGTCACTTGAGTTGTGTCCGACACTTTGTGACCCTGTGGACTGTAGCCATGGGATTCCCCAGGCAAGAATACTAGAGGGTTGTGTTTCCTCCTCCAGGGGATCTTCCCAATCCAGGGATCAAACCTGCGTCTCTTGCATCTCCTGCATTGGCAGGCAAGTTCTTTACCACTCGTGCCACCTGGGAAGCCCAGGTGGCAATTGTATAATTTATTCATTATGTATTACAATGTAATAATAATAGAAATAAATGCACAATAAATGTAATGCACTTGAATCATCCCAAAACCATCCCCTCCCCCCATCTGTGGAAAAATTGTCTTCCATGAAACTGGTCCCTGGTGCCAAAAAAGTTGCGGACCACTGTCTGAGATGAATTTTTTCACACTGAAGAATCAGTAAACGAACAGTTTATTTCTAAGGATAAGGAAAAGAAAGTACTCTCATATAGTTAATAGGAAGGACTTCATTATGTAATATTCTGTGACAATATTCGGAACATCCCATTTTGCTCGAAGTATATGTGGCAGAAATCTTTCTTGTTTTGTGATGTTTGTGAACTAAAATTTACTCGATATGGTGCATTAGTGGACAGATCCTCAAGGCAGATACGTATTCAAAGGTAGTTGGAAGGAAATAGATGGTGTAGAAATTAAAAGATTCATTAGATCACTCCAAAAGAAAAATTTAGTAATGTTTTGCAATTAGGAATCAAATATGGTCATCATCATCTCTCTCTCTCTCCAGCAAAATATGAGCCATAAAACATTTCAAAACTTTTTGAAGCATTGTATGTTGACAATTCAAATGTAGGAAGAAGAACTGGAAGTAATGAAGAGTTGGAATTCATTAGAGAAATAATTAAAATGGCGAACTAGCATTTACAGATGGACATGTTTCATGTTCTGCATTAAAGTTGATGAGCAGCATTGTTCAGAAAACATGGTCCATTTTGTCTATATGTGGAGTAAGAATTTGAATTTGCTATAATTTATATTGCAAATTTTCTTATAGTTTTTCCTTATCCCTTATTCATATGTAAATGGCCAAATAACCTCAAAAATGCTGAAAAGGAGAGAATGAGGTTCAGTGGATCCAAATGACATTTCTCCTGGTGGTAGCTCAGCTGGTAAAGAATCCACTTGCAATGCAGGAGAGACCCTGGTTAATCCTGGGTCAGGGAGATTAAAGAATCCACCTGCAATATGAGAGACCTGGGTTTGATCCCTGGGTTGGAAAGATCCCCCGGAGGAGGGCATGGCAACCCATTTCTATATTCTTGTCTGAAGAATTCCCAAGGGCAGAGGAACCAGCGATCTACAGTTGATGGGGTTGCTAAGAGTCAGACATGACTGAGCGACTAAGCACAGAACAGTACAACAGTGAGAGTTAAAAGATCTCAAGAAGACTGTTAACAGTTCATGTGCTGTTTAACCATCCCTCTCCCTTGTAGGCTACAAATCTAATGAGTTGGTAGAAATGGTAAGATTGCTTATTTTATTTGTTCTGGTTTTTAAGAAGAAAATACAGCCTGAATTTACTCAGTATTCAGTTCAGTCGCTCAGTCATGTCTGACTCTCTGCGACCCCATGGACTGCAGCACACCAGGCTTCCCTGTCCATCACCAACTCCCAGCGCTTACTCAAACTCATGTCCATAGAGTTGGTGATGCCATCCAACCATCTCATCCTCTGTTGTCCCCTTCTCCCACCTTCAGTCTTTCCCAGCATCAGGGTCTTTTCCAAGGAGTCAGTTCTTCACATCACGTGACCAAAGTATTGCAGTTTCAGCTTCAACATCAGTCCTTCCAGTGAATATTCAGGACTGATTTCCTTTAGGATGGGCTGGCTGGATCTCCTTGGAGTCCAAGGGACTCTCAAGAGTCTTCTCCAACACCACAGTTCAAAAGCATCAATTCTTTGGCACTCAACTTTCTTTATAGTCCAACTCTCACATCCATATGTGACTCCTGGAAAAACCATAGCTTTGACTAGACTGACCTTTGTTGGCAAAGTAATTAATGTCTCTGCTTTTTAATATGCTGTCTAGGTTGGTCATAGCTTTTCTTCCAAGGAGCAAGGGTCTTTTAATTTCATGGCTGCAGTCACCATCTGCAGTGATTTTGAAGCTCAAGAAAATAAAGTCTGTCACTGTTTCCATTGTTTCCCCATCAATTTGCCATGAAGGGATAGGACCGGATGCCATGATCTTAGTTTTCTGAATGTTGAGTGTTTTTTTTTTGTTGTTTGTTTGTTTTAATATTTATTATTTATTTATTTGGCTGTACCGGGTCTTCATTGCAGCATGTGGGATTTAGTTCCCTGAACAGGGATCAAACCTGGGTTCCCTGCATTGGGAGTGTGGAGTCTTAGCCACTGGACCACCAGGGAAGTCCCTGAATGTTGAGTTTTAAGCCAACATATTCACTCTCCTCCTTCAGTTTCATTAAGAGACTCTTTAGTTCGCTTTCTGCCATAAGCGTGGTGTCATCTGTGTATCTGAGGTTTATTGATAATTTCTTCCGGCAATCTTGATTCCAGCTTGTGCTTCATCCAGCCCAGCATTTCTTATGATGTACTCTGCATGTAAGTTAAATAAGCAGGGTGACAGTATACAGCCATGACGTACTCCTTTCCCAATTTGGAACCAGTTTGTTTGTTCCATGTCCAGTCCTAACTGTTTCTTGACCTGCATACAGATTTCTCAGGAAACAGATCAGGTGGTCTGGTATTGCCATGTCTTTAAGAATTTTCCAGTTTGTTGTGATCCACACAGTCAAAGCTTTCGCGTAGTCAATAAACCAGAGGTAGATGTTTTTCTGGAACTCTTGCTTTTTTTGATGATCCAGCGGATGTTTGCAATTTGATCTCTGGTTCTTCTGCCTTTTCTTTTTTTTTTATTTTTTTTATTTTTCAGTGGGTTTTGTCATACATTGACATGAATCAGCCATAGAGTTACACGTATTCCCCATCCCGGTCCTCTGCCTTTTCTAAATGCAGCTTGAACATTTGGAAGTTCATGGTTCATGTACTGTTGAAGCCTGGCTTGGGGAATTTTGAGCATTACCTTTCTAGCATGTGAGATGAGTGCAGTTTTGCAGTAGTTTGAGCATTCTTTGGCATTGCCTTTCTTTGGGATTGGAATGAAAACTGACCTTTTCCAGTGCTGTGGCCACTGTTGAGTTTGCCAAATTTGCTGGCATATTGAGTGCAGCACTTTCACAGCATCATCTTTTAGGATTTGAAATAGCTCAACTGGATTTCCATCACCTCCATTAGCTTTGTTCATAGTGATGCTTCCTAAGGCTTACTTGACTTCGAACTCCAAAATGTCTGGCTCTAAGTGAGTGATCATGCCATTGTGGTTATCTGGGTCATGAAGATCTTTTTTGTATAGTTCTGTGTATTCTTGCCACAGAATATATTCTCCAGTCTTCTTAATATCTTCTACTTCTGTTAGGTCCATAACATTTCTGTCCTTTATTGTGCCCATCTTTGCATGAAATTTCCCTTGGTACCTCCAGTTTTCTTGAAGAGATCTCTAGTCTTTCCATTCTGTTGTTTTCCTCTATTTCTTTGCATTGATCACCGAGGAAGGCTTTCTTATGTCTCCTTGCTATTCTTTGGAACTCTGCATTCAAAGATACATATCTTTCCTTTTCTCCTTTGCGTTTAGCTTCTCTTCTTTTCTCAGCTATTTGTAAGGCTTCCTCAGACAACCGTTTTGCCTTTTTACATTTCTTTTTCTTGCGGATGGTCTTGATCCCTGCCTCCTGTACAATGTCCCGAACCTCTGTCCATAGTTCTTCAGGCACTCTGCCTATCAGATCTAATCCCTTGAATCTATTTTTCCCTTCCACTGTATAATCGTAAGGGATTTAATTTAGGTCAAGCCTGAATGGTCTAGTAGGGAACAACTTCCTCCAATTTAAGTCTGAATTCAGCAACAGGGAGTTCATGATCTGAGCCACAGTCAGCTCCTGCTCTTGTTTTTGCTGACTGTATAGAGCTTCTCCATCTTTGGCTGCAAAGAATATAATCAGTCTGATTTCTGTATTGACCATCTGGTGTTGTCCACATGTAGAGTCTTCTCTTGTGTTGTTAGAAGAGGGTGTTTGCTGAGACCGGTGTGTTCTCTTGGCAACTCTGTTAGTCTTTGACCTGCTTCGTTTTGTACTCCAAGGCCAAATTTGCCTGTTACTGCAGGTATCTATTGACTTCCTAATTTTGCATTTCAGTCCCCTATAATGAACAGGACATCTTTTTTGGGTGTGTGTTCTAGAAGGTCTTATAGGTCTTCATAGAACCATTCAACTTCAGCTTCTTCAGCATTACTGGTCGGGGCAATAGACTTGCATTACTGTGATATTGAATGGTTTGCCTTGGGAACGAACAGAGATCATTCTGTCATTTTTGAGATTGCAGCCAAGTACTGCTTTTTGGACTCTTCTGTTGACTATGATGGCTGCTTCATTTCTTCTAAGGGATTCTTGCCCACAGTGGTAGATATAATGGTCATCTGAGTTAAACTCACGTATTCCACGTATTCCAGCGTGAGTTAAATTCAGCTGATTCCTAAGATGTTCACTCTTGCCATATCCTGTTTGACCACTTCCAATTTGCATTGCTTCATGGACCTAACATTCCAGCTTCCTATGCAATATTGCTCTTTACAGCATCCGACTTGACTTCCATGGGATATTTAATCCAGATATTTAACCATCCTTCTCCCTTGTAGTCTACAAATCTAATGAGTTGGTAGAAATTGTAGGATTGGTTATTTTATTTATTCTGGTTTTTAAGAAGAAAATAGAGCCTGAATGTAAGTTTCTTCCAAAATTCTACAATGATGCAGTTATTGTTTTAATAGCATTGTACAGGTAATCGAGCATGACATAGCAAGTTTAAGGAATACCTAAAGGTAGTATGTCTTTTTTCGTCATTCTCAACATTATTAAATATTAAATATTTTTCCCCTCATTGCCTTTCAAGGTCAGAAATTAAACATTCCACATCTGTCCTATGGTGATTCCTCTAGAAATTTCACATTTTTGACTTAATCTGAAGTTAATCATTACCTTTACCTGTTTAGGAAGATACCTTTACATTACCTTCCTAAACAGAACAAGGACTTAAAATGCTCAACTTATAAGTTGGTTAACTTTGATCAGTTGCCTCTTCATTTTGTGCTTTCATTGTTTTTAGAATTTCTAAACCCTGTGACAGTGGTTGGACAAAACTATCTTATATAGCCAGTGATTATTTAAATTTGCCTTCAGATTTACCTTTTTTTTTTTTTTTTTTAAACTTAACGTTCATTCATCCTGAGATCATTTTCTTTCTTCCTAAAGTAAATCTTTGAGAATGTCTTTTAATACAGGTTTACTAAGAACAGATTTTTTTGTTTTGTTTTGTTTTGTTTAATCTCAAATATCTTCATTTCTCCCTTCTCATTCTTGAGAAGTCATCACTTAGTCTCTAGGGAATTTTTTTCCTCAGCCTAGTTGTGCTTCTCGCTCTTTGGTGTTTATGGTTTCATTCAGATGGATTTTGGTGAGAGTTCCTTATTTAATCTTATTTTGGATTAGTTGGGACTCGTGGACATGAGGATTGTTATATCAGACATTTTGTTTAGATGTTTCCTCTCTCCCATTCTTTTTCTTCATTTGTTGCTCCAGTGAGTTGCAAGTTACCATTTTTTATTCTTTCCTCCTGGTCTTTCAGCCTCTTTGATATCTTTCATCTCTTTGTGTGCATTCTGGGTAGGTTTATAGATTTTTTTTTTTTTTTTTTTGGCCAGCTATGTGTAATCCGTTATGCCTTTCTAAGATTCTAATTTTTATGTACTGTATTTAATTTCTGAAAATTGTTTCCATTTATCTGGTGTTTTTGATTGACCTCTTGGTCTTCCTTTTGACCATCTCTTTGCTGCTGCTGCTGCTAAGTCGCTTCAGTCGTGTTCAACTCTGTGCATCCTCATAGACGGCAGCCCACCAGGCTCCCCCGTCCCTGGGATTCTCCAGGCAAGAACACTGGAGTGAGTTGCCATTTCCTTCTCCAATGCATGAAAGTGAAAAGTGACAGTGAAGTCACTCAGTTGTGTCTGACTCTTAGCGACCCCATGGACTGCAGCCTACCAGTCTGCTCCGTCCATGGGATTTTCCAGGCAAAAGTACTGGAGTGGGTTGCCATTGCCTTCTCCAGACTCTCTCTTTAGTGTGTTTATTTTCTGTTTTGCATCCAATAATTCTAATAATTGTAGTTTTCTCAGTTTTTTAATAATTTTGCAAGCTCTTGCTCATAGTATCTTATTTTCTTATGAGTTTCATGTTTGATTGAGATCTCTTTCTTGCAGGATTGTAGCATTAGAGAGAAATCTGGATTCTGTGGCACCTGGAAGCATTGTCAGCACAGAGATAACTACTTGGTTTGGTGTTTTCCCTGGTCAGATAATGTGAATTCCAGAGCCCAATCTAGGAGAGTGCTCACTTGTTAAGTATTATCAAAGAAGAGCCTTCTCTCCTTTACCTAGAGCCAAGACTCAGACAAGAAAGTTTCCATACAGTTCTCCCTTAAAGGGGAAAGTGGGCTTTTTCCTAATTCACTTTCTGTTACTTTCTTTTGGGGGTTCCAAAGTCTGAGCCTTTACTTCCCAATGCCTTTGATGTCTCTCTTAACACAGAAATTGGTATGTATAGCAGTTAACCAGGAGGAGATTTGGAGCCCTAGATATGACTATTATAGGTTTAGGCAACAGACCTCTGGCCACTCATGCACTGCTCGTTTTAATGGAAAACAAATACTGTTTCTCCATCATAAGATAGAAGGAAGCATTTTGCTTAAAGAGGTAATAAGAGCAGGAAAATGAAGGGTGAATACCATCACAGATCTTAAGTTAATGTTCTGTATCATAAAATGGTGATTCTCAAACTTTATGGTTCTGGAGCCCTTCTAACTTGTAATTATTAAAACCAAAAAAAACCACTTTTGTTTATGTGGATTACACTAATATTTACTGTATTAGGAATTTCTAAAATATTTATAAAATTGTTTTAAAATAATAGTAAAGCCACTGCATGCTAACCAAGAATATCTTTATGAAAAGTAACTATATTCCAACCACGAAAAAAGTAGTGAGATGAGAAGCATTGTTTTTCATTTTTACAAATCTTTTTAGTATCTCTGTGGATATAGAGATAAGATGGTTGATTCATTAAGATGGTTGGATTCTCATATCTGCTTTTGCATTTGGTCTGTTGCAATAAGTTGTTTGGATTAAAATATATGAAGGCAATTTGTAATTGAAAAAGGAGAACCAACCTTATGGACCCTCTGTAATAATCTTAGGGATCCTTAGCTGTCCTTGGATCACATTTTGAGAACCGCTGTATAGAAATTAACTGAGATGTAGGAATATTTTCCCTGTTACTAGATGCCATGTATGTGGACAAGCCATTTGTACACATAACTTGTTGTGATTTCAGTAGTGGCTGTAAATTTAGTAGTGTAATATAAAGCCAGTTCATATTAATGGAATTTGAAAGATGGGCCCAGAGTCGGGTATAGATTCAGGTTGAGGCCAGTAATGCAGATGTAGAGTTGTATTGGAATAACTAGAAGGGAGTATTTAGAGTTAGGGCTGGTTTGTTAGTCATTAAAGTTGCCTGTCTGAGAATTCTGTTCTAATATCTTATGCTTCCCTTTTCCCAGAGTAATGCATTAACTAATTAAAAATAGAAGGACTTAATGATAACAAGTCCCTTATTTTCCTTCTCCCTGCCTCCCAATTCTACTTCCCAGGGACCCTCACCTTTAATATATCTTGGTTTTATTTCTAACCTCCATATCACTAAATAGTATGCTGTGTTTTTATATCTTAATTTATCAACTATGCATTATATTTTAACTTCTTAAAATCATGGTTAGGAGTTCGTATATACACTCTCATGCTTCTCATATTTCTCCCCAAATTCAGTAATTCGGCTGTCTGTCTTCAACAATACTGTCAGTTCTGTTGTAGTTCCATCACAAGCTGATAGTATCTTGGTACTGTTTAGAATCTTTAAATTCTTCTGCTTTACTTTCCCTCTTTCTCCACTCCGTCCCTCTACTCAGCTATAGTTTTCCTTGTGATAGCATTTACATTGCGTTCTGTAATAGTTGACCTTCCGTGATTTAGGTTGATTCTAAAACTTGAAAGCAAAAACCATTTCATTTTTATAACTGTAAATAGTATTTACTGTGGTGTCAAGTACTGATCTATGATTAGAATTCCTAGAATTCCCATTTTATAACCCTGTATCACTTAATAATCTTTCTAGGCTCAAGTTCAAATGGGTTTTCCTTTTTTTTACACTCTACTAGTTGCTCAGCTGTGATCATTATTTTTCTTGACCAGTTTCATATTTCCTGAAGTCTTTCATTATCCTGTTTTTCACCCAAATCTTCTTGGTGCCTGAGATTTCACCAGTCTCCTGGTCTGCTGTCTATTGTCCAGTCATCTGTTTTCCTGAACATCTTTCTCCTAAAGGCTTCTGTCCTTCCTCTGATTGCAGTCTCATAAACTTTGCCTTTCTGGGCCTTTGTATTACTGCTGACCTGGGCTTTTATCACTCTCCTAGTTTGAATCCACTGTTTGTGGAATTGCATGTTATTTTTCTTGTTTTATTTTTTGCTTAAGTACGTTTTCATGTAGCTTCCTAAGAAAAGGCATATAGGAGGTAAACTTCAGACCTTAAATGTCAGAATCTATATTCTGTGTTAATAGTTTAGCTGGATGCAGAATTCCACATTAATAACCATTTTCCCTTGAATTTTCAAGATATTACCATGTTGTCTTCCAACCACTAGTGTTAAAATTTAGTTATATGTAGGTAACCTGTTTTGTTTGTGTCAGGAGAGTTAAAGGATTTTTTTCTCTTTGTCTTGAGGTGTTATGAAATGCTAAATGTCAGTGTTGTTCTTTCTTTCTGTTCTGCACTCTGTAGACCTCTGAATTTGAAAATATTCCTCCCTTCAAGAGTGGGGAAATTTTATTTCTTAACTTCTTCTCTCTGCTTTTTTTCTTTTCTCTAGAATTCCTTCTTGTTAGAATTTTAGACCTGCTATATTTATCCTTCCTCTTTAATCATTTTCTTTATCTTGTTCATGTCCTTCATTTTTATCTTCTAACTGGTGTAAAGTTCTTATTTTATAGATACAAATTGGAAATTTTGAAAATTCTTACTGTTGCTTTGAGTTATCCATTTCCCATGGAATCATTCTTATTTCTTTTTCAGTTTATAGTAATATCTGGTCATTTTGACTGGCTATTTATTTTGATAAGACTTCTGACTGGCTTTACTTTCAGCTTTGTTGTTGTTCAATTGCTAAGACATGTCTGATTCTTTGTGACCCAATGGGCTGCAGCACACCAGGCCTCCCTGTCCTTCACTATGTCCAGGAGCTTACTCAAACGCATGTCCATTGAGTTGATGATGCCATCCAACCATCTCATCCTCTGTCACCCGCTTCTCCTCCTGCCCTCAATCTTCCCCAGCATCAGGATCTTTTCCAATGAGTTGGCCAAATCAGGTGGGCAAAGTATTAGAGCTTCAGCATCAGTCCTTCCAATGAATATTCAGAGTTTATTTCCTTTAGGATTGACTGGTTTGATCTCCTTGCTGTTCAAGTTACTCTCGTTGTCTTCTCCAACACCACAATTTGAAAGCGTAATTTTTTGTCACTTAGCCTTCTTTATGGTCCAACTCTCATATTTGTACATGACTACTGGAAAAATCATAGCTTTGACTATATGGACCTTTGTCAGCAAAGTGATGTCTTTGCTGTTTAATATGCTGTCTAGGTTTGTCATAGCTTTCCTTCCAAGGGCAAGCATCTTAATTTCATGGCTGCAATTACAATCCAGAATGATTTTGGAGCCCAAGAAAATAAAATCTGCCCTTGTTTCCGCTTTTTCTCCATCTGTTTGCTATGAAGTGATAGGGCCAGATGCCATGATCTTAGTTTTCTGAATGATGAGTTTTAAGCCAGCTTTTTCACTCTCCTCTTTCACCTTCATCAAGAGGCTCTTTAGTTACTCTTTGCTTTCTGCCATTAGGGTAGTATGAGCTGCATTTCTGAGGTAGTTGCTGTTTCTGCCAGCAGTCTTCACTCCAGCTCCTGCTTCATCGAGCTCAGCATTTTGCATGATGTGCTCGGCATAGAAGTTAAATAAGCAGGGTAACAGTATACAAACTTGATGTACCCCTTTCCCAATTTTGAACCAGTCCATTGTTCCATGTCTGGTTCTAACTGTTGCTTCCTAGCCTGTAGACAGGTTTCTCCGGAGACAGTTAAGGTGATCTGGTATTCCCATCTCTTTAAGAATCTACCACAGTTTATTGTGATCCACACAGTCAAAGGCTTTAGCATAGTCAATGAAGCAGAAATAGATATTTTTCTGAAATTCTTCTTGCTTTTCCTATGATCCAGCGAATGTTGGCAATTTGATCTCTGGTTTCTCTGCCTTTTCTCAATCCAGCTTTTACATCTGCAAGTTCTTGGTTCACATGCTGTTGAAGTCTAGCTTGAAGAATTTTGAGCATTACCTTGAAATGAGTGCAGTTGTGTGGTAGTTTGAACATCTTTAGCTTCGGTTCTTAAGCTGAAGGTAAACAGTTAAGGAATGTGAAACATACTTTTTCACTCTTTAATATCAATAATATCCTAAATTCTCCCCCCTCAAGAGAAATGCTATTCCTATTTTATGTCTGATTATTTCTTAAGCTTTCTTACCCATGTTGATTTCCTATGTTTGTTTCATGATTTGTTTTTTAGTTTGTTGCACTTTAAAAGTGACTGAAACTGATTAGACTTAATTTATTCACAAAGGATACTATCATCTAAATAAAAACTTCTGCTCTCCTGGTTGTTTGGTAAATGAAAATCTCATTTCACAGATTATTTCTGTGGCACAAGATGTGGGTTTTTATTTTATGTTCTGTTTTACTTAAGATTGGTGGGGGGGAAACACATGACTTGTGGGATTTTACTTCCCAACCAGGGATTGAACTGGGGCCGTTGGCAGTGAGAGTTTGGAGTTCTAACCACTGGACTGCCAGGGAGTTCCCTATTTAAGAAACAACTTAAAGACAGTTGTGCGTGTGTGCTCAGTTGGGTTTGACTTTTTGCGACCTCGTGGACTGTAGCCCACCAGGCTCCTCTGTCCTTGGGATTTGCCAGGCAAGAATACTGGAGTGGTTTGCCATTTCCTTCTCCATAAAGATGATTAAGTCTTAAATTTTATATAGAGGTATAACTTAACACATTTTATTCTAACACTTGAGACTAGGCAAAAACCTTGATTTGAACCGTTTCAATTTAAGATTAATTTTACATAAACTAATTTGAACTTGACCTGAATTCTTTAAAATTAATTGTTTAAACTTAGCTGCTACTGCTAAGTCACTTCAGTCGTGTCCGACTCTGTGCAACCCCATCCCTGGGATTCTCCAGGCAAGAACACTGGAGTGGGTTGCCATTTCCTTCTCCAATGCATAAAAGTGAAAGTGAAGTCGCTAAGTCATGTCCGACTCTTCGTGACCCCATGGACTGCAGCCTACCAGTCTGCTCCGTTCATGGGATTTTCCAGGCAAGAGTACTGGAGTGGGGTGCTGTTGCCTTCTCCGTAAACTTAGCTACTTGATATTTAATTGAATTAGTATAGTCCAGTGTGGTCATCTGTGTCATGTTAAAGACCATTCTTCTAAAGGTATTTGAAATTGAAAGAGAAAATTTCCCAGATGAATCTAAGATAACAGATCAGAGAATCTTTATTCTTATCTTAACTGCTGTCAGCTGCCCTAGCCCTTGGCTCCCTGGGAACTGAGAGTGGATCATCATCCTTCATGATGCTTTGGTGGAGGCTGTGGTTCCAGTCCAGATTATGGTTAGGGACCTGGTTGTACAGAGCAAGTTAGATTAGTTAACCTTAAGGATGTAAATATATGGTAATTGCTAAATGCACTGGCATCTTTTTTTATATGGCTGCTGGGAAGGGTGACTATAAAATTTATTGTTCAAATTGAGACATAGGAGAGTGAGAATACTATTAATAAATATGTGGGGCAGTAGGCATAAACCAGAGCACAAGGTCATCCATCCCTGAGCTGCGTGGACTTCTAAAGATCAGAGGCAGTATACATCAAATTGCCTGCCTAGTATACTTGCTATTCCTATTCTACTCCAGCTTTTGCTTTTCCTGTAGGACATATTTTGGGGAGCATAAAATGTGAACAGATGCTCGATGAAGAGCAGTGGGATGAATGGAAACAGTATAGGAATTCAAGACTCTCTGGATTTTTATGTAGCCGTGTAGCCGTATAGCCTGTATATGCAAAATCTTACCAGTAAATGTTAAATACAAGTTCCACAGAACTGGTGCATTTATGTTTTAAACATGATTTTTTTTCACAGTTCTAGGAATTTTGAAGAAGTATATGTTACTGGAATTTTTCCTAACAATGTGGAATTATCCATAGAAAATGTCAATGCCCATCTAATTTCCCACTATTGCAGTTTAAACTTCCTTTTTTCTGTCTTATAATTGGCATATATGTAGAGAATGTTAGCTAATTTTTAGTGTCAAAATGTGGAAAACCTCATCCAAATAGAAATTATAAGAGTTTCTTTGGACTCTGTTCTAAGTTTTTGTTTTTTTTTCTTTTTCATATTGGGCTGAAATCTGCCACCCTTCCATCCATTGGTTCTAGTTCTGTTCTCTGGAGCAGCATGGAGTAAGTTTCTTCTATTAGAAGGCAGCTATCATATCTTCCAAGGTCACCTTTTCTAGACTGAATGTCCCTAGGTCCTTTACTTTTTATGTAAAATAATACCCATACTTATAAACTTCATACTGATTCCTTTTGAATACATTCTAATTGTCAGTGTCTTCCATAATACAGTTAAAATATGATGGCCCCAGATTTTAATTCTATGCCATATTTTTTTTTGGTATTGTGCATACCAGTGAAGAATATCCTGTACTGTAACCCATGAATCGGGCACACTAGTTTATTAGTGCAGCTTCAGCTATGTTAGGTATTTTTTTTCTTAGCTGTACTTTTGACTCGTACTAAAACATATGGTCATAAAAAAATTTTTTTTAAAAACATGGTCAGCTAAAACCTGTCAACTTAAGTAATTTGGGGCTATCCTTTTTTTTAAGAAGGCATTTCTGCCTTGGTAATAGAGCTTTAGCAGGTGTGATTGTCAATGTGTTGCTTACTCAGAGAACCTGAAACAACAAAAACGTTCTTATATACTAAAATCTGTGGGCCTTGTTTTATGTGACTTAGGCTCTCAAATTAAAAATTAAAGTAAATGTTATTTTAAAAACTTTACCTGAAGATTAATTTATTAGAGTTTTGGAAAATGTTTTTGTCTCTTTGAGGTCTAAATAGTATGATTGCAAAGCATCTGACTTAGGTCTCCTTTTGCAGCATGTGCTACATTTTTAAGAGAGAAAGAAATGTGTATAATGATTGCTGCCTATAACCTGGAAAATGTATCTAATATAATAAATATTGCATTGTACAATCTGTACTCTAGAGAAAGAACCTCAGCACTGTTGGCATTCTTTGGATAATTCTTTGCTGTGAATAGCTGTCCTTTATAGGATATATAACAGCATCACTGACCTCTCCCCACTAAATACCAGTAGCACACATCACCACCTTCTCCTCTGCAGTTTGATCATCAAAAATATCTCCAGACATGACCAGGTATCTCCAGGAGGGCATAGAGAACCAGGAGATTCTCCCCTAGTTGAGAACTACTGCCTTAGAGCATCAGAAATATTTAAGTCATGCCGGTAACAGTTTCTACCTTAAATGTTTTCCATAATTGGAGCTAGAATACAGTATTTTAAAACTACAGAACATAATAAAGAACTTTACATACAGCAGATACTTTTTTAAGCTTCTAATTTGATCAGTTTTTCTTCCTAATGCTGCTGCTTATCTCAGTTTGTCCTCCCTGCTTTGTGATAATGATCTTTTGATCTGAAACAATATGTGTGACTCTCTTAATTTATTCAGATTAAGGGATGAAAATTATGCAACAATAACAAATAGGGTATTTGGTTAGGTGGTTTATTAAGTTCGTACCTGTTTTTTTGTAGTCCATGATTAAATTACTGGGAAATGTGCTTTTAAGTTGATTGAACTCCTAGATTTTAAAAATTAAATTGTATTATGTTTATTCTACTCCACAATATAGCCAGCAGCCAGCTTCGGGTGTAGCCTACTCTCATCCAACCACCGTTGCTAGCTACACTGTTCATCAGGCTCCAGTAGCTGCTCACACAGTTACTGCTGCCTATGCACCAGCAGCCGCCACAGTTGCAGTTGCCAGGCCTGCTCCAGTAGCTGTTGCAGCTGCTGCAACAGCTGCTGCTTATGGAGGTTACCCCACTGCACACACAGCGACTGACTATGGTTATACACAGAGGCAACAAGAGGCACCTCCACCACCACCCCCAGCTACTACACAGAACTACCAGGTAAGAAAGCTGCTGCTTTCATTAGCCTTAACATACAGGTTCAGTGGCATCAGTGTTTAATGTAATGTACAAGCCAGTGCTTTTCAAACTTGAGTCTTGCAAAATATACCTCTAATGATAGAGAAAAGTGATTGTGTATTCCTAGGTAATCCAGGGGCATACTCCAGGGATTAAGCCTCCTTGCAGTGAGTTTTATATTAATAATCCCCCAGTCCATTTCACTTCACTCTATATGTATGTTTGCTTTAATTAAAAAAAATTAATTAATGGCTAAATATGTTAATCTCGTAACAAGTTTTTGAGAAAAATTAAGACATATAAGGTCTTCTGTCCCTTGTTGGTACTGTGGTATTATTTATCCACTTGGGACACCCCTATGTCTATTTTGAGAACCACGACCTTCAGATATGTAGGACAAACAAATAACACAGTGTCAGGACTTCCCTGACTGTCACAAAGCTTAGAACATCCAGGTGTTCTTTACTCTGGAAACCATCTTTAAGTAGATCCACCATGCAATTTTTAAATAAAATTAATTTTTAAATAATGTTTATTTTTAAATTTTTGATGATTTTTTCGATTTTAAAAGTTAAACATGCTGCTTTAAATGATTTTGACCTTATTTGATGAAGTCCCAAATGAATCCCCTTTGTATTGAATTTGAATCTTCTGTTTATATTCATACATATTTAGGTTTCTGTTTTCCTTTCTTGGGTTTTTAATGTGGCAGAGATGAGGTTTTTTCCCTCTGCCACTTCACTGATAGCAAGATTTTCTTCCATTCTTGTTCTTTAGGATTCGTACTCATATGTAAGGTCCACAGCTCCCGCTGTAGCTTACGATAGTAAGCAGTACTACCAACAACCGACAGCAACTGCTGCTGCTGTAGCTGCCGCCGCCCAGCCTCAGCCTTCCGTTGCCGAGACCTACTATCAGACAGGTGAGCTTACTAACATGCCACCCTTTCCTTGTACACTGTTGAAGCATACTATTCAAGGTGTTATTTAATGAAGATAGGCTTTTGAGTCCATCTAAACTTGTGTTATATTACCTTGAGAGGCAGGTTCTAGCCATGTCCTTTCTGTATAAAAATGCCTTTGAGTCCCAAAGAGAGAAGGCCCTGGAGGCAGTTCACAATGTTGTCCTTCTCTCTTGGAAGTGTATTTCATGTCTGGTCTTCAACTTATAGTTCTTTTTCTGCTGAAATAAGCTGAACGAAAGAAGTTGTGGCAATAACTTCGGGCCGCCTGCTTTTTGCCCAAGAATGCTCAGACATACCTTCCTTTGTAATTAGTGGAGGCCCTGATGGTGATTTCCATTTTGTGGACCCATATTTTTAATTCATCTTTCTCTGATCTGTAATGACAGTTGGTTTTGCTATCAGCCACTGATAGTACAATATATATTAACGGTTTGAATGCAGGAACTGTTTTGTTTGCAAAGAAGCCTACATATCTGTAGTCTTTAAAAGATGGATTTTTCTCATAGAAATTTAACTGAGCACCTTTAAGACCAAAGCTCTCTGAGTTCTGAAAAGTCAGTCAGTTCAGTCGCTCAGTTGTGTGCAACTCTTTATGACCCCATGGACTGCGGCATGCCGTGCCTCCCTGTCCATCACTAACTCCCAGAGCCTGCTCAAACTCATGTCCATCGAGTCAGTGATGACATCCAACCATCTCATCCTCTGTCGTCCCCTTCTCCTCCCGCCTTCAGTCTTTCCCAACATCAGGGTCTTTTCCAAGGAGTCAGTTCTTCACATCAGGTGGCCAGAGTATTGGAGCTTCAGCATCAGTGCTTCCAATGAATATTCAGGACTGATTTCGTTTAGTATTGACTGGTTTGATCTCCTTGCAACCCACGGGACTCTCAAGAGACTTCTCCAACACCACAGTTCAAAAGCATCAATTCTTTGGCACTCAATTTTCTTTATAGTTCAACTCTCACATCCATACAAGACGACTAGAAAAACCATAGCTTTGACTAGACGGACCTTTGCCAGCAAAGTAATGACTCTCTTTTTTAATATACTGTCTATGTTGGTCATAGCTTTTCTTCCAAGGAGCAAGCATCTTTTAATTTCATGGCTGCAGTCACCATCTGCAGTGATTTTGGAGCCCAAGAAAATAAAGTCAGTCACTGTTTCCATTGTTTCCCTATCTATTTGCCATTAAATGATGGGACTGGATGCCATGATCTTAGTTTTTTTAATGTTGTTTTAAGCCAGCTTTTTCACTCTCTTTTTTCACTTTCATCAAGAGGCTGTTTAGTTCTTCGCTTTCTGCCATAAGGGTGGTGTCATCTGCATATCTGAGTTTATTGATTTTTCTCCCGGCAGTCTTGATTCCAGTTTCATGCAGCCCATCATCTCAACATGACATACTCTGCATATAAGTTAAATAAACAGTGGCAATATACAGCCTGAAAAGTAGGCGACATCTTTATTTTTGAAGGACCATGAGAGTGTGGATAGAGCCTTGAATTAGAGAAGAGTAGAATTGGTTTCTAGCCCTGGTGTTACCAGTATCATGGGCAAGTGATTTTTTACCTCATTTCATCTCTTCTCTTACTTATGAACAGGGTAGTTGACTCAGCTCTTTCTAGGATACTTTTAGATCTAAGATTGATTTTATTAGTCCCTTAGAAAGTGGGTTAAAAGTATTTTGAATTACAATGATCCTGGCTTTCCTTATAGTCTCCTTTCTAATGATTTGTGGGTACAATGAGCTTTAATAAACTTCCTGATTAATTTACCAAGGTTTGATGGATTATGCTGAAGAGTACTGAATTAATCTTGAGTCAGAATACCATGGTATAGTCTAAAATCTGACATGACCATGTGACTTTTGTAAATTATTTAGCTCTTGGACATCAGGGTTTTCTTGTAAAATGTAATCATCTGTATGTCATGTGGATCAGATTTCCTACTATGTGTAGAAAAAGTTTTATAAACTGTTAAGTACTGTTTGTTTAAGGTACTTTTACTTAAGCATAAGTGAGTTTGGTCCCTAATATTTGGCCTGTCTCAGAAAATTATATTTGTATGCTTTAGTGATCCTTAATAAGGGATTAATTATTAATTTAGTGATGATAAGTCTCAAGATTCTTAAGGTATTCAAGTGTGTGTGTGTGTGTGTGTGTGTGCGCTCAGTCATGTCCAACTCTTTGTGACCCCATGGACTGTAACCCACCCACCAGGTTCCTCTGTCCATGTAATTTTCCAGGCAAGAATACTGGAGTGGGTTGCCATTTCCTACTCCAGGGGATATTCCCTTCCCAGGGATCAAACTTGAGTCTCCTGCATCAGCAGGCAGGTTCTTTAACACTGCACCCCTGGTATACATTGGTTTTAATGTGTTCAAAGATAGCAGAAGGTTCAGGCTTGACATTAATGATAGCCGTTTAAGAACAGCTGCACTCGAGCTATTGACATTTGAAGAATTAAATAAGTAGCTCCTTGTGGGTTGTAATTAGCTTGAAGTTCACAGTGGACAAATCAGTGAAATTCTTTTAAATGGTGTATGAACAAGTTCCATATAATCAAGCATTGAAAATTTTACTGTAACTTAAATTGTACTTTGAGTCACTCTCTGTTTTGTTCCCAGTATTAAGCATAAATCTCAAGTATACTGGCTAGCCCAAATACACACACACACATTCTTTCCTTAAACCTTTGTTAATGACATGGTTTAAGTAGTGTTGGTATTTCAGTTAGTGGCAAATCTTGACAAAATGTCATTTCAGAAATATGTAGAAAGCATCTGGGGAGGAATAGTAATTTATATAGATGTTGTATTTTATGAAGTTGATAATAAGAATTTTACTCCTTTTATCAAGGAGAAATTGCTAGCATAAAATTTCCAGTTGATGATGTTCTATGTTTGTTTTTTCTAGGATATTGCTACAGTAACTATGCTGGTTCACCTTTCTGATATTCTTATGTCTCTTTTCCAATTTAGCCCCTAAAGCAGGTTATAGCCAAGGTGCAACTCAGTATACACAAGCCCAGCAAACTCGACAAGTGACAGCCATAAAACCAGCCACACCAAGTCCAGCTACCACCACTTTCTCCATTTATCCTGTATCCTCCACCGTACAGCCAGTAGCAGCTGCAGCTACTGTGGTGCCATCCTATACCCAGAGTGCTACTTACAGTACCACGGCAGTTACTTATTCTGGTAAGACTGATAAAGTGTGTTTAAATGAGTAAGCGAATTAGACTCACCGAGAAACTATCTTGGTTTTCTGTGGGATGGTCTTACTTCCAGTACAGCAGTAATTGAATTAATTGATAGGTGTTAATACAAATATTTGTACATAGTGTGACAAATGAACCATACTCTTAAGATGTATGCTTTTTTTTTTTTTTTTTTTTTTTTAAAATACCAGGAAGTTTTAGAATGTAAAAATGCCCTCTGGGCTTTTAAAACCTTGGTCCCAGCATTGCAGTTAGAGAAAATAACATCTAGTATCCTACAGGGTCATTCCCTATCTGACTTTTCCAAATGAATTTGAAAGTTCAAGGTTAGCTTCAGGAAGTACCAGTGACAGATTATTTACATTGTATTTTCAGCTCACAAGGAGTTATATCTTCATATTTACTATCAGGAATAAGTAATCTTGAAAATATTGGGGGCCTTTATAAACATCCATAGATGATGGTTATATAACACATCCCTTGGAAAAACAGAGTAGATTTATTTTCCCTAGTAATCATATATTTTTCCTGGCCAAGAATAATCACTAAAACCTTGCTGTGCCCACTGTTCTTCCTAATTTTCCACTGAGGTACTTTGTAGTATTGGAATGCTTAAAATTACACATGACTTTTTTGAAGACACTTAGCGTTGTGCTAATGTATAGTTTGTTGTTGGTTTTGCATTTTACTTATTCCTTAGTATGCTGTCTTGTTCCATGGAAGATTTAAGATGGCATATGTCATTTCATTTTTCATCTCTTGATGTTTTTTGGTAGTTGAGGTGTTAGAAGTAGCCACTGAATTTTTTAACTTTTTTTATTTCTCAAAAATTTTTTAAAATCTCTTACTCTGTGTCGAATGCTGTGCATGGTGTTAGGGATACAAATTAGGCATGTTATGTTTGGGATCAAGAGTTCATTGTGGCTGAAATACAGAATACACAGGATAACAGGAAACTGAGGCTGGAAATGTCAGTGTGGAAAGCCTTGTATGGTCTGCTGTGGTGTCTTGTCTTTACCTTGTGGGTAGACAGGATGCCAAAGAGAGCTCGAGAAAGGGAGCAATGGACAGATTTGTGAGTTAATTAAGACAGCCGTGTGGAGATGAACTGATGTAAGGAGATATTATTATTGTTTGATTTGTTACTCATGATGGCACAGATACAACTTTTCTGCCTTTCTCTGGTTAACTAGTTATAACTGTAAATGGAGTTATTTCAGTGAAATCTATTTGGACACGTAAGGAAGAAAACCCACATCAGCTTTAATAAATAAGGAATGTGATAGTATCCTTTCCTATATCTTGTTTTTCTCTTGCATCTATTCTTCCCTTTATCTTTCTGCCTCTCTCAGCCTTTGTCTCTCTCAGTTGCTTGAATATACCGTACACAGCATGAAGATAATTATTTCTGTTTACTGCTTTAGTATGTAAGTAATATATCATTTTTAAAACTCGAAGCTGTTGATTTAAAAAGGAAGAAAAATTAAATTACTAGGCATCTATCCCTAGACACTAATTACCATTAACTTTTTAGTGCATGTCTTTCTATACTTTCTTCCATGCAATTATGCATATACAAACATCATGGTTTCTTAATAAAAAGTGAATTTTGTCTTATATGTACTACAGTGTAAACTGCTTTCCTTGTGTGAATGCCCTAAGTATAGAGATCCACTATTCCCTGGTTCATGTTTTTTCTCCAGTTTTAGAAAATTTTCCTTCTGCAGAAAAGTGAAAAAACAGACAACAAATGCCCATACAACATTTAGTTAGATTCACCAAATATTATTTTGTTACGTTTGCTTAACTCTCCTCTATTTAAACACATTTTCAAACGGTTTAGCAATGTTTCCTTGTTTGCTAAGTTGCCCATGACATGGTACCTTGCGTGGAATTCTTCCACATGTATTTCCTAAGAATAGGAGCATTCTTTTATATAGCAAAATGCAGATAAGAAATTGGACGTGGATATTATCTAATAAATTTTCTTCAGTTGTCCAAAAATGACTATGGCTGGACTTTCTCCATAGTTGATATATTTGTGCTTTGTCTTAAATTCAGGGTCCAGTCAAGGATTATATATTATATTTGGTTATCAGTTTCATTTTCCTTTGATGTAGAATAACCCCTGGGGCCTCCCTGGTGGCTTAACAGTAAAGAATCCACCTGCAATGCAGGAGACGTTTACAAACGTTTACAAACGTACAAGAGACTTAGGTTCAATCCCTGAGTTGGAAAGATTCCCTGGAGAAGTAAAGATTCCTAGTATGCATATCTAGGAAATCCCGTGGACAGAGGAGCCGGGGGGTGCTGCAGTCCACAGGATCACAAGAATTGGGCATGACTTACCACTAAACCACCACCACCACAGAATAACTGCTATTTTTATATTATCTCTCATGACCTTGATTTTTTTTTTTTAACATTTATATTATTTATTTACTGTTTGGTTGCGTCAGGTTTTAGTTGCAGCACACCGGGCCTTCGTTGTGGCAAGCAGGTCTCTCTCTGCTTGCCACAGACTCCAGAGAGTACAAGCTCAGGCTCAGTACAAGCACGGGCTCCAGAGACTGCAGGCTCAGTAGTTGTGGTGTGCAGGCCCTGTGGCATGTAGAATCTTAGTTCCAGGAACAGGGATCGAACTGTGTCCCCTGCATTGGAAGGTGTATTCTTAACCATTGGACCACAAGGAAGATCGCAGCCTTGATGTTTTTGAAGAATTGAGACAAGTTGTCTCGTAGAATATCCCACAATCTGGATTTATCTGATTTCTTTTTGTTTAGATTCTGGCAGTTTTTTAGTCAGTAGAACTACCTATGTCAGCATTTCATTTCAGCACATCAGGTACATGTAGTAAAGTGAAAATCGCTCATTCGTGTCCTACCACTTGCAATCCCATGGACTATTCTCCAAGCCAGAATACTGGAGTAGGTAGCCTTTCCCTTCTCCAGGGGCTCTTCCCAACCCAGGGATCGAACCCAGGTCTCCCACACTGCAGGCAGATTCTTTAATAGCTGAGCCACAAGGGAAGCCCAGAAGTACTGGAGTGGGTACCCTATCCCTTCTCCAGCGTAACTTCCCAACCCAGGAATCAAACCGGGGTCTCCTGCATTGCAGGTAGATTCTTAACCAGCTGAGCTTTCAGGGAAGCCAGCCATGTAATAAATAATGTCAGTTTATTCCTTATTAATGGTGTCAGGTATAATTACTGATTGAAGTGGTGACTACCAGATCTTTCCTTTTTAAAGATACCTTTTTCCCTTTTGTAATGAACCAAGTTATCTATCGGCCTGTTAGCCCAGCTATCTTTCTAAGGTGTTATATCCTTTGAAAATCAGTAACTGAATCAAATTCTCCATTGGTGAATGAAAAATCCTTTTACTAAGAATCAGTGTGAAATGAGTTGGATTCTTAGGAATTCTTCCCTGAAGAGGAGTTCTGTTACCCTTTCTTTTTTGATGTTACTGTAGGCTTCTTTTTTATTCAGTTTAGTATAATCCATTGCTTTCATTTTTCTTTTTAAGGCACACAGTGTCCCAAATTTGGATAGCAAAGGATCATTTTCAAACCAGTTCTGAGTCTTTTGAACTTGGCATCATTAGTCTTTGAGCATTTCTTTCTTTTCTGGCACAGTAAGATGTTACTCTGCCTGATTCACCATTACATCCCTAATATCCAGCATAGCACTTGACATAGGGTAGGAGATAAAAATCTCTGAGAAATGTTTAAAAATACTTTAGAAATTCAGTATCTAGGCTTCCCACACTCAAGCTCTATAACAAAACATCAAGAGGTAAGAACTGAAATGGCCCTTATAACCTTATAACCTATGCAGAACAAGACAGAGTATTAAGGAATAAATAAAATGCAAAACAACAATAAACTTTGAGCCTTTCCTGCCATAAACTCAAAATCAGCCATTTCACAAAGGAACCTTGGTTTCTTGTATGGCATTAGTATTTAGAAACCAAGATCTACGCTTAGAAAAACATAGTTTTTAATGACTAATACTGTTTTATTGTATGCATGTGCTACATTTTAAAGTTTCTGTTGGGGACATTTAGTTCCATATTAAGGAAAAGCTTGAAACAGCACTGGGTAAAATAATCAGTTTATGTACAGATCTGTGTGTTTGCCAATTGTTTTCCTCAGATAAATTCCTAGATTTGTAACTGTTACATCAAAGAGTATACACATTTTAAAGAACATATGATACACACTGTGAAATTACCATCCAAAGAGATCATTATTAGGGCTTCTGAGTTCTGTGTCTGCAAGTTTATATCAGCTACAGCTTAGGTCAGCTATTCTTTTTATCTCTTATTGAAAATAAATTCTACAGTGTTGGTACCTACTAAATGATGACTTGTGTTATAATGTATTTACTGCTGAGGTGATAGTCTTTGTTTCTGATACTGTACCTTCAAAAATTATATTCTAACTGTTCTAATTATGCAACTTCTTATTTGATAAGTATTTATAATGTACTTTTTATGTGAAATAGTTTTAGCTTTTCAAATGAGCTTTTACTTAATTTAGAGACATAGCATTATATTTATTTTCCCATAATGCTTTACGAGAAATGTATGTGTGTTTGCTAGTAGTTATAGGAAATTTAAAGGAGATCCCTTAGCAGAGTTCCAGAACCTTCAGCATACCGTTCAGTTTATGCTTTGATTTTTTAAAAAATGCTGAATAGTAAGCTATAATTAAGCTTACCTTTTATTAGTTTTAGACTACATGTATGCAAATGAAGGAGGTTATTTTGTAAATATTATTTTGTAATATTAATTTGTAAATAATATTTACAAATTAAATTTTGTAAATATTAGTGATTTTTCTTGTTTAAATAACACAAAGGACCTTAAAAAGCTGGTCAGTTCAGTCGCTTAGTTGTGTCCGACTCTTTGCGACCGCATGAACTGCAGCATGCCAGGCCTCCCTGTCCATCACCAACTGCCAGAGTCTACCAAACCCATGTCCATTGAGTTGGTGATGCCATCCAACCATCCCATCCTCTGTCGTCCCCTTCTCCTCCTGCCCTCAGTTTTTCCCAGCATCAGGGTCTCTTCAAATGAGTCAGCTTTTCGCATGAGGTGGCCAAAGTATTGGAGTTTCAGCTTCAACATCAGTACTTCCAATGAACACCAGGACTGACCTCCTTTAGGATGGACTGGTTGGATCTTCTTGCAGTCCAAGGGACTCTCAAGAGTCTTCTCCAACACCACAGTTCAAAAGCATCAATTCTTTGGCACTCAGCTTTCTTTATAGTCCAACTCTCACATCCATACATGACTACTGGAAAAACCATAGCCTTGACTAGATGGACCTTTGTCGGCAAAGTAATGTCTCTGCTTTTTTAATATGCTGTCTAGGTTGATCATAACTTTCCTTCCAAAGAGTAATCATCTTTTAATTTCATGGCTGCAGTCACCATCTGCAGTGATTTTGGAGCCCCCAAAAATAAAGTCAGCCACTGTTTCCACTGTTGTCCTTTCCATTTGCCGTGAAGTGATGAGACCGGATGCCATGATCTTAGTTTTCTGAGTGTTGAGCTTTAAACCAACTTTTTCACTCTCCTCTTTCACTTTCATCATGAGGCTCTTTAGTTCTTCTTTGCTTTCTGCCATAAGGGTGATGTCATCTATATCTCTGAGGTTATTGATATTTCTCCCAGCAATCTTGATTCCAGCTTGTGCTTCCTTCAGCCCAGCATTTCTCATGATGTACTCTGCATATAAGTTAAATAAGCAGGGTGACAATATACATTCTTGACATGCTCCTTTTCCTTTTTGGAACCAGTCTGTTGTTCCATGTGCAGTTCTAACTGTTGCTTCCTGACCTGCATACAGGTTTCTCAAGAGGCAGGTCAGGTGGTCTGGTATTCCCATCTCTTGAAGAATTTTCCACAGTTTTTTGTGATCCACATCATCAAAGTCTTTAGTCAGTGAAGCATAAGTAGATGTTTTTCTGAAACTCTTGCTTTTTCGATGATCCAGCAGATGTTGGCAATTTGATCTCTGGTTCCTCTGCCTTTTCTAAAACCAGCTTGAACATCTGGAAGTTCACGGTTCACGTATTGCTGAAGTCTGGCTTGGAGAATTTTGAGCATTCCTTTACTAGGGTGTGAAATGAATGCAATTGTGTGGTAGTTTGAGCATTCTTTGGCATTGCCTTTCTTTGGGATTAGAATGAAAACTGACCTTTTCCAGTCCTGTGGCCACTGCTGAGTTTTCCAAATTTGCTGACATATTAAATGCAGCACTTTCACAGCATCATCTTTTAGGATTTGAAATAGCTCAACTGGGTTTCCATCACCTCCACTAGCTTTGTTCATAGTGATGCTTCCTAAGGCCCACTTGGCTTCACATTCCAGGATGTCTGGCTCTAGGTGAGTGATCACACCATCGTGATTATCTAGGTCATAAAGATATTTTTTGTATAGTTCTTCTGTGTATTCTTGCCACCTCTTCTTAATATCTTCTGCTTCTGTTAGGTCCATACCATTTCTGTCCTTTATTGAGCCCAGCTTTGCATGAAATGTTCCCTTGATATCTCTGATTTTCTTGAAGAGATCTCTAGTCTTTCCCATTCTATTGTTTTCCTCTCTTTCTTTGCACAGATAACTGAGGAAGCCTTACTTATCTCTCCTTGCTATTCTTTGGAACTCTGCATTCAAATGAGTATATCTTTCCTTTTCTCCTTTGCTTTTCACTTCTTTTCACAGCTATTTGTAAGGTCTCAGACAGCCATTTTGCTTATTTTGCATTTCTTTTTCTCGGGGATGGTCTTGATTCCTGTCTCCTGTACAATGTCATGAACCTCTGTCCATAGTTCATCAGGCACTCTGTCTATCAGGTCTAGTCCCTTAAATCTATTTCTCACTTCCACTGTATAGTCATAAGTGATTTGATTTAGGTCGTACCTAAATGGTCTAATGACATTAGTGAATGGTCTAGTTTCCCCCACTTTCTTCAATTTAAGCCTGAATTTGGCAATAAGTTCATGATCTGAGACACAGCCTCAGTTTTCTCATCTGTAAAGTATGTATAGTAATACCTCAATACCTACCTTATAGTTCTCTTCTGAGATATCACTGTATCTGGAACACTGCCTCTTGTAGTATGGATTCTCAATTTTCAAAAAGCATAGGGAATTCCCTGATGGTCCAGTGATTAGTACTTGACCGCTTAATGCTGTAGGCCCAGGTTCAGTCCCTAGTCAGGGAACTAAGATCCTGCAAGCCATGTAGCATGGCTAGAAAAAAAACCCAGAGCCTAGTAGTTCTGATCATCCAGCATTGTAGGATGCTGCTGATCTTATTCTCCTTTTTATTTTCTTGATACATAATTCATGAAGCTGCAGTTTAAGTGGCATGTTAACAGTTCCTGCACACAACTAGCCATTTGCAAATTTTCTATTAATAAAAATTTCAGAATCTTATGATTCTGATTTCCCATGCATCTTAACCTTCACCTTTCCAGTTCATGTTCTCTTCCCTGTGTAAAATATATTAAAGTGAGTGGGTCTTAAATCTTTACTCCTCAGTATAGCAGTTTGCATTTGAGATACCAAAAAGTTCAGTTTTCCTTAGGTAGTTCTTCTGTTCTGTCATAGCAGCTAGAAATCTCTCTCTTGAGCCTTAACTTTTGACCCACTCATTTCCTCTTCAGGGGAAAGGATGAGGATTAGGGAGTCCAACAGATTTCCAGGGATCTTGGTTTAGGAAACAGGAAGTTTCCCAGTTTTAACATAGCATTATAAATAAAATCAGCAACTTTTTAAATCAGTACATCACTGCACATAAACAGCTTGTATATGTTATATCTGTAGCTAGCTTAATGTGCTTATTCATCAAAGACTTTGAACAGTGGAAGGATAGAATTGATACATTTAACCAGAAAATTCAGTGCTTTTTCACCTTTTGGAAGATGAAAACCAGTATCTTTGGTTCTTTATTTCATATCTTGCCTTCTGTTGTCCTGATGCTCATCAGAACTCCAACTCCGTATTACAGACTTTTGCCAAGCTTTAGTTACCTTACCTCTCCAAACCAGCTTCTATCAGCTGTTTACTTTTATTGATTGTAGAACCCCTTCAGTCAGTCACTGGAATTCAAAATCTTGGTGTCATCTTTGTGTAATTTCCCCTTTCATATCTTTTATCCCCTAAACCACCAAGCACGTATAGTCTTACATTCATGACTTTCTTTTTTTTCCTTTCTGTATTCTAGTTCAAACTTTTCCTCAAACCCAGCACTTTCTTAATTATATTCAGAGGAATTCTGCTTGGGGAAAATACTATATAACAGTTTCATTACCACATAAGTTTATCAGACCAGTCTATCACAGCCTTCCAGCAGTACTATAAGCCTTCTTGAAAGCAATGACCAAATCTTATCCTAACACCTGCCATGTATTATGTAAATACTCAGTTGGTTGACTTACATTAAAAGAAGAATAAGTAACATTTTTCTTAGGTTTTGTGAGATACAATTTATTCATAAATATGCACATGTAAACCTATCTTTTTAAGCAGAATTTATTGGGTTTGAATTCCCATCACTTTTCTTGGCCTTTTACAGGTATGTAACATAATCTTTGTTTGATTTTATTTGTAAGGTACATCTTATTCAGGTTATGAAGCAGCAGTGTATTCAGCTGCATCCTCCTACTACCAACAGCAACAGCAGCAACAGAAGCAGGCGGCGGCGGCGGCGGCAGCAGCAGCTGCAACAGCTGCCTGGACAGGGACCACCTTTACTAAAAAAGCACCATTCCAAAATAAACAACTGAAACCAAAACAGCCTCCCAAACCACCCCAGATTCACTATTGTGATGTCTGTAAGATCAGCTGTGCTGGACCACAGGTATGTATAATGTATGCTTCATCATGAATCTTCAGTGGTTGTCCTTGATAGTTAAGTATGATTGATTATTATAATTCTTATGCCTACAAAGAAAGTTTACATTTTTCTCTCCTGCTAGCTTTTAGTTAACATGTACATATTTCATCAAATGACCATTTTTTAAAGGCTTTTGTATTGGCATACAAGAATTCTAAGAAAAATACAGTAAAAATAGTTATGAATGTTAATAAAAAGTGGACAAATTGAGCTTTTCTTTAGGAAGGATACTTTGCTCTTTAAATAAAACTTTTAATTTAGCTTAAAAGTTTTATATTCAGGTTAGTTGGGATTTGGGAGTAAGATTGAATTGTTATTTCTTTTTTGGCATTTATGACTTACTTTTTAAGGCCTTTATGCAAAATTCTTGACCTTAAGACAATTGGATATTGATTTTCTTAGTTCTTCAAGGTCCATGTTGAGTGTATAAGTAGAATTTTGTAGTCGAAAAAGGGTGATCATAAAAATAGTTTAAAAATATATATATTAAAAAAAGAAATAGTTTTATACTCTGACATGATGAGATGAGAAGACTTTGTCAGATATAAATAGCAGAAGTTGCCTTTCTCTAATATTAAAAATCCTTAAGCTATTTTAATAATCTATAATATTAGGATAATATTTTTCATGACTTTAGTATATGCTTTGTAGAATGTTACTTGTTTCTATATACTTATTTCCTTCATGAGGCTGTAGGGACTTTGGGAATAAGAAAGCTGTAGGAAAGTGTCTTTTTCAAAATTATCAACCAAAGAAGCATGCAGAACCTTTATTCCTTTATTCTGTTTTTTGTTGTTGTTTTTTGTTATTTTCTTGCTGTTGCTAAACATGAAATAAGTGAGTTAGGGAAGGATCTGTTTATAAAATCTAGTGAGTTCAACTCCGTTCCCAACTTTATTTGTTAATACTTTCTTTAAGGGTGTCTAGTGTTTTTATTGGAGAAGGAAATGGCAACCCCCTCCAGTGTTCTTGCCTGGAGAATCCCAGGGATGGGGGAACCTGGTGGGCTGCCGTCTATGGGGTCGCATAGAGTCGGACACGACTGAAGTGACTTAGCAGCAGCAGCAGCAGCAGCAGTGTTTATGTAAAAATTTGGTAAGCAGTTTGACAGACAAAAGGCATAGTATTTGAAAAGATCAGATTTTGAGTTTTTAGTTGTTTCTTTCAGTTACATCATCTCTCACCCTTTCCTAACCTGTGTACATTCTTTTAAATTTACTAGATCAGTTCTGTCTGCTTTTCAGTATAGAATTTGGGAGTTATTTTCAGTTGTCAGCATTCTCTGAGTTACACCAAATTAGAGACTAGTTTAATATATGTGGCTGTTAAGATAATACCTTTTTTTCCCTATTTTAAGTTTGGTAGAAAACAGTTTCATTGTGATAACATGCTCAGGGGAGAGGAGACATAGGGAATGTTTGCAGCAACCCAGGACTAAACAAGAAAGGGAACAAGAATGTTGGCTTTAGTATTTGAGGAGGGTATCCTATTCAGTAATGACTGTTCAGGGGGAATGATGATGTGGTGGCAATTACAAATGTTAAGAGACTTGACTATGTGGTAGCATATAAAAGGATAGTACATAGCTCTAGGGTGATAAGTTAATAGCATTTAGAATCAGTATGTATATGCAAGGCTGACCATTGATTTGGGGGAGCTGGACGGTTACGCAAGAACAGACCAAGAGTACCTCTGTTAAGTCAGAGGCAGTGCCGTAAGGGCTTAATGAATCTATGGAGAAAAATACCGTATGAATGAGATGGTGAGTTAGATAGAGTCTAGTGTAGATATAAGAAAGGAGACTAAATTGGTTCCAGTATGAGGGGCCGTTGTTCCAATCCTGTTTCTGCGACTTAACTTGTGGCCTTGGGCAAATTGGAGACTTTAAGTCGATTGTCTGGGCTTTTGTTTCCTCACTTCTGTAATAGGGACTTGTCCCTAAATAATTGAGGTTCCGGCTGCTTCACGGAGCCACTTTAGGCTGCTGCAGATGGTGAGAAGAGAATCAGATGGCTAGGTCTTAGGGCTTCCTCTTTTGTTTGAAAAACAGTAACTTTCTTTACTTGTGCATAAGATTTCATTTTGAGGAAGGATTTTCTTGTTTCAAACTTAGAAAGTCATTGTAGGTAACCTCTAAAGTCCCATTCAGCTTTGAGATTCTGTGCTATCTATGCAATTTTACGCTCATCATGTGTGTATAAAAATTTTTTAAATAATATAGGAAATAATAAACTGGCCCCACTCAAGCTCATTATTGACCTCCTCGCATTTTAATAAAACTGCCTTCCTCTGTCGTTGACATTGAAGACAATTTTTAATATATACTTGCACTATTTTGATGGCTAGTATCAAAAGGGATACAATTCTGGCAGTTAAATACTTTAAATAGACTTTTGTTCAGGGTGGAATGGATTCTAACACAGATTGTGAAAAGGCATTCTTGAGTTTTCTCAGATGCAACTGACTTCTAAACCAGTTTTATAAGTAATCATACCTGTTTATAAAGAGTCTTGTTACCATATAGTAACATTTCTTTTCTTCTCATGTGGCAGATATATTTTTTCTCTCTCATAATCCTATAATTAAATAATTTCTTTTGGAATGATCACTCTTATTAGTCTCTACCCAATATTATACATAAGCACTAAAAGACAGAAATTCTTTCAAACTGAGAGCAGTTACCTTATATTGATATTTTGGCTATGTATGAAAGTCCTTTGCTAATTAAAGTGTTTGGTAAGTGTGTTCTTGGTAAAAAGGTACAGAGAACCACAAATGCATCGTGTATGTAGGGAAGCCACATGCTCCTGTTCAGTTGCTTTTAAAATGGTGTAGTGCTGATATTTTAATGAGTATCAGAGATTGGAATGAATAATTGCAAACAATGTAGATAGAAAAGTAGTGAAGCAAAATTATTCTTTTTGTTTGAGACAGACTTATAAAGAACATTTAGAAGGGCAGAAACATAAAAAAAAAGAAGCTGCATTGAAAGCCTCACAGAATACCAGCAGCAGCAACAGCTCTACTCGTGGGACTCAAAATCAGCTACGTTGTGAGCTCTGCGATGTGTCTTGTACAGGAGCAGATGCATATGCTGCCCACATTCGTGGTGCTAAGCATCAGAAAGTAGGTGTTTTTTTCCCACACACCCTTATGTCTTAACTCTCTTTTCTTTTCCATTTTTGGTGGGATTTGGGGGTAAAATAAAGAAGTCTTCAAAATTTGAAAATTTTTGAGGGTATTACATGCCTAATGTATATATAAAGGCGACATCAAATAGTCATTGCTTAAGGAAGGAAAGAGTGGTGACCCTTCTTAAAATTGAACTCGGTCGTTTTTTTCCTACCAACTGAAATTGAATCATGTAATTGTTTTCCACCTTCTGTTATGCTTAAGTGTAGGTTGGTATGCATGTGGCCAAGTCATTTCCTCCCTGAGTGGTAGATGGAATATGTATCCGAATCTGTTTCACACAGATTGTTTTGAAAGTAATGAGTTTTTATTTTTAAATGTATAAGAGAAAGAAATACAACAAAGAAAAATATGATTAAGATTTTCATTTTTTAGGGTCTTTTAGGCAAACTTTTTAAAAAAAAATCTACATTCTCTGAGTTTTCTGACAGATAAATACGCTTTTATTTTGTAGGTGGTTAAATTACACACAAAACTTGGTAAACCCATTCCTTCAACAGAACCAAACGTTGTTAGCCAAGCTACTTCTTCAACAGCTGTGTCTGCTTCAAAGCCAACTGCCTCTCCTTCAAGCATTGCAGCAAGCAATTGTACTGTGAATACTTCATCAATTGCAACTTCTTCAGTGAAAGGTCTTACAACTACAGGAAACTCGTCTCTTAATAGCACAGCCAACACTAAAGTATCATCAGTGCCTGCAAATATGGCTGCCAAGAAAACATCTACACCCAAAATAAACTTTGTTGGCAAGTACTGAAGATTCTGTGTTCCTTCTAACTCTGTTAAAGTGGTATTTCTCCTCTACTCCAGTACTAGCTCTTCTACTTATGCAGTTGTTTTCTTTTCTGGGACCTTATTTAATCACATATCTGTATTTTTTTTCTTAAAGTTTTTTCGGTTCCATTTTCTTCAGCCATAGACTAAAAATATATATGTATTTATTTTACTGTTCCTCAGGCTGCTGACCTAATTCTTACTTTCTCTATTTCTTATCCAGTCCTCAGTCTCTTATTATAGTATTTCAACTCTACCCTTTTCTGAAATCACCAAAAACCTACTTGCCACATTGAATGGCCAGTTTTCTGTTTCATCCTGTTGACCTCTCTAACATTTGAAACAGTTGACTGCTATACCTTAAACCTTAATTATGTTTCTGTCTCTCTATTTTGGGTCCACTGACTCCTTCCTCAGATATCTTTATTGGTTCTCTGGCTCTCATGTTCATTAGCTGGTAGTATTGCTAAGATTCTGATTCTGACTCTCATCTCACTCACTTAGTATTCATGAGTGGTCTTATCTGTTCCACTGTGTATATAGTAACTTTAAAATCATTTGGGCAAATTCAGAATGCCCACCTGAGTTCTAGAACCATATTTTAGACATTTCCTGATCATTGTCTGTATGGTTCTGTTGATGCCTGTTAGTGTCTGTTTCTAACATTTTATCTCATCGCAAGAGTACTGTGAAGTAATCTCATAAAGCTGCTGCTTTTTCACATGAAAAAGTCCACTGATATTTTTTCTTACTTGCTGCCTCTTCCAGTTGTTTCTAATCCTTTTGTTTCTGTCACTACAATATTCTCCAAAAAGTGTCTTTTTCTCTTCATAGCCTCTGTTGTTTTTTAGGCCTTCAAAGCTTCTTCCTCAGAGCTTTGTCTCTTATTGCATCCAGTTTCTGCAACACTTTTGTCAAAGTCATTTTGTAAAAAAAAAATATCAAACTGTGTTAATTTCCTGTTTAAAAATTTTCTGTGGCCTTCCCCTTGCATATAAGAATAATGTCTGTATTCCTTAATTATGTCATCCAAGTCCTTTCACAAATTATCCTCTACCTCAGATAGCATTACCTCTACCTCAGTGATGTGCTGTGCTTAGTCACTTAGTCCTGTCGGATTCTTTGTGACCTCATAGACTGTAGCCTGCCAGGCTCCTCTGTCCATGGTATTCTCCAGGCAAGAATACTGAAGTAGGTTGCCATTCCCTCCTCCAGTGGATCTTCCCAACCCAGGGATTGGACCCAGGCCTCCTGCATTGCAGGCAGATTCTTTACCATCTGAGCCACCAGGGAAGCCCTGTACCTCATGATAAGTCCTGTTGAATTACCAAGTCTTTTTTTAATTTACCATGGTCTTTTTTTTATTATTATTTGTTTATTTTAATTGGAGCTAATTACTTTACAGTATTGTGGTGGTTTTTGCCATACATTGACATGAGTCAGCCATGGGTGTACATGTGTCCCCCATCCTGAACAACCCCTCCCACTCCCCTCCCCATCCCATCCCTTCCCTCAGGATTGTCCCAGTGTACCAACTTTGAGTGCCCTGTTTCATGCATCAAACTTGGACTGATGATCTATTTCACACATGGTAATTATACTTGTTTCAATGCTATTCTCGCAAATCATCCCACCCTCGCCTTCTCCCACAGAGTCCAAAAGTCTGTTCTTTATATCTGTGTCTCTTTTGCTGTCTCGCATATAGGGTCATCATTACCATCTTTCTAAATTCCATATATATGCGTTAATATGCTGTATTGGTGTTTTTCTTTCTGACATACTTCACTCTGCATAATAGGCTCCAGTTTCATTCACCTCATTAGAACGGATTCAAATGTGTTCTTTTTCATTGCTCAGTAATACTCCATTGTGTACATATACCACAGCTTTCTTATCCATTCGTCTGCTGATGAACATCTAGGTTGCTTCCATGTTCTAGCTATTGTTAACAGTGCTCCAGTGAACGTTGAGGTACACGTGTCTCTTTCAATTCTGTTACCATAGTCTTTTTAACTCCATGTTTTTGTGTTTTGCTTGTGCATACTGTTCTTTCTGTTTAGACTTAATTCTCTTTTTTTCTGCCTAACCAGTTCATACCTAGCATTCTTAACCCCAGCCCTGGTGTCATACTTGCTGAATCTATTCCTAACTGGATCAGGTTAAAGGGTAGTGGCTCCTTTCCTTTACATTCCCAAAATACTCTGTTAACACATTGTACTATAATAATGAGTCAGGCAGTTCAGTCACTCAGTCGTGTCTGACTCTTTGTGACCCCATGAACTGCAGCACACCAGGCCTCCCTGTCCATCGCCAGCTCCCGGAGTCCAGCCAAACCCATGTCCGTTGAGTCAGTGATGCCATCCAACCATCTCATCCTCTGTCGTCCCCTTCTCCTCTTGCCCTCAGTCTTTCCCAGCATCAGGGTCTTTTCAGATGAGTCAGCTCTTCGCATCAGGTGACCAAAGTATTGGAGTTTCAGCTTCAGCATCAGTCCTTCCAATGAACACCCAGGACTGACCTCCTTTAGGATGGACTGGTTGGATCTCCTTGCTGTCCAAGGGACTCTCAAGAGTCTTCTCCAACACCACAGTTCAAAAGCATCAATTCTTCGGCACTCAACTTTCTTTATAGTCCAACTCTCACATCCATACATGACCCTAAATTGTTGGCACCTCAAAGACAGCCACACTGTATTATTATGTTACTAGAACTTAGGATAGTGCCCAGTTCCATGGCAAAAGGATATAAACATGTTGTAAGAGCCATGGTGAGGACAGAGAGGACCACTGAATATTATGAGAGAGAGAATGGGAAGATAGAGACATGTATTTTCATTAATAGCATAAAAAAGCCAAATGGTTTGTATGGTTCTTCAAAATTCTAATCTATTGTATGTCAAGCAGGAGTTTGTTGGTAGAAAAGATCAGAACTTTATCTGGAGTTCTTGTATCAGTTCATACATTATATAAGAAGAAAATTAAAATTACTGTAATTCTTTTATGTTATAGGTGGTAATAAGCTGCAGTCAACAGGAAATAAAACAGAAGACTTAAAAGGAACTGAATGTGTTAAAAACACTCCTGTCACTTCTGTGCCAATTCCAGAAGTAAAGCCAGACACAGTGTCAGAACCAGTCACACCTGCGTCTCTTGCTGCTTTGCAGAGCGATGTGCAGCCAGTGGGCCATGATTATGTGGAGGAGGTATTGATTTGACAATACTCCTGTCGTAAGATTAGATAGGAAGGACGTGTGTCACTTTGTCACAAGTGTGCTTCACATGTAAAATTCAATTATATTTTAGATTACTTATAAAGGGATATTGAAGGGATCTTTGTTGAAGGTTTTGTGTTTTTTTTTAAGCCTGCCCTTTGAGCTTGCCTAAGTGACATCACAATTTTTTTGTTGAATTTTCTCTTTCCCTGTTGACACCATCACTGTAGTATGTGAAATAACTTTCTGTTTATTTGGCAGGCCTTCTTTTAACATAACCCTTCTACTGTGCCAAACGTAAAACGTAAAAAAAGATGTGAACAGCAGAAATGACAAAGATAGCAAATATTTCTGAACAGTTTCGTGTGTAAAATTTAGATTACTGATTTAACAGATAACTATTTATATGATTTCTCAAGCTGATTAGAAAACTATTCCTGTTTTACAAAATAACTTAGTAAGTGGAGGATAAGGAAGTATCAGAAGGGACTTGATAGATTTTTGCTGTTAGTGGAAAGACGAACATACAATGGTGTAGCCCTGTTCTGCTTTTGCTGTATTATAGAACAGTTGAAAAGAACAAGTTCTCTAAATTTCAGTGTCTGCATCTGTAATATTTGGGTATCTCCCAGTGAAGATGTGAAGCTTAGATCAAATAAAGTACCTAAGCACGGTGCCTAGCATATGGTGGACTTTTGGCGAATATTTATTTGTTCCTTCATCCTTTTCCATCAAGAAAAATTAATTATTGAATTTTTTGTTTACAAGATGGAAAACTGGGCTGTGTAGTTTATAAGTCATTCACATGCCGTTTTAATTTAAAGTTATGGGTGTTGGGAATTTCCTGGCAGTCCAGTGGTTAGGGCTCCTTGTTCCACTTCATTGGTCAGGGAACTAAGATTCCACAATGCCAGCATGGTAAGGCAACAAAAAAAAGACATTTAAAGGTTAATAAACTTCTAAATAAATAAATAATAAACCTTTAGCTGTTAGTAAGACTTGTATGTCTCAAAAAAAAGTACAGCCAGAACATCTGGCCAGAATACCTTAGTAACCAATGATACTAGTTAAGTAATCTTTTTGTTGTTGTTGTTAAGTAATCTTAAACTTCAGAGGATTGTGTTTAGAACCAATCTTTAAAACTTGCTGAAGTTTTAATAACTTTTAATAACATTCTAGTCTATTTGTCTTCCTAACTGGTTGTGCAGTTAGAAAAAAATTGACATTGGTTTTCAATAAAGTTGTACGTGTATAAAGTCTTGGGCTTTGTAGAAATAAATGAGAATAATGCCTTTGATCATCTTTAGCTCCATTTCCAAGAAGAGTACCTGGCAGGAGCAGGTATTCAATAAATATTTTTTCAAGAATTGAAGGTGTCTATTGTATTAAAATCTAAATGTTTACATATAGAGAAAAATATAAGAGACAAATACATGGTAACAGATCTTGCATTGTACAGTTAAAAATTCTAACCCTGTTCATTTCTGTAGATGTCTTCTTCAAAAAGTATAGACATTGCCCCCCCCCCCCCTTTCTAACTTTAAATTCTGAAAGCTATTTACAACTCATGAGATGGGTTTATAAGTGAAATCTTCACCTATGACATTCCTGTTGTGGTTTCTTGACTTTTTCTTTTTTTCTGGACATCAAGGTACGAAATGATGAAGGAAAAGTGATTCGATTTCATTGCAAATTATGCGAGTGCAGCTTTAATGATCCCAATGCCAAGGAGATGCATTTAAAAGGACGAAGACACAGACTTCAATATAAAGTGAGGAAAATTTCAGCTATTTTTCTCTTTCTCTTTTTATATGGTTTGGAACATTCTAGATGCAAAAATAAAGCTTCTAAATACAACTCACTAAGTCCATGAACTCCCACTCTCAGGTTGGCATGTCGTGTCTCACTTAGAGAGTCAGATGTTTAGTTTTTATTGATTAGTTTGTTACTTAGGGCTTTCCCTGGTGCCTCAGATGGTAAAGAATCTGCCTACAATGCAGGAGACCCAAGTTCAATCCCTGGGTCTGAAAGCTTGCCTGGAGAAGGGCATGGCAGCCTACTCCATTGTTCTTGCCTAAAGAATTCAATGGACAGAGGAAGCCTCGTGGGCTACAGTCCTTGGGGGTCACAGAATTGGATACAACTGAGTACCTGTCACTTTTGTTATACTTAAGAAAAAGCAATGTAGTCATATTTCATTATTTCTAGTGACAAAATAAAACTTTGACATTACTTGGATCAAGTAACCATGTAAAAATAGTTGCTTCAAAGGAAGTGTTTGAAAGAAGTGTCAGGTCTCCATTTCCTTTATCTTAGCAGAATTTCTGTTAAAGTGAATTTTGAGATGAGGAATTTTTTGTTGAAAACACTTCCAAGTAATAAGTTAAATCTAAATACTTTAAATAAAATTTTTATTAGGTTGGACTTATGCACTAGATTCATGTTTTCTAAACACAGAAGTGGTGAAGATTAAAAATAATTTGTTAAGGGGCAGTAGTACTTCTATATTAAAAAAATTTTTTAACCCCACACTCGGATATCTAGAATCATTTATTTACAAACAAACAAAGGAATATTAAATACCCATCAGTCTCCCAAGGATTTCTTTTATTGGTTAACACTAAGTTAAGTACTTTTTGTGTACTAAACTTGAACAACCAAGAATTTTGGGGATGGGAAGGAAGAAAGAACGTTTATGAATGTATTTTGAGTTTTTCTCTGATTCAACTTATTTTACTGCATTTACTCTTATAATAGATTTGCAAATAAAAGCCTCTATTATGAAAGAATATGTGGGATTGTATGATTTAAGATATGTGTAGATTGTTGGAAGGATTGCTGGTTTTTCAAACATCTTATCTATGTTAACAGAAAAAAGTAAATCCAGATTTGCAAGTAGAAGTAAAGCCCAGTATTCGAGCAAGAAAGATTCAAGAAGAGAAAATGAGAAAGCAGATGCAGAAAGAGGAGTATTGGCGAAGAAGAGAAGAGGAAGAACGCTGGAGAATGGAAATGAGGTAGTATTTTTAACTTTTAGTACCATCATAGGTGGTTTAGACTTTCTAAGAAACTTAGCTGTTCTGAGTATGTGACTCCCATTCAGAGCAATCCAGATTTATTTGAAATATTTTCAGTTTTCACTTGTGAAGGAGACACTAGGTCTAGGAAAGAAATGCATTAGAGTTATTCTGGCTATTCTAATATTGACCATGTCCTTGGTATTAGGACTTATTTTGGAAGTAATATCTTTTATATATTTAAATACATAAATAGTTTAATATCATAAATGCCTCAATTTAAAACAAGCAAAATAGAGCATTTGGTTACATGATAAAAAATATCCTAAATATAAGATTGAGTAGATTCTAGACGTTAATAATGTGTGGAGTTTGTTTTAAAAACTTTAGAGGCTACAGGAAAGGAGGAATGAGAAAATATATTCAATAGATACAGAAATGTTTAGTTTTATTGATATAACTGGCATATCTTTAAGTGGCACAATTCATTGGTTTTATTCACAGAGTTGTGCAGTTATCAGCACAGTCAATTTTAGAACATCTTTATGACCCACAAAAGAAACCACAAACCCATTTAGCAATCCATACCTATTTCCCCCACCAACTCCTCGCTCTATTCTTGGGCAACCACTAATAAACTTCATTTTAGTAGATTGCCTCTACTGGAGATTTTATATAAATGGAATCATAAAACATATTGACTTTTGTGCCTGGCTACTTTTCACTTAGCATGATGTTTTCAAGGTTCATGTATGTTATTACATAATATCAGTACTAATTTTTTTATGCATGCATACTATTTTGTTACATAAATGTGTCACATTTTATTTATCTGTTTATCAGTTGATGGACATTTGTGTTATTTCCACTTTGGAGTTATAAATACTGCTGCCTGTGTACAAGTTTTTATAAACCACTTCTTTTCATTTACATACCAACTTTTTTAAAAACTAAGCTAAAATTATTTTCCATGGGTATGTAATACTTTTTTGTGCAGATGTAAAATTTTCTTTATAACCCGTTTCATATATTTTTAGATATTTAGAGTTTTTTCATAGTATTTCCCTATTGTTGTTATTACATTGACCATCCTTGAGGCAGTATTATTGTATAAATCACTATCAGTTGACACTAATCAAATCCCAGAAGCAAAAATGTTTGACAGATACCTGTACTTTTGCCTGTGCTAGATAGTTTAACTTAGTGATCCTCAAACTTTTTGGTCTCAGAACCTTTTATAACTCAATAATTATTGAAGATTCTGAAGAGTTTTTGTGTATGTGGGTTATAGGCTGTCAACATTGTATTAGAAATGAAAACTGAGAAGTTTCAGTATTTAGGAACTTATTTTTATATAACCTTGTATTTGTTTAAATGTAGCTAAATGTTATTAATAATTATAATATTAAATCAGGTGTATTTATTAATATAATAACATTAAATATAATATGCTAACTATAAATAACCGTTTCTCCACCAGAAATAATGACATTGTTTTACATTTTTGCAGATCTCTTTAATGTCTAGCTTAAGGCAACCTGATTCTCCTTCTGCTTCTGTGCTCAACGGGTTGTGATAACACATTTTGCCTCTGGATAACTCCACTGTAGACTCATAGGAGAAAGAGAATAGAGAAGACAAATATTTTGAGAGTAACTTGATGTCATGAATCCCCCTGAAGGTGTCTCAAGGACTACCTAGACTACCCAGACCACACTTTGAGGGCTGCTCCTATAATTTATTAAAATATCTGCCTGTGAGAAATAGAAACATGAAACCCAGTTTTATTTCAACTTTGTATTGTTGGCAAATTAAATTTTTATTTCATGCTTACTCAGTTAAATTTCTTTTGTGGTGAATTGCCTATTCATTTGTTAACTTACCTGTTAACACATTTGTACAAACACCACTTATAGCTATTAACCCATTAACATGTTATCTTTAAATATTCTTTACTGTTATTTATGTATCAATTTTTATTTTTTTATGTATTTAAATTTAACTTTCTTCTTATGAAATTTCTGCCTTTGTAATGCACTGGCAAGTTTTCTCTATATCTAGATTATGCAGTTATTTCCTCTTTTACTGCTTTATCAAATATTTATTAAGGACTTATTGTATGCCAGGAAGTAGCATATAGTGTGTTAAGCACTATAGTATACTATGTTTACCAAGTATGAATTGGTAGACAGTTGATATTTAAATATACCCTTATGTAACCTAAACATCATTAGTAATAATAGATTATTCAAAACTAGAATGAACATGGTTTTCCAGAGCCTTCAAGCTGTTTTTATTCATTTTCTCTCAAGACCTGAATAAAATTAGAAGTATGATTCTATCTGTCCTAAATTGGATGACCCAGAAAGCACTGCTTATTCCTGACCTGAAGAAATTGGTGGTTTCTACAGTACTACTTGAGAAGCATACTTCTTTCTTATGTTTTGTATTAAATGAATTTGTGTAGTAAAAATTTATTGTTAACAGAAATTTAATATAAAGGCACAACTGCCTAGGGAATTATTGGTATTCTAGTTTGAAACTGAAGGCAAAGATAGAACTGAGAGGGAGAGAGTCATGTGATGAAAAATTAGATTCCAAAAATGTTGACCATTAAAACAGAGGCTACACGCTAACTGCCCACTAAGTTCAGCCCATGGGTGTTTTATTTGGTGCCCATAGTATTTTTGGACACCAACATGAATCAACATTTAAAGACCATGAGATTTCACAAAAGTTCTGATTGACCTTGGGATAACCGTCTGGTATTCCCCTGTGACAGTAATTAATAGCTGTGCCGCCCTCTTGTCTCTAGCCAGAGCATGTGCTTTCCTTCTTTATCATACATCCCATCATCCTTAGCATGTCCCCATGAGTGTTGTTTTTGCTCATTGTAGAAAAATGTCTTTGTCTCTGTCTGTATCAGATGAGGAAATTAAAGGTTGTCTTAAGAAGTTCTCTCTTACAAAAAAAAATAGCACATTTCTTTAAAGACATGAGGAAAATTCCTGAATGTATTCTTTGAGTCTTTCACTCACACACTTTATTAGTCTGGCCACATTAGGTAGGCATTTAAGTTTACAATTTCTTCTATAAAGTGGGAGAGGTTGGAATGAACTGTGAGGTTTCTGGTGCTTGTTTTTTCAACTCTGTCTTCAGGTTATGAAATTTTGTTTTGCTTTTATCTTTTGTTTTCTCATCTTTTCATTGGGATTCACTTTCATTCACTAATTGATGAAGGCAAATGTAACCCGATACAGAGAGGGAAAGAAAGGTGTTAGCTAGACTGACTGAGGGGTTTTTATTACTTTCTATATTATTACTGATGTAAATTCTTGGGGTGTGTTTTTCTAAGTGGCTTATGGTATCATTCTTTATGTTTCAGACGTTATGAAGAGGACATGTACTGGAGAAGAATGGAGGAAGAACAGCATCATTGGGATGATCGCCGCCGAATGCCTGATGGAGGCTATCCTCATGGTCCCCCGGGCCCACTAGGCCTTCTGGGAGTCCGACCAGGCATGCCTCCCCAGCCACAGGGGCCTGCAGTGAGTGTCCACTTTGTTTACATAGACAGTGAAAGTGTAAGACTGGTTCAGCATTAGAAAAATAAAAGTTTGAAGAGCTAATTTTTAGACTTAAAAATATCCAAATCTCAATGTTTTTCATCTGATTTAGAATTTTCTCTCCTTTTTTACACTTTCTCAACTCATGTCGTTTTGTGTAAAGACTTCGTAGAATTTCCATGAATCTTTCTTATTTTCAGTATAAGCTAATGAAGCAGATCTTAAGAGGTTTTTTTTTTTTTTTGCCTTTGTTCTTTAGATTATCAAGAACAACTAATTTTAAATGCTGTTGCTTTGGCTTTAGAATTATTTCTGTCTTCCCATTATGTATGCTTTAGAGTCCTTTTTTCAAATCTTTAGCATTCAAAACCTACCACTGCTTCTAAATTTAAGTGCATGGTAAGGGGTAGGCAGAGTCCGTGGGGTCACAGCGTTGGACACAACTGAGCAGCTGACACACAAGGGGCGGGTAAATGGTTGGAGATAGCACACAGTGGATGTGTTAGGAGAACTGTAGAAAAGAGGTGCATCTTGAGAGGCTGCGTTCTGTAGAAGCTAGATAAAAAATACCTGGCTTACGAGGAGCATTTCATATAAGTTCAGTCTATAGAAAACAAGATGATTTTTTTTCTTTGTTCTGGTGTTCCAGAGAGCACTTAGAAGGAAACAGTCTAAATTCCTGTGCTTTAACCTATTCTTTCTCATTTGTCTTTCCATAGAATAAGCATTTGTAAAATCTGTTTTGTTAAAAGCAAAACGTTTCAGAACTGTTTTTAAAGTTGTATAAAATGTAGAAGGAAATGGCAACCCACTCCAGAATTCTTGCCTGGAAAAGTCCATGGAAGGGGGAGCCTGGCGGGCTGCAGTGCATGGGGTTACATGACTGAGCATGTGTGCACGAGGGTGGAGGGAGATGGGTTGGTAGCAATAAAGTGGTAGAACTAAAAATAAATAAATAAATAAAATAAAGTTGTATAAAGTATTTTCATAACCTTAGATGGTATGTATTATAACTTGTTTTGAGTGCATAACATACATACCTACTTTCAGTACTGTACCTTTCTACAGTTTGCATTTTTGTTTTTACCAAAATGAGAAAAAAAGGAAAAGATAGCTTTAAGTGGACATTCAGTATAACTGGCTTTCTTATTGAAAAATGCAGCAAGCATATGTATAGTTGAAAAATAATAGTTTACTTTTGCTTGGAAAACATTTTTTTAATAGAGTTATCTTTTTCCCCCCCCATCTCCAGCCCTTACGTCGTCCTGACTCATCTGATGACCGTTATGTAATGACAAAGCATGCTACCATTTATCCAACTGAAGAGGAATTACAGGCGGTTCAGAAAATTGTTTCTATCACTGAACGTGCTTTAAAACTTGTTTCGGACAGCTTGTCTGAACACGAGAAGAGCAAGAGCAAAGAGGGAGATGATAAGAAAGAGGGAGGTAAAGACAGGTGTGTTTTCAGAGTTTTTTACTTTTGTATAGTTTTGGTTTTCCTTATGTAGACTTACCTTATACTTGAAATGAAAGTTACAAAGACTGAAAATTTCTCTGGTACCAGTCTACATGTGTTATGCTTATGTTAGGTTTTAAATGTATTCAGCTGCTTTCTGCTGAAATGAAAAATAGTATAATTTCATACAATCTCAAACCTTGTAATTTACTCATTGTATATTAACTTATATAAAACTATTTCAAGTCTGTTTTCAAAGCAGCCATTGTAGTTTTCCAATTGCATTCAGCTATTCAGTGTTTATTCATTTGTTGCATCTGTTCCATGTTCATTCTTTCTTTTAACAGCTCATTTTATCTTTAACACATTGACCCATAAGCATGAATAAGCTCAAACTTTAGCAACATTTTTATATCTGTGTATATTAAACATGACTTTTGTTATTCTAATTTATGAGACAGAAAGGCATTAATGGCCTTTGCTTTGCAGTTGTTCCTGAGAAGTTAGCTCTTGATTTATTAATTTTTTCATATTTCTTATCTAAATAAAGGGTATTTCTGAAAATATTAAATGTTCTTATACTATAATTGATACAAATCTTAATGATGTAAAAATTATTTCATTTACTACTGTGTGTTGAGAGATTATCATGGTTATGGTTAAGAAGGGAAATGTCATAATATAACTTGATTTCACCACAGAGCTTTAAAAGGAGTTTTGCGAGTGGGAGTATTGGCGAAAGGATTACTTCTCCGAGGAGATAGAAATGTCAACCTTGTTTTGCTGTGCTCAGAGAAACCTTCAAAGACATTATTAAGCCGTATTGCAGAAAACCTACCCAAGCAACTTGCTGTAAGTATTATGGAAATGTTCATTTTTACCCCTTGTCTAGTTCAGAAGTTTTTGGCAGGACTAACTGCTTCAGCTTAAACCTAAGCCAGCCTTAGTTTTGGCTTGACTTTCCAAATTGCTTGATTGTACAAATTGGTAGCACAGTTTTCTACTTTGTTTTTTTAGGTTTTATGGTGCTTCTCTTCAACATGAAGCCATCTTGCTAATTTATTTTAAAATGTAAAACTGCAGCACATGTCCTCTTCCTGTTCTTTTTCCAAGATTTGAATCATAAGAGAGAAGACAGTTGTTCAGGGAAAAATTTCATTTTTTGATTTTTTTTTTTTTTTAAACAAAGCCCATGTATGTATAGTAAGCTTAAAGTTTTAGAATTCATGAACTTCTTGCCTATTTAGTTGAATACATATTTTTAATAAAATATAGTAACTAAAATAGAGACTTTCTGATTTGAATTTTTCCCAGCTTTATTATGATTACTTTCCATTTGGTGCATGTTATAACAGTAACAATGACTTGTCATTGTCTCTATCCAGTAAGTTGTGGCAAATTCAATTAATAGAATATCCCTTTTTGGTCCTACAAAAACAAAGCTTTTATTTAAGTTTGAATTTAAAAAATTTTTATTACAGTATCTTGTCAGAATCACAGACTGGAATTTAACACAGAAGTTCCTTGAATAATGTATAAACTTATTTAGGTATTTGAAATTCAAGAATTGGCTTTTCATTGGTAGCATGTGTCCTACAGTAATGTTAGAATAAATAGTACCTGACCACAGCAGACCAGCCGATACCAAAATGGATAGTGAAGCATGCTATTAAACTGGAGCTCTGATGACTCTGTCACTTACTGTTGTTTGCTTTATATTACCATTGTTCCAGATGTGAGATTTTTTTTTAATTGTGGATGAGTCTTTTTAAACATTAGGAACCGGGAGAATTGTCATTGTGTGTCTACTTGTTACTGTCTCTTGAGGCTGCCAGGGCAGTAAAAGGGAGGAAAAGAAGCTTGAGGACTGAAAAATTATGTAATTTACAAAAAAAAAATCTTAAATTGTTGTGTTTTGTAAAACTACAAAGGAGAAAATGTTATATTCTAACTGAACTAACTAATGCTTTATAGCACATTCTTTACCATCTGAACCATCAGGGAAGCCCAAAAACAAAATATAGTTTCCAGATCAATTTGTACTTGTACAGTGGATAAGCAGGAGAGATAGAATTATCATCATCACTGTCATAGTTAACATCTACATGATACTGTGTGCCAGGCACTGTTTTCAGTTCTTTATGTAGTTAATTCATTCATTCTTCTTAACAGTCTTACAGGTTAGATAAATTTTACTGTTCCCATTTTATAAAAACAGGTATAGAGGAGTTAAATATTTGCCCAACTTCACATCATTAGTAAAGTAGCAGAGCTAGAATTTGAACCTAGATTGTTGTTGCTGTTCGGTCACTAAGTCATGTCCAACTCTGCGACCCCATGGACTACAGCACACCACACTTCCCTGTCCATCACTATCTCCTGAAGTTTGCTCCAACTCATATCCATTGAATATGATGCCATCCAACCATCTCATCCTCTGTCGCCTCTTCTCCTACCCTCAGTCTTTCCCAGCATCAAGGTCTTTTCCAATGAGTTGGGTCTTCACATCAAGTGGCCGAACTATTGGAGCTTCAGCATCAGTCCTTCCAAGTGAACTTAGATCGTATACTGGGAACACTGCGTGTAATTTCTAGAGTCTTCCTTTGTTCATATATACTGAAGCTTATTACATGTATATTAAATTGCAGTGAATCCTGTTTTGTTTTGCTTTTTCTGTTGAGCAAGACTTTCGGCTCCCTGATTTGTTTTTGTTTTTTTTTTTTTTTGCTCCCTGATTTAAAATCACTGGGAAGCACTGGGAAGACTCAGAGGGATGGGATGGGGAGGGAGGTGGGAGGGGGGATCGTGATGAGGAACACATGTAAATCTATGGCTGATTCATGTCAGTGTATGGCAGAAACCACTACAATATTGTAAAGTAACTAGCCTCCAGCTAATAAAAATAAAATGTAGATTTGTTGATTTCACAGACAAGGTGCACTGGGTATGGTTGAATTATGGCTCCTGTTAGTTTCAGGTATCTATTTTAGTCTCATTCATATTCTGCAAATATTGCAATACTAGTTGCCCGGGTGCTATTTTAGGAAGGTATGGTAATAACTATAGCAGTGTTTCTTTCATCCAAAAATTCATCATCTAAAAGGTGCATACACACATACAGATAACTCATATGATACAAATAATGGTAATTAGTTGAACAAGGAATTCTAAAAGGAAAAAGGAGCAAGAGATTATAATTTGCATGTTTTGCAAGGCTTGGAGGGAAATAGTATATGATCTAGTCCTTAAAAATGGTTAAAGTAGTGTGAGAAAGTGAAAGAGCTATAATGAAACTGCTTTGTTTGAAAATGTAAGAGGGCCAGCTAACTTCTTGTGCTCTTCATTATATAGGTTATAAGTCCTGAGAAGTATGACATAAAATGTGCTGTTTCTGAAGCGGCAATAATTTTGAACTCATGTGTGGAACCCAAAATGCAAGTCACTATCACCCTGACATCTCCAATTATTCGAGAAGAGAACATGAGGGAAGGAGGTTGGAAAGCCATTAAACATTCTACTTTTTTTAACTTCTTTTTTTCCCATTTACCTACTCTTTAAGATGGCATTAAGCCCTAGAAGGCAACATGCTGGCATTACATACGAATCTGATAGATTTGACTTACATAGCAACTAGTTTTGCTTAAGGTTATTTCCCAGATCTTTTATTAATGTCTTTTTAGTAATGTACTTTTATATAAAACACTCATGGTATTATTAATTTTCTTGATTTTTTTTTTCTTTTCTTTTCTTGCTAACCTCAGATTTCTGGAAAAGTTTAAATTATTCTTAGTCATAAGCATAGTTGACTTATGAAAAATTAAATATTGCTAGTAAAGGGCCACAAATTTAATTTCTTTTAGGTCCTTGTTCTTGTCTTTAAAAAAGACAAGCAAGTTTCATAAGTAAAATTGGTTGAATACTCATCAGTTTTAAGAGACATTGTTATATGTGTAATCATGGATTTGGCTTGTCTTGAGGTAAATATTTCTGGTTCTCTGAGGTTGCTCTTTGGTTTGGAGCGCTTTCATAAATGCAGAGCATCCTAATGCACTTAGATTTGGGCGTCTGACCCCCACTTTTCTACCAGAGATTTGAGAAATAAATGATGATAGGCGTAGTTAGTGAGTTATAGCACAATTAGGGGTTTTTAGCTTACTTTGCAATTGTAGACTATGAAATCCTGCTGGTGCCAGCAATGTTGCTTTAGGGACTGTCCTATAACATTTTCAAAGCTTCAAAAGCTTTTAAGCCAAAAAGCATGGTCAGTGTCTGCGGTATGTTGGTTCTGTTGTTTTATGGGTCAGATAAAATTTACTTTGTTTCCTTTCATGTTGTTTTTGTACATCTTAATTGGTTGAATATGGAGTTATATAGTCTACACTGATATTACTTTGTGATACAGATAGAGGAGAAAAGAATACTTAAAATTAAGTTGTCTAAAATAGCATGAGTAGGCTCTCAATTACTATCCCTTTAAATTTGTTTTCTTACAGCAAAGCAGTTTTTTTTTTTTTTTAAGACACTGGGCTTTACACAACCCAGGAAAAGAACATTTTTACTAAAAATGTGATCATTAAGAGACTTGCCTAACTTTGCATACATAATATAAATATACTACATATCAGGACTTGTACATTGTATAAGCTTTTATCTTAAAAATAAGTGGGTTTTATGTAAAGGATCTTTTATATGAGCATGAATTTCCACTCAAGGTCTGGCTGTGAATATTGCTGGAAAAACAGTTCCTGAGTCAATCTGGTCAATTTGGATGCAGCATATGACTCTTAGGATTTGAAAAGGAAATCTTGATTATGTTACAGATAAAAGTTACTATATTTAGTATGAAATTATACTTATATAACCACTTAACTTTATTTCAGAGCACATTTTGTCTAGTTATATTTAGGTTTACTTAAATTTATACAGTATTGAGTCATTTTATTTTGTTGCAAAAGCCTGAATTAATAATTATCATATTTGTCATAGTCTTTAATAACCTATCCCTTCTAAAGGAAACAAAATTATACTTTTGTCTGACCCAGACTTGAGTTAGAATTATTGTTCTGAATTTCATAAGTATTACGGTGAAAGAAATGATCAGTCCAAAATTCAAAGATTTTCTTCAAGACACTGAGCTGAAAAGTTGGATGTGCAAAAAGTGTAGAAACATTGATAGTGTTCCTTGCTGCAGATAACTGCAGTAAACCATGTGTTTAGCCTCATTAATGAAGATTGCTGCAGAATAACGGTATGTATTCTCCCTCACTGCAGCTCTGAATGCTCTGTGTCTTAAAATCATTTAAAGCCTCTAGCTTGCTTTGGGGAGTTAGTCCAAGGGTAAGGAAGGCTTTGCCGGAAGAGTACTTGTAAACCACGAGACTGGTGACTTGCACATAGTTGTGGTAGGCTCTTAAATGCGTAATGGTCCTGTTTAATACCAAAAATTATTTAAAGGATATGATTAAATTTTCCAAATAACTGTTAAACACATGACAAATCTATTTTACAGTACTGTGTTTGGCAGTTAAACATTAAGTAAACCTTTAATTGACGTGAAGCTTAAACTGTTCAAATGTTCTAACCCTTGCTACAGCATCTCTTCTGTAGCAAGTCAAGTATTGTGTGTGTTTTTTTCCACCTTTAGCTTATCAGGCCCGGTCCAAAGCCTTCTAGCAGAGGGAATTGATTCCTGTCAGGGGTTGCTGCCAAGACATCGGAAGGATTTTTGACCAAGGTTTTCAAAAGCTCAGTGTCACACCTGCCGTTTGATTTAAAGAGGGATATTGGATGCAGAGTCTGGCATTTATTGTCCTTTGTGTGGCTGTTCTGTTTGTATTGTCTTTGTCTCTTATAGAATTGAGCAGTGTTCACACTAGTTTTTAAATTGTTGGGTGGATTATATATTTTACATAACCATGTTAATTTAAATAATATATTCCCATTAACTTTTAATCATAAAATAGTGTGGACACAGCGTGTCTTCTAACTGGTGATTAACCCCTTAAAATTCATAAAATACCTCTCGTAGGATAAGAATTTGCCTTTTTTTTTTAAAATAAACTAATTTTTGTTTTGTTAACTGGGTATTAAGAAGCAAGTATGATTTTAGACAATATATCTAAGGGGTTAATCCACTTGAAATATAGAATGGGTGCAAAAATCCACACTCTAAATTTGACAGAAGTTTCCTACTTATAGCTCTTAATTTGTTTTTAAATTGCAATAGGTGTCTTGGCATCTTTGAAATTTTACCATTAATTTAAATTTCTGACGTTATAAATGTGTGCAAAAAGAAAACTCTTTTTCTTACATTGGAGGAAATTAAAACATGAATTAACATTAAGATTCAGAAACTTCTTTAGAGATTGCACATTATCACCTATTTGCATTTTAGCTTTCGCAAATAACGTAAATAAATAAGGGACATGGAAAGGGTTCTTCAGCCTGTTCTATAACCTTGCTTTGAGGAGTGGTTTTTTTTGTTGTTGTTGTTTCTTTTTTTAGTTCTTCAATTAGCTGTGCTTTCCGGTGTCCTTTTTCCTTCTTTCAGAATAGCCCATTTCTTACTATGTTCACTATATTTTTGGATTCAGTAGTTGATCTTGCAGATTTTGAGGTTATTTATTGGTTTTTTAAAAATTTCTAGTATTTCTGATTTGCTACTCTTTTTAGTCCCCCAGTTCCTCTTTCAGTGTTCCATTTTCAGAATGCCACACAGTGTTTTTTGAGCATCTGTAAATCTCCCTTCTAATATGTTCTCTGAAAATCCATGCCATCTGATTATTTAAGGAGTAAGAACTAAGAAAAGAAAGCCCAGACAAGGGATATAATTTTTTTTATCACTTTTAAAATATGCTTTTTAGTATGTCTTCTACTCAAAATAAGGGCAAGTATCTCTTAAGATTTCTGAATGTTCATATAAAAATATACCATCAAATAGCTTGCCCAGAGCTACAGTGGTACTCTTAAAATTATCTTTCATGTGCTCTTTTATCATATATTTCATCATTTGTCTCATATTCATTTAGTACCCTCAATGATTTATTAAATCATATACTAAATGTGCCATTAATTTGGGTGCTTTCTATCTCGAAGGCTGCTAAATTCAATAAATTACTTGCCTGGCATGTTATTTTCCGATATTTAGAAAATGTTTTAATATCACCAAGAATTGTGAATTTGATTTAGTTATGAATAGTTTGATTAGCAACTTTTATATACGTTTTACCTATATGTTTAGATGAATGTAAGCTGGCCCTCCAACGAAGTTTATTAATATAAAGTTAACCTTTGCCCTGATTTAGGTTTAGATTTTCTTCTCAAGTTTTGTATAACTCATTTATGTTTTAATATAATAATTGATTAAAATCAGTTATTATAAACTCTAACTTAAAAGATTCTGCATATTTATCATCAAACCATTCTGCTTACTGTATCTGTTCTATTTCTATACTTTGTTTAACCATGCTAGTTTCTGTTGCCCTTCTCTACTTTACTCATTGTTTCTCTCCAACTATTCTTTCTTTGGAATACTTTATGGGAACTTTGAATTTTAAAGGGCATTTTGTATTCCTTTACAACTAAAGTTCTCTTGTGGAGGAGAAACCATTGAACTCCTAGAAATGCCTGTTTTTGGCTCCTTATTTTTTCTGTTTGTTACTACATTGATCATCCCATATTTATCATTAGTTCTTTGACATTTTAGTCCCAAAATAACCTGTGACCGTTTAAAATACTGAACAAACAGGATAGTTTACTGTACATTCTCATTTATTAAGGTGGATTTTTGTGTTCCCTCTTGTTGTCTTTGTGCTGGTGCACTGTATCCAGTAATCCTTCCTTTTGATTTCTTTTGGTGGGGTAGGGTTTATATTTGTAGAAATTACTTATTACATTTCTAAATTAAAGAGTTTAATTCTTGATCTTCATATTTATGTAAATTTGTTAAATAACTTCCTGGGTTACTTTAAAGTGCTGACAAAACCCTCAAATGGCTCATGTGACACTGATGCTACTTTAAGGAAGTGTCTTGCTCACCTGGTCAAACACCCATTCCTCACTGCATTTTGCCAATTCAATCCATTTTAGATGTAACCTCGGGTATGGTGAAAGACCCACCGGACGTCTTGGACAGGCAAAAATGCCTTGACGCTCTGGCTGCTCTACGCCACGCTAAGTGGTTCCAGGTTCGGAACATCATTTTACTTTTTTCTTGTAGCCTTATGAGAGAGTAGTTCAGTACAACATGTTTAACTGTGTTTAAACATTTCAAAAGACTGCCCAAGCAATACTATTTTAAATTAAATATGAGAAAATATGTTAACATAGAAAGCTGGGTATGAAGATCTGCATATTGCAGTTACTATTAATTTGACAATAAACTAGGATTTTGGGGGTGTTTTGTAGTTTGGGTTTTTTTATTTTTATTTTTAGTGGCTATATTTGAAGCTGACTTGTTCAGGAACATCACATGTTTGTGTATATATATTATATTCCATAAGGCTGCAGATTAACTTTGCTTTAAATAATGGAATATGTGTTTAAAGCTTTGTGTATAGTTTTAAGATTTTTTCCCCTCTTTCTCTTAAGTTAATAAGTGTAGGGAATGAAAGGTAAGGAAGCAGCTGTTTGGTTTAGTGACTTTGCAGTTATGCAAAGGCACAGAAAGGAAACCAAACAGATTTCCTTAATCTTTCAGTCCCTAGACAAACTTTTTAGCTCTTTACTTTTTCTTTTATTTCTAATGTAGGCAGACTTTTTTTTTTTTAAGTTTACTGATTTAAATGAACACAGGTCAAGGTTCACAGGGGATCAAGAACAATTATTCTTGTATAATCTGTTTACTTTGACCTAAAATACCAGCTTTTAAATACTAACCCTGGCATAAAATATCGCTGTAAATGGCAGCTCATTGAATCCAATTTTAAGCGTGGTTATTTTTGTTTTATTTTTATCTGAGCTTCCATTGAACAGTGGTATTTTAACTTTTTTTTTCATCAAGGGACATTTTTAATATTTCTAAGATTAATTCAGTTGATTTTTGTGTTGCTCTCAAGGCTAGAGCTAATGGTCTACAGTCCTGTGTGATTATCATACGTATTCTCCGGGACCTCTGTCAGCGAGTTCCAACTTGGTCTGATTTTCCAAGCTGGGTAAGTAATATGTTACTGTATGTGAAAAATAAACGTCTCAGAAATATTTCTACAGCTTTTTATAGCCTCATTTTATGTCTAATTATCAACTTTATTTCCATTTCCTAAATGGAGTTTTTTTCTTTTTCTCATGAGAAATCCTAGGGTCTTATCAGACTGTAACTTTTTAACTGTTTAACTGAGAATTATACTTGATTTTCTTTTTGTATTTTCCTCTTTTTTTTTTTAGCTCTTCTCACAGTGTTTATTACTTTTTAAAAATATAGGTGCAATTATTAGTTGTACATATATAAAGATACAAAGAAAATTTTAAATGAGCTATTAATCTCCCTATGCAAGATTTTGTTGATATTTTAACAATGTATAAGGAATTTTTTAACATTTAGAAATATGCATTATCCAAAAAATGCATAAAATTAGGAAATTCAAATAATGCAGAAAGGCACAAAATAAGAAGTGAAAGCCTTCTCGTAATTTAAAGGCCAGTTATCATGGCACAATTTGTTGTGATTTTTTTTTTTCCAGGGAGGAGAAATGCATATAGCATGTCATGTATATTCCTATTTTTTTATTTATGTACAAATACCTGTTTGATGTTGAACTATTTGAGTTCCTAAATAGCAAAAACTCAGATACAGAAGGATTCATTCAGAAGTATAACTGAACCTGCAGATTCTAGAGTTGGGTTAGGGAGAGTTGACTAGCCAGGGTTATCTTAATTCTGGGAACTCTTCGAGAGCTGTATTAACTACTTGGTGTTTCCTTTGTATGGACATGCCATATTTTATTTAACTGGTGTCCGTCTGATGGACAGTTACATTGTTTGCAATCTTTTGCTATTAAATATTCTTTGTATTGTGGTCATGCTTTTATGAGTGTTATATACACGTGATGGCTAGGGTCAGTTGCTATAGAATTCCAAGGTCAAAGAATGTGTTTTGATTGTAACCGGGAAAGGTGAATCATTTAAAATTACCAAAAATTGTTGAACTTAACCATTTTCTTCACATCCTCACTAACTTTGGGATAAGATCACACTTCTTAACACATGTTAGGTAAAAAATGGAGTCTCATTTTTTATTTAAATTTCTTTAAGTGATTATTGGCATTTATAATTATTTTTCTCTTAACTGCCAGTTCCTGTTATTCATATTTCCCATAATTTGTAATAACTTTCTATAAGAAATTAGCACTTACTTTTAATTATATTAAAATAATTTTTTCAGTTTCCATCTGCTTTTCAACTTAATAATTTTTGCTGTTTTATAAAAGGTTTAAAATTTTTACAATTTCTAATACATTACTGTTTATGACTTAACAACTTTGTATTCTGTTTACAAAATATTCTCATATTTTAGGTTATAGATTATTCACACATGCTTTCTTCTAGAGCTCCCCCCCAATCAAATTATGTTTATAACAGATGTTTGCTCACTTACTCCTGGAAGGATATAGTCTGTATTATAACAGGAGTTGTCTCTGAGTAGTGAGAAGTGGGCTTAGGTTAGAGATCTGTAATGTTTGAATTTTACTAGGATAAAATATACATACATTACTTGTATAATTGTAAATTAATAAGAAAATCATAAATGGAGTAGAAGTAGATCCAGCAATATCTTTCCAGACCAACTGTCAATTATTCCAGTACCATTTAGCATTTTATTTAGTAGTGATGTTTGTTCTCCCAACCTCCATTTTGAAATATCACCATTATCATAAACCAGTGGTTCTCAACCACATTTCAGTTTTGCCCCCTGAGGGCATTTGGTAATGTTTGGAGATATTTTTGGTTGTCAATACTGGTTATCGATAGCATTGAGGAAGAGAAACCCTTTCTTAAACCAAAGTTCCTTTTTTGCAGGCCTATTTCTATAGTAGTCTTTCATTCCTCAATCTTCTCTATTATATTATCTATAGTGAAACAGATCACCAGCCCAGGTGGGATGCATGAGACAAGTGCTCAGGCCTGGTGCACTGGGAAGACCCAGAGGAATCAGGTGGAGAGGGAGGTGGGAGGGGGGATCGGGATGGGGAATACATGTAACTCCATGGCTGATTCATGTCAATGTATGACAAAACCCACTGCAATGTTGTGAAGTAATTAGCCTCCAACTAATAAAAATAAATGAAAAAAAAACAACAACTCTTTTTTCTACTGATTTTTTAAATATTTCTTTTAACTGGCAGCATCGAGTCTAGTTTTGGCACATGGGATCTGCATTGTGCCTGTGGGATCTTTGCTTGTGATACGTGGACTCGTGACGCATAGGCTTGAGTTCTTGAGCTTCGATAGTTGCAGTTTGTGGGCTTAGTTCTCCTGCAGCATGTGGTATCTTAGTTCCCCAACCAGGGATTGGACCAGTGTCCCCTGCATTGCAAATTGGATTCTTAACCTCTAGACCACCAAAGAAGTCCTTAATCTATGTTAATTTTTAAAACTTCACAGAGTGTTTTAAAGTTCTCATGTCCTTTTCATCAGAATTCACCCCTCTCCGTTCTCTGCTGCTCAGTATAAACACCATCTTGCACTGTTTGGGGGTTTTGTTTTTGTTTTGCCTTTTTTTTTTAAGTGTGTTTTGTTTTGTCTTGTTTTTCTCATGTTCTTTTTCCAAAAGAACTTGACTGCCATTTTGTTCAGTTTGATGAACTCCAAGGTTCTTTTAATTATTTTTAAGTAGTACTGTATTGAATTAATAGATAATTGGTAGAATATCATCACTTTTGCAGTGACAATAAAGAAAGTTTTGTGTATTATTTTTGTCTTCTTTGTTAGATTTGCACTAACTCTGTAAAAATTAATTTAGAACTTTTGTTCTTTCTCTAAACTCTGAAACTTTTTTTTTTAGGATCATCAAAAATACTGCTTTTTTATTATTTGTAAAATTCATTTGACATTATCAGTTCCCAGTCCCTCATAAAAGGGGTAGCACTTTCTTGGTTTCTTTTATTGTGAGTAACTGTTTAATTTTTCCTTCTCCTGGGGTTAATTTTGCTTAACTTATCTTTTCCTAGAAAAATTGACCCATTCAACCAGATACTCAAATTTTTATATAATAGAGTTCTATGCTCTTTGAGTTTTAAAAATGCCTATTATAGCATCTTTATTGTTTTAATTCTCTTGATTGGTTAGGTTAGTCAGTAATAGCAGGCTCAATATTGGAGCAAAATAAGCAATGGGTGTTTCAGTATAATTCATTGAATTATTGATAGATTTTTAATATAAAAATGTATGTGCATTATATAGCTAAACTTTTTTTAATATATAAAAATGCAAGCATTCTATGTTATCATTTTACATCCTGCTTCAGATATGCCGTTTTCCTTCTTAATGCATTAATTTCTTTTTGTAATTGGAATATAATTGCTTTACAATGTTGTGTTAGTTTCTCCTATACAATGAAGTAAATCAACTATATGAATACATATATCCTTTCCCACTTGGACCTCCCTCCTGTCCACCCCCCCATAATTCATTAATTTCTAATTTCATCTCTAATTTTCTATTTTCCTTGGGTTTATTTTCATTTTTTTCCAAACTTATTGAGTTGGATACTTGTTTAATTCACTCATTCTTTAATTATATAGGCAAATTTTTAAAGCTATTATTTAAGGCTGAACATAGGTTTTGGCTGTATATATAATATTTTCTTTCTCTTTATATTCTCTGCAGTCTGAAATTCATTTCAGTGTTGTCTTTAAGCCAAGAGTAATTGTGAGGCAGTTTTTTAATTCTTCATGACTGAAGAAGAGCTGCTTTTTTTTTGTAAATAACTTGCATTTTTCTAGCATATAAAGTGGTAAATATATTCTGTTGCTGTTTAGTTGCTAAGTCGTATCTGACTTTTTGTAACCCAATGGACTATAGCCCACCAGGCTCCTCTGTCTATGGGATTTCCCAGGCTAGGATTACTGGAGTAGTTTGCCATTTCCTTCTCCAGGGTAACTTCCTGTCCCAGGGATCGAACCTGAGTCTCCTGCTTGGCAGGTAGATTCTTTACCACTAAGCCACCTGGGAAGCAGAAAATATATTCTGTTATTTGCAATATGGGGAATATAAGATTTTCTTTGTGATCTAATTTGTACAGTTTTTTGTTTTTTGTTTTTTTTTGTACAGTTTTTATAAAAGTGTGGGCACTTTAAAAAATGTGTTCTCAGCATATAATATATACCTCTTAGCTCAACTTCATCAGTTACTTTGTTCTTATCTTCTCTCTTTTCCTTCATATTTTTTTGTCTACTTTATCTGTCCATGGAGTGACAAAGATAAGTTAAAATCTGCTCTTTCTGTTGTGTTTTTTTAGTCTGTACTTTATTATTTTGTTGCAGTAACATTTTGGACATAAAAACACTTAATAATTATATCATTATTGTGAGTTTGAACTTTTTGTCATTCTAAAGGGCATTTAATTAACACTATCTGCCATTAGTTAATAAGCCTTGTCCATTTATTAATATCTAAACTCTAGCCTTTTAAAAAGACAATTATAACTAACACAGTTTTGCTAGTTTCAGGTGTACAACATAGTAATTCCATATTTTAATACATTATGAAATGATTACTGCAGTAAGACCAATTGCTACAATATTGTTGACCATATTCCCTATGTGCACTTATATACCTGTGACTTTCTTATCTAAAAGCTGGAAGCGTAACCTCTAAATTCCCTTCATATATTTCATCTGTACTGCACCCTCCTAAACTCTAGTTTTTATTATTAGCATTTATCTGGTATGTTTCTGGTACTTTTCTATCCTTTGCCATAATTCTTATCCTTTTCTTGTTCTTTTTTATGTGTGAATATGTTTCTCTTCTGATTATTTAGACAATTAGTTGTTGACCTTATAGTTTTGTGTGATATTTTCATTCGTCTGTTTTAACAATTTTAGATAATGTCTATTAACCTTTCATCTATAAAAGCTGAAAAGATGACCACTTCCTCCTACTCCTTGTATCCTCTTTTGGGTTTTTGTTAATATTTTCTTTTTTTCCCATTTGTTTCATTCATTTATTTTAATGTGTCAAAAGCTGTTTCTTGATTTATCTGTTTTACTCAGTGATTGCTGATTCCACTTAGAAAACAGGAAAGTTTACACTTAATGCTTTTTTAAATCTTAAAGGTTTAAAAATAACTACATTTACCTTATGTGTCAATATATTCCCTTTGATTATTTAATGTTCTCTATTTAAATGCTTTGGTGCCAATGCCTAGGGCTTTTACCAGGGTTTCCTCTTCTTATTTCTTGGTTGACTGCATTTTATCATCATGTAGTTTTTATCAAAAAGTGTTTTAAGTTTTTAAAATTTCTTTCATGTTTGAGAATCTTTGCCAATTACCATTAGTTTATTGAAAAATCTATTGTTAGGTTGCAATTTTTTCTCCTCCATTTATTAGTCTTGCTCCATTATCTTTCAGCATTGAGTATTGCTAAATTTAGTTTATGTTAATCACTTAGTCATGGGGTCACAGAGTTGGTGACCCCATGGACTGTAGCCCTCCTAGGTCCTCTGCCCATGGAATTCCGCAGGCAAGAATCCTCAAGTGGTTATCCATTCCCTTCTCCAGGGGATCTTCCCGAACCAGCGATTGAACCTAGGTCTCCTGTGTTTTGTGCAGATTCTTTACCATCTGAGCCACCATAAGCCCAGCCTAATTTTCTTGCCTTTACTTTTTCTGAATTTTGGTAAAAGAATTCTCTTTATCCTTGAATTTCAGTAACTTCACCAAATTATGTCCTGGAATCTGTTGTTAGTGTCATCATTTCATTGAAATCTTTATCTGTATGTTTGACAAATGATTAATATGATCCTCTATTTTCAGGGGCACCAATTACCCTTATGTCGGATTCCCTTTGTCCTATATATTTATTATCTTTGTGATTGTTTTAGTCTTTGTTCTCTTTCCTCTTTTGTCCCCTGTTAACTATTTCTTTGGCAGTAATTTAGTTTTCATGCATGTCCCAATATTTATTATTTATAATTCATTTATTAGTTTTATAGTAATGTTCAGTATGCTTAATTAGCTCTTCAGTCTCCTTTTTCATCTCAACCTTGAGGTTTTAATTTTATTGGTTTTTTTATTTATCAAGTTCTCTATAACTCAAAATGTTGATAGTTGTATCTTCATCCCCTTAAATTAAGATTCTTCCAGAAGAGATTATTTTCTAAATAAATACTATTTTTTAAATGATAAAAATTTGATTCACAGCAAAAAAAAAAAAAAATTTTGATTCACAGCAAAACTGAGCAGAAAGTAGAGACACATACTGTCTATCCTTACACATACAATCTGCCTCTCAATATTTGCACCAGATGCATACATTTATTACAAGCAGTAACTTAACAGTATCTTTAAAAGTCCATCAGTTCAGTTCAGTCTCTCATGTCCTACTGTTTGCAACCCCATGGACTGCAGCACACCAGGCCTCCCTGTCCATCATCAACTCCCAGAGTTTACTCAAAGTCATGTCCATTGAGTCAGTGATGTCATCCAACCATCTCATCCTCTGTCATCCCCTTCTCTTCCCACCTTCAGTCTTTCCCAGGATCAGGGTCTTTTCAAATGAGTCAGTTCTTCACATCAGGTGGCCAAAGTATTGGAGTTTCAGCTTCAACATCAGTCCTTCCAATAAATACCCAGGACTGATTTCCTTTAGGATGGAGTGGTTGAATCTCCTTGCAGTCCAAGGGACTCTCAAAGTCTATAGGAAATAGATTTCACTCTATGTTCCACCCAAATGCAAAGATATCATGCCTGGTTTTAGTTTTTTTCATTTCTTTAGGGCTTAGCATTGTCAGTTCCATTTCCAAGTCATCCTTTCATACTAAAGCACGCCAACAAGAGCTGTCTTTTAGTTTATTCACCCCTTTTAAAATACTTCTTTTTTAAAAAATATATAAAATAAAATACTTCTTTTTCTTCCCCCATGAGCTCTGCTTTGAGGATTGCTTATGGAAAGGAGTAGTGTTTGGCTTTCTTTCTTGCTTATATTCTTTTTTTTTTTTTTTTTTTTTTTTTTTGGTGCCCCATGTAAGGAACTTAGTTCTTTGCCCAGGTATTGAACCCAGGCCCCAGCAATGAAAGCAGTGAGTCCTAACTACAGTACTGCCAGGGAGTTTCCAGACATGGGCTTTCTCTCTTCTGTTCCCTAATTCAGTGTGCTGTGGTAGTCTTTGAGGTAGATTCCCTTGGCACACCTTTAGGCTTCAGGTTTCAAACCCTTGATGGCCTCCTAGAGCCTTTGCCTATGCAGAATTTGCAGAATTTGCTCTGGTTTTTTTTCCTGAAACTCTTTACCATCTCCTTTCAAGAAGAACTTTCTCTTACCTGAATCAGCAGAAGGTTTGGGGTGTGTGAAACCACTTTGGGAAACTTGCATTGAGAGTTCACAGCAATCTTTGATATTAATTTTCCCCTCTTTCTTACTCCTTTGAAAGATCTTATTTTTGTTGTTGTTGTTTTATCTGCATGTTAGTCAAATGTCTATTTGTTATTATAGATAATTAGATGTGGATAATTGGAATTCTACTGTTCCCTACCTGTCTTCCACAAAGAGCCTTCAGACTGATGAATTCTGTTGCTTTTCCTTTCTCTGGTTGGATGAAAGGTGGTTATGTTTAGAAATATTTCTTTGCCTGGGGCTGCCCACAACATGACTTGTTCTTACTCTCTGAGTTGGGAGAGTTCTGGTGAAATTTTTGGGGTTTTTTGCCCACTCTACTGCCAACCCCTTCCCCATTTTCTTCTAAAGAGCCAGTTAGGGAACTGTAAATGGAGAGTTGCCCAAGCCCACTCACTTTCTTAGAAATACTCTTTTCACTGGCCTTTTCCTCCATTTAATTGAGCCCATTTTATATTTGTTTGGGTGGTGATAATGTGCTTCATACATGTTTCTTTAATCATAACCAGGTTTGGGGGGGCAAGAGATCTTGAGATTTGGCTTTGTACTATCACCTTAAGCAGAGAGTAACTTTTCTTCTTGGTTTGCATGAAAGAAATTTGAAGTTCTTGTGAACTTGATCTTCAATTTTGTTTAGCCTTCAGATTACTTTCTTTGAATAAATCTAAGTCCTAACACCTGCCTTTAGTGTTTACCACTACAGTGAGTGCAGCAAATAATATACTGCCTTCAAATTAGTTCTTCTTTTGTCCTAAATCTATAGTGATGAAATAAAAAAAGTATAGGTAAAATTCTCTTGTAAGGTTGATCTGACTTAAGAAATGCTGCATAGAATAGAAACCTTTTAGATTGGCATACCTTTAGAATGGTATACCTGCTGTAAATTGCAGAAAGGCTTTTTTTTTTTTTCCCCAAAAAGTTAATGTTTTAATGTTTACTGTATATTTGATTTTTAAACTGTATATTAAGCTAAGAAATATTTTATGAAAGAGAATGATCTGTCATGGATGAACCTCCAAAACATCATGCTGAGTGAAGGAAGCCAGACACAAAAGGTTACACATTATATGATGGCATTTGTATAATATACCCAGAATAGCAGATCCAGATAGATAGAATGAAGGTTGGCAGTTGCCTGAGGCTTAGAGAGTGAGAGAACGAGGAGAAACTGCATAATGAGCCAGGGGTTTTACTTTGGAGTAATAGAAATGTTTTGAACTAGATAGAGGTGGCTGTTGTTCAACATATTAGTAGGTGTACTAAATGCCACTGAAGTGTTCACTTTAAAATAGTTAACTTTATAGTATGTGAATTTTATCTTTTTTTATTAAAAAAAAAAAAAAGAATTATTTGTGAAATGATGAGATAGTCCCCAAAGAAGAGGCTAAGAGGCCATAATTGTTCTTTTTGCTCATACAGCAGTTAAAATATGTGCTCCACATATATTTTCACATATTTTATTTTTCAAGTGTTAGTTGCTCAGTTGTGTCCAAGTCTTTGCAACCCCATGGACTGTAACTCCCAGGCATGGAATTCTCTAGGCAAGAATACTGGAGTGGGTAGGCATTCCCTTCTCCAAGTGATTTTCCTGACCCAGGGATCAAACCCACTCTCCTGTATTGCAGCCAGGTTGTTTACCATCTGAACCACCTGGGAAGCCCTATTTGTTTGTTTGGAAGAGTGTGTTAGATTTTAGTGATGATGACTTGTAGTGAGAGAGCTCCTGTCTGTCAGTTTTAGAACCAGTGAGGAGATTCTAAATGATAAATGATAGGACACTGACATCACAGGGCAGATAACTCTTTTCACTTGGAGGAATAAGTTACTACTGTTAAAGATGGGAAGGAAGAATATATACCACATGAATGTTTTCCTAAAGCAAATATTGCAATCCTGGATTTCATGTCATTTAACATAATATTTAAGAGAACATTTCTTTTTTAAGTAACTTTTGTCATCAAAATCCTTTGCATTATTGCCTAAATAATCATTTCCCTTGTTTGATTCTGTTTGTCTTTGATGTTGTCCTTTTACTTTTTTTTGTCCTTTTACTTTTGAATGCATGCATTTAAGAGTATATAAACCTCCTAATACTTTTGTTGCTTTCCTAACTGTGGACATCTGCTTGGAGACCAGCCATGTTCCATGGAAAATTAACATTTTTAAATTGCTTACTTCACAGCAAATGATCTCAGAAGGCAGATAGTTGACTTAGTCTTACTGTGATTCAATATATGGACTTCGTGTTTCATAAATACTCATTTCTTTCTGGTTCTTATTTAGTTTCTACCTTAATACATAAGTATAAATTACATATTCCCAGTAGAGGTCAGTCAATAATCAGGTCTTAAAAAAGCATTGAATTACCTATAATATTTTTATATCTTGACATAACTATATTCTGGGACTTCCCAGGTGGTGCTAGTAGTTAAAAAAGCCCACCTGCCAATGCAGGAGACTTAAGAGACTTGGGTTCAGTCCCTGGGTCAGAAAGATCCCCTGGAGGAGGGCATGACAACCCACTCCAATAATCTTGCCTGGAGAATCCCATGGACAGAGGAGCCTGGCAAGCTTCAGTCCTTAGGGTTGCAGAGTTGGACATGACTGAGCAGTTAGTATGCATGCACCTGTATTATAGCTGATTATTGAATATTTGTTTTTCCTTTAACATTCTCTAAAAATACTTATGAATTTGAGGTATTTTTGGAAAGGTCATATTTTAAGACATCAATTTTGTATTTTAGTAACTTGTTAATTAGAACCCTTGATTTCTTTAATTAGCAGGATTATTTTCACATTTCTTTCCAAAATTATTTTGATCATAGATACTTACTAAGTATTTTCTATATGCCAGCCATTTATGCTAGACAAAGGGGTTCCACAAATGACAATTGACAATCCTCATCTTCAAAGATTTCCGTTTTTTGGACATCTTGAAATAATACTTGTCTGGACAGGAAAAGTGTTTAATATACATTCATAGAGTTGCCTAAATAACTGAAGCTGATGCCTTAAATACTAAAATTTTTAAATGAAGACCCTTTAAGGGTCTTGTGTCTTGAACAACTTCCTACGTTCTTCAGTTGAATTAGACTGAACCATCTTAAATTTTTTTGTTGTAATTTACATCTATCATCATTAACACCCGTTTTTCTCACATTTTTTTCAACTTCATGCTTCTAGCTGTCATTTTTTTTATATATAGCTTTCTATCTGTACTCTCTCTTCAGATTCGTATCTCTCTTACAACTTATTCCTAATTTGTTTGGAACTAAAACTCCACATATCCAATCTTTAAGAATTATTCTTACTTAAAAGATCTGAGTAATGGCCTTGGGGTGAGTAGGTGGATGTAGTTTTTACCTCTAATTAAATCTATGAGTTTTTTAAGTACACAACTAAAAATGGGTCCTCAGTGTTTTAAACTTCATTATCATTGTAAGGGTTTCATTCTAGTTTCAGTCTGTTTAGTTTCTTTAAATTGTTATTGGTGATTTTATTTAAAGTTTGAGTAAAAGCTGCAACGTGGATAAACCTTAAACATAATGCTAAGTAAAAGAAACCAGACACAAAAAGTGACATATTACATGGTTCCATTTGTATAAAATATTTAGAAAATGCAAATCTATAGAAATAGAAAGTGGCTTATTGGTTGCCAGGAGCTGAAGGAAAGAGAATAGAGAGTAGCTACTAGTAGGTATGGCGTTTCTTTGGGGTGATGAAATGTTCTGGAATTAGAGAATGGTTATGGTTGAACAACTTTCTAAATGTACTAAAACCCACTGAATTGTACATTTTATCTTAATTTTTAAAATCTAAATGGAAGCAGATTTTTCTAGTAAACTCTTCAAAACACTTTCTGGACCTAAATCCATACTTCTTTCTTTTATTCATTGGTTTTAACTGATTTTGAGTCTCAAGTGTAATTTACAGTGAAAGTATAATTTATATTTTCTTTAAGGATAATAGAAGTACAGTTGTATATTAAATGAAAATTTAGATAATTGTTCATGAAGAAAAAATACAAGTCTTCTTTACTTGGTAGAGTATGGTCTTGCTATAACTCTTCAGTATTATCAGTGTGTCGGCATTAAGGAATAAATATATGTGAGTCCTAAATATCTAAAGAATTTTAAGGACTGTCATATTTTAATAGGAAAGGATAGCAGTAACTGAAAATCCCAAACAAAAAACCCATTAATCTATTTTTCTTCATTAAGCACAAATTACAAAATAATTTTTAAGATATATATTGCCTTATTTTGTTTTCATTACTTATTTTTAATTTTATATTACATGTAATTTTTTTTACATGTAATTTTTATTTTCTGATTTTGTGACTTATTCAGTGTGATTTTTTTCAATCTTTAAAATTTTCTTTGTTAATAATTTTACTTATTTTTGGCCCTACTGGATCTTCATTGCTGTGCAGACTTTGCTGTAGTTGAGGCGAGCGGAGGCTTCTCTGCACTTCTGACACACAGGCTTCTCCTTGGAATGGCTTCTCCTCTTGCGGAGCACAGGCTCCAGGGCACTCAGGCCTCAGCAGTTGTGGCACATGGGCTCAGCGGTTGCAGCTCCCAGACTCTAGAGCACAGTCTCAATAGCATGGCACACGGGCTTAGTTGCTCTGCAGCATGAGGGATCCTCGGACCAGGGATCAAACCCATGTTCCCTCCATTGGCAGGCAGGTTCTTCACCACTGAGCAATCAGGGAAGCCCCAGTCTCTAAAAGTTTTAATGATAGTTTCATAAGTATTTTGTCATTCTGAAAATGAATAATTCCTTTGGGCTGTAAGCTGTCAAACACATTTTTATGTTTTTGTTTTTAGGCGATGGAGTTACTAGTAGAGAAAGCAATCAGTAGTGCTTCTAGTCCTCAAAGCCCTGGAGATGCTCTGAGAAGAGTTTTTGAGTGCATTTCTTCAGGGATTATTCTTAAAGGTAAGTTTTACTTCATTTTTAATAAACATTTAAAATATCTGTGTGTTTGATGGTTGAATGAGAATTACTCACTCTTCTACAAATGGATGATGATGATACTTTATTCTGCCTATGGTGATTGCTGTAGGTAGTCCTGGACTTCTGGATCCTTGTGAGAAGGATCCCTTTGATACCTTGGCGACAATGACTGACCAGCAGCGTGAAGACATCACATCCAGTGCACAGGTACCGTTGTGTTCCTAATCCCAGGGCTTTGTTTTATCACTTCCCTTACAGTTTTGGTTTTTTTATAGTTGTCCTCTAGAAGAAATTACCGTGTAGTATTCATTATTCTGCTTCTTTAGTAAGTAAGCTCTTAGGATATAATTTAAACTAAATTTCATTAATCTTCCAATTTTATTATTTTAACTGTGTGTGTCCTCTATAAATATAAAAATACTGCAGTATTTTCAGTATCGTTAAATCAAGTTGTTGTATTATATGTCAGGATCAGTAGAGTAACTATTCATGTCTTCTGGGTATACAAAAGTGATGTGCTGTTTGGTTTATGGAAATTTTTGTTACGACTTAGCCTTTCCTGCCACTGAAAAGGCCAGCTAATATAGTAATTAAAAGTGTGGGCTCTGAAGTCTAGACTCCTGAGTTTAAATATCAGCTCTGCATCTCTTCTATGAGGGATAAGAGCAGTATCTGTCTCGAAGAGAATTGTTGGGAAGATTAAATTAATTAAATCTTTCAGTCAGTCTAAAACTTCTACAGCTTTCCTTTTTTGACTCCAGAAGTGTGCTAAGAGGAGAAATGGCTACCAACTATAAACAATAACAATCTAGTCTAAAGCAGTTGCACTTTTGGGACTTCAAATTCTGTTCTGTTGTCTCTTCTGGCAAGAATAATTTGGAAGAGGTCAGGATTAAAATAAATTGTTAGGTTAAACAATTTAGGAAGAGTCAATGATAATAATACATTACGAATATCTTACAGACTCACAAGATTTCCAGTTTGTGTGTATTAAGCAAGGTTTGTTTTAATTTCTTTGGGTTTAATTTTCTAGGGAAGATGACAATTTACCCTAAGTGGCTTTTTTCTTCCTTGGTACTTAAATGATTTTTTAGGGTAAGAAGCAGGGCATTTGAAAACCAATAAGAGAATTCTTAGTTGGAAGGAAGGAAACCTTTAATGTGACTTTGAAGAAAGTGGTCTGATTTTAGGAGGTAGTTAGAAATGGCCTTGTTAAAAGTAAAGAAGTGAAAAGTGTTAAAAGTCAGTGGAGAAAAGGGAACCTCATACACTGTTGATGGGAATGTAAGTTGGTGCAGCCACTGTGGAGAACAGTAAGGACGTTTCTCAGAAAAACTAGAGCTACATGACCCAACAGTTTCTCCTAGGTGTATGGCCAGAAAACAAAACAAAAAACTTTAATTTGAAAAGATATACATACCCCAGTATTCACAGTAGCATTATTTACAGTGCCAAGATAAGGAAGCAACCTTAGTAACCATCAGCAGATGAATGGATAAAGAAGATATGGTATATATACAATGGAATACTACTCAGCCATAAAAAAAGAATAGAATTTTTGCTATTCCCAATAATGTGGATAGACTTGGAGGGCATTGTGCTAAGTGAAGTAAGTCAGAGAAAGACAGATGCTGTGTATCACTTATGCTAAGTCACTTAAATTGTGTCTGACTCTTTGCAACCCCCTCCCAGGCTCCTCTGTCCATGGGATTCTCCAGGCAAGAATACTGTAATAGGTTGCCATGCCCTTCTCCAGGGTATCTTCCCAACCCAGGGATCGAACCCACATCTCTTTATGTCTCCTGCATTGGCAAGCAGGTTCTTTACCACTCGTACCAGCTAGGAAGCCCATCACTTTTATATGAAATGTAGAAAATACAGCAAACTAGTGAATATAACAAAAAAATGAAGCAGACACACAGAACAAACTAGTGGTTACCATTGGGGAGAGGGAAGTAGGGAGGAGCAGTATTGGGGTAGGGAATTAAAAGGTACAAACGTTGCATATAAAATAAGCTATAAGAATATATTTACAGCATAGGAAAATAGTACATTAATAATAACTAAATTGTGTATAACCTTTAAAAATTATGAGTCACTGTATTGGGCACCAGTTAATTATTTAATAATTGTACATTAACTATACTTTGATAAATAAAAGTGAGGAAGTTACATATACTGCATCATTCCATCTTTATAACATTTGTGAACTAACAGAACAGATTAGTGATTCCTCGGAGTTAGGGATAGGGGTGAGGATAGATGTGGCTAGTGAGAGTTTTGTGGTAATAGTTTAGTACCTTGCAATGGTGATTAATGCAAACCTACACATGTGGTAAAGTTACATAGAGCTGTATACATCACACATAAACCAAGTGTGTGTATAACTGGTGAAATCTGAATAAGCTCTATGGATTGTACCTAGGTCAATTTCAGTTTCTTTTTTGGTGGGCCATAGTGCCCATATTAATAATTCATTTTTTCCTTTGTCTGGGACTTTTCTTCTTTTCCTTCCATAATATTTACCTTTGATTTTGTATCTGTATTCTCTAGTGATCTTTTTCGAGTTGCTTCTGCAAGATGTAGCTTTTGTCATTTATTCAGATGTCTTCCTGTAGGTGTCCAATAGAGCAGCATATCTTTAAAAAGGCACATTTGTAAGGTTATCTTCCTTCTCAAAAAAGAATTAAGTAAACCTTACATCTTCTTTGATGTTGTTTTTAAAAATTCCAAGATGACTTTGTATGGGAATAATTTCAGTACCCTCAAATTTCATTTGCTTTTAAATAATTTCCAATTATACATTAGAAATGTCTCTTGTTAGAATTTGAAGTACATGCAAATCACATGCAGAATAAGATCTTACAGAGTGCTCACTTCAGCCTCAGATGCTACTGTAGTTTTCCTTACTGAAGTAGTCTTCTGTTTAGAAACTCCTAATATGAGAATAGGCTGGGGATCAGTATCAATATTTCTGTAGTAAAAGTGTGTTACTATTCATTATTATGCATCAGATATCTTTGGATATTTTCTTTAAATGTAGATGAAAACCTTATTCTGTTTATCTTTGGGAAATACCTTTAAGTAGCTCTAAATAAATACTATCCTGTTATGATAAATAATCCCTAGTTTCACCTCATAAATAGTAGCATTTTGCATAATTTCCAGAAAGTGGAAACATCCCAAGTGTCCATCAATTGATGGATGGGTAGATAAACAGATGTGATATATTCATACAGTGGAAAATTAGCCATTAAAAGGAATGAAGTGCTGATACGTACAAGGTAGATGAATCTTGAAAACCTTATGCTAAGTGGAAGAAGTCAGACACAAAAAGTCATATTGTATGATTTTGTTTATATGAAATGTCTATAGTAGGCAAATCTACCAAGTTACAAAAGTAGATTAATAGTTGCAAGGGCCTCAGGGTAAAGGGATTGAGGAATGACTGCTGTTGGGCCATGGGGTTTTGGGGTGAAGGGAGGGTGAGACATTAGGAAGGTGATGAAAATGTTCTGGGATTAGAGAGTAGTTAATGTTGAAAAATTGTAAGTATACTGAAAAAAAAAGCAACAACTGAATTGTATACTTAAAAAAAACAAATCTTATATGGAATTACATCTCAGGAAGTAGTCTATACAGTTATATTGAAGGTTTAACCACATAGTGAAAGTTGCCTTTTAATCAAATGACTGTAGAATCTCCTTAAATATTTCTCAGAATATTGGGAAACTATGTCTCAAAATATCCTATGACACATGAGGTCTTGTTACATTGATGCCTAATGTATTCCTATATATATATATATATAGCCACAATAGTGAAAAATTTTTTTTTTTAGTTCACGAAGTAACAAGTTGAAGAAGTATAATCCTCATTTTGTAAAGCTAGGGAGGTGTGTGTTCGGAGGCACATGTGCCTGAAGATGAGCACATGGACGTCCATAGGAAAAGTTGCAAGATATGTGAATATGAACCAAAGAGAGGTTCATTTGATGAGTGAGATGCTTTTTTTTTTTTTTGCTGTATACTGTCTTAGGATTTTTTTAATGAGCATAATCATTTTGTTAAATATTTTTTAACTTACATTTAAAAAAAAAAAATAGCACGCACACAGAAAAACCTGAAAATAAAAACTTCAGAACATACAGAGTCTTTCATTTGTGAACCTTAATATTGTTTAAGGTGTTTCTTTCATTAAACATGCTTTTTTATATTGTTATGTGGGGCTGTAAACCTAATAAGAATTAATATTAGTTCTTTAATTTGACTAAATTTTCTTTTTGTTGCAGTTTGCATTGCGACTCCTTGCATTCCGCCAGATACACAAAGTTCTAGGCATGGATCCACTACCACAGATGAACCAGCGTTTTAACATCCACAACAACAGAAAACGAAGAAGGGATAGTGATGGAGTTGATGGATTTGAAGCTGAGGGGAAAAAAGACAAAAAAGATTATGATAACTTTTAAAAAGTTTCTGTAAATCTACAGTGTTAAAAAACAACAGGTGCCCATTCGTTGGCTGTTTTTCATTCATAATGATGTCTACTTTGAAAAAATTATCGAGAATTTAAAGAATTTCATGGAAGAACCAAGTTTTTCTATGATACTAAAATCTTAATGTACAGTGTTAGGTATTATATGAATGGAAAGACACCCCCCACCACCAAAATTGTGCTCCAACTTGGGGAATTACAATGGTTCTGATTTTTTTCCCATTATTCTGGTTTTATTTACTGATTGCCCTAGCTCCCCCTATATTTGTTTCTTTTATTAACTAGTCCTATTAAATCTTTACTGTATTTAATGCAGTATTTGTGCTTCAGTTACTATGTGTATTTTGATACTTTTATTTAGAGTTTTGTTTGCTGTTTGATACTAGTTGTTACTTTGTGTTACAGATATCCTTTACGCCTTCTTGATATTTTACAGCAGTACGTTTTTTTGTAACGTGAGACTGCAGAATTTTTTTCGTTTTGTTTTTCTTTATGTGATGGATTACAACACAAAAAGTTATCCTGCCATTTAAGTGCTCAGAACTAAATGTTTCTGCAGATCTTGTGGCATTTGTCTCTCTAGTGTGATATATAAAGGTGTAATTAAGACAGATTTCTGTTAATCTAATCAAGTTTGCTGTTAGTTGTGTATTAGCAGTATAAAAGCTAATATATAATATATGGTCTTGCAACAGTTTTAAAGCCTCTGCATAATTGATATTAAAAATGCATGACATTTTTGTTTTTAATAGACTTTTAAAATTATAATTTTAGGTTTGACACGTAGATCTTTGTACAGTTGACTTTTTGACATAGCAAGGCCAAAAATAACTTTCTGAATATTTTTTTCTTCTGCATAAGTGGAAAGGGCATTTTTCATATATAAGTGGGCTAACCAATATTTTCAAAAAACTTTATCATTGTGCAACTAACAACAGTAACTAGCCCTTAATTATGAAGACAGTTCCTTATTGGTGTGTGTGTGAGATTACTCTAGCAACTATTACAGTATAACACAGTTGAATGATCCCTACCCCTGCCCCTACACCCCATCACCCAGATAATTTACAGTTCTATTAACAGTGAGGTTGATAAAGTATTACTGAAAAAAAATTAAGATTATCTAAGAAAAAAAACAGAAAATTATTTGGTGTGGCCATCTTACATGCTTATGTGTCCTACAAAAAGCTAAATATTATAGCAGTGGTGTAATGAAAAGTTACATCTTACTGTTAATATATGTATGCTCTGGTATACAGATGTCATTTTGTTGTCACAGCACTACAGTGAAATACACAAATAAAAACTTAAATTCATATAATGGCTTAAATGTATTATATGTTAGAATTGACATAAGTACTTCTGCTTTGAAATTACTTAGTGTTTCAGTAAAACCATATTCAAATTTATTGGTTACTTAGATCTTGTTATTCCTGACAGATGAGCACATAATTTCCAGAATTATGGGCACGTAATTTCCAGAAGACTGTATAATTCAGTACCATATTGGTTCGGTTTCTTTCCTGGGCACAGTCTTCCCCCAGACTCTTAGAGGAACAAGAAACTTGGGCTTTTCTTCCGAATTTGTGATATACTATCTTTGTATCTTGGGCAACTGTCTTTTTTTTTTTCCCCCATCTTTCCAGGTCTCATTTTACTCTTGAATACTTAGTCACCCAGTGAAAATTTTGGAATTATGTTTCTCACAGTTCTCTTACTTAGAAGAGAAGGAAAAAACTGATACTTATCATGCACTAATGATAATTATCATGCTAGATCTTTCATGTGATTTCTTGTTTAAAACTATCATAACAATAAGTGAAGGTACTGTATTACTTATTTTCCTGATGAGGAAACTGAAGCCCAGAGTGGCTAACCAAAGCTAGTACATTAATTTAGTAACAGAGTTGAAATTGATAGATATCGAAAGTTTATTCTCTGCACAGTTGAGTCTGCTCCTTTCATCTTGCAGTTAATTATCTTCTAAAAATGTTTTCAACCCAAATTCCCAATTTTTGCATTTAGTTTTGGGTGTCTTTGTCTAGATACACAAGTGATACCAGTTAAATTTTTTTAAGTATTTTTTTCATTATTATTTATTTTTTGCATGGCTTAATTGTTTTCATAGCTCTAGCTAGATCTGCATTAACTATCTTATATGAAATAAGGCTGACTTCAGTATCTGTTAGTATCTTTTCTTCTGCTTTGACAATTTTTAAAACTGTAAACACTAGTCAAGCATTGGTTCTTACCATGCCTAATGCATTCTTGAACCAGTTGTTTTGGCAGCTGATATATTCTCTGCATCTCAGACTAGCTCTCCCTGTTATTACAATGCATGCTTATGTTCCAGTAATGATAACCCAGATAAACTGATTTCTCTCACCCATTCCCTAGTTATGTGATAGACATTCCAAATTAGATTTCTGTCTTCACCACTATTGTTTCTTTGATGTCTTTGAATAAGTTGGTATCAAAAATGCAAACTTGCTATAAGAGAGGCTCTCTGATTTTTTTGTTAATGGTATTTAAGTCTTTTTTTTCCCCTGCTTATTGACAAAAGAGCATAAGTCTTTTGTATGGTCATGCTGTTACATTGTCAGTGTAAGTTGTGAATTTAAGTTATAAATAGTTACTTTTTTTTTTTCTTTTTACTGAATTTGGCAGAGTTAAACTTTTCCCAATAAAGGGCAAATTTTATAGTGTCGTAGATAATAAAGCAGTGATCTCAGATTTGTTCATGAGAGTCATCTGGGGACTATTCTAAACATTAACATTTCCAGGCCCTACTTCCAAAGATTCTGACTGAGGAGGGCCAGAATAAGCCTGAGAACGTGCATTTTAAGAGGACTTTCTCTTAGTTATTTGTTTGAACAGATTGTTCATAACATGTTGTAAAGGTCAAAAAGTGTAAAGGAGTATACAGCATAAAATAAAATATCTTCTGCCTCCCCTTGTTTTCCAATTACATGGCTCCCCTTTCTAGAGGCATGTTAAGCCATTTGTATATTCACACATGGTCTGTACACTTAGGTGTGTGCTCCACTTGTCTCTGTACAGATAGTTGCATGTTGTGTACATTGCTCTGCACTTTACTTTTTCTCATTTAGTGTATCCTGGAGTCTTGGAGATTGTTCTGTGTAAGTACACATAGGGAAACTGCATCTTTAACAAGTACTATAGGACCATCTCCAAGTAATGCTTTTCTTCAGCTACAGGTGATTGTGATGCAGGTTATACGTGGATCATGCTTTAATAAGCATGCTTTACAGTTTAAGTTATTTAAATTCAATATCAAAGATGTTTTATGACATAGCAATAAGTTAACTAATATTTAGCAAATCATAGTATCCCTATTCTGTAAACAATTTTATTGATTAGTCATCATCTAAGTAATTTTAGTCCTTTATCTTGCTTAGTGTAATAATATTAGATGTAAAAACTGAAAATAGGAAACATAGCTAACTTAAAAGCTTGAGTCGTTTTTCTGAACAATTCTTAATCTGGTTCCTTGGTAAATATAAAGCTACTCTATTCACTCTATCCTAACATGGTCCCAAGTAAATACATGGCACTAGAGACCAAGGGTCTTCAGTTTAGAAAGGAGTGATCAGTTAGTAACCTCATGTGAAATATTCTTAAAAATCAAGTAATCTGTTGAATGAAAGTATGAAAAGGCAGTTAAGTCTGATCCCAAGTAATTAATCATTCTTAAAATACACAAATATTAGCTGAGAAGTAGAAAGGGAAACAACAGAGGACATAACCTAGGGCTTGGATCAGTGTGGACCCTATATTAAATAAATACAGGATAATGCAGTATGACAGGTTCTTGATGAGAAAAAGTCCAGGGTGTTGTAATTTACCTTGAGCTTTGCCATAAGCTATTTAAAGGGAAGTTATATCTCAGTGCATTATAATGTAGCCAGAAACAGAAGGTCTGCCTTTTACTAATGCACAATGTGGAGGGCTGGAAGGAAGTTAAAGCCTGCATTACTGGGACTTGCCTGGTGGTCCAGTGGCTAAGACTCCATGCTCCAAATGCAGGGGGGCATGGGTTCAATTCCTGGTGAGGGAACTAGATCCCACATAAAGAGTTTACACGCCACAACTAAGACCTGGCACAACCAGTAAATATAAAATTTTTAAAAAACCTGCATTACCAATCACAACTAATTTTACTGAGATAGTTCTGCAATCCTTTATAGGCAAGATTCTCTGTACATGGGTCTGCCACAGATCCTACTTCACGAAGCTTACATTCTAAACACATGACGACTGTGGAGAAAATTAAACTGCAACTTAGAGAGTTGGAGGACAGAGAATCACAAACAACTTCCAGAAAATCCTGTGCAGTCCAACTAACTAGGGTGCCCACACTCCTTGGAGCTCAAGGCAGGCCAACTTGCCTCCAATTTTGATGTGTGAATAAGTCACTCCAGAATCTGGTTAAAATGCAGATTCTGATTCTCTTGACTGGGAGGAGTCTGCAGGACTGTTCCCAGAGATGCTAAGGCTGCCCAGATGGAGGCCCATACTTGAGGTGGGAGGTGCCAGACTAAATATAAGATGAAGCCTCAGGGGACACAACACAATTGCTTGATGGTAACTTTTTGGATGTTATTAAATAGATAGGGAATATATATGTGTAATTGGATAATGTGCTCTGGGCATTAATTTTAATGTGGTACTCAGAGTGACCAAGATAGTGAATTTGTTCAAAATTATTGTGTGTATTTGGAACCACAGAAGAGGGATAAAAGATGACATGGAGAGAGAATGGATTCTAAGTACCATCTGATATGAATACCTACAGAGGAAAAAGTTGAAATGGCTTTTTAAAAGCAACTGCAACAATAAAATGGATAGGATCACTTGCAAAGAAGTTGTTGACCATGTTCAAAATTAACCACCTTTCTCAATATCAAAAAAAATCCAAAAAAAATGAGTGGAAGATCTAAGTAGATACTTCTCCAAAGAAGACACACAGATGGCTGAAAAGCACTTGAATAGATGCTCAACATCACTAATTAGAGAAATGGGAAATCAAAACTACCATGAGGTATCACCTAACACCAGTCCAAATGACCATCAAATCCACTCACAAGTAAGTGCTGGAAAGTACAGAAGAAAGGGAACCCTCCTACACTGTTGATGCAAATATAAATTGACAGAGCCACTGTGGAGGTTTCTTAAATAAAACTAAAGTAGAACTATCATATGACCCAGTAATCCCACTCCAGGGCACATACCCAGAGAAAACTGAAACTCAAACATAAACATACACTTCAGTGTTCCCTGCAGCACTGTTTACAGTAGCCAAGACATCGGAGCACCCTAAATGTCCATGACACAGGGATGAATAAAGATGTTCATACATACCATGGAGTATTACTCGGCCATTACAAAGAATAAAATAATGCCACTTGCAGCAACATGGATGGACCTAGAGATTGCCATGTTGAATGAAGAAAGTTGAGAAATAAGACATCCCTTATATGTGCAATCTAAAAAAATGATACAAATGAATTTATCTACAACAGACTCAGAGAAGAAACTTATGGTTGCCAGCAGAAGAATAATGGGGAGAAGGGATAATTAGGGAGCTTGGGATCAACGTGTACATGCTGCTGTATTTAAAATGAATAACCAGGTCAGTTCCCTCTCAGCCTCCGCCGCCGCCGCCCCTCTGCCAGCGCTCCGGCGCCACCTCGGGCCGGCGGTCCTCCGCGGGAGGGAGCGAGGCGGCGGGCGGCCGGGCGAGCGGCTGACGGGGGCGGCGGGGCGGCCGGCGGGTCCTGCAGCGCTCGGCGGCGGCGCGTTGTCTCCATGGGGTCGGCCCCCCGCGCCCCTGCGCTCTGAGGTGGACAGCAGATTGTGTGTTTATCAAAGATTTCCACTGCTGCACAGAGAGCACACACATCTTCAGTGGACTTGGAATTCCTGGAAAATTGCCTTTGTGAAAAGTGGGCATAATCCCTTTAAATTCCATCTCTTAAGTTTTCTATTTTGTTGTGTCTCAAAAAGACATCAAGAAACCATGAACAGCTTTAGTAATGAAGAGTTTGACTGCCATTTCTTGGATGAAGGCTTTACTGCCAAGGACATTCTGGACCAAAAAATTAATGAAGTTTCTTCTTCTGATGATAAGGATGCCTTCTATGTTGCGGACCTGGGAGACATTCTGAAGAAACATCTGAGATGGTTGAAAGCTCTTCCTCGGGTCACCCCCTTTTATGCAGTCAAATGCAATGATAGCAGAACCATAGTGAAGACACTCGCTGCCATTGGGACAGGATTTGACTGTGCCAGCAAGACTGAAATACAGTTGGTGCAGAGTCTTGGGGTGCCCCCAGAGAGGATTATCTATGCCAATCCGTGTAAACAAGTGTCTCAGATTAAGTATGCCGCCAATAACGGAGTCCAGATGATGACTTTTGATAGTGAAGTCGAGCTGATGAAAGTTGCCAGGGCACATCCAAAGGCCAAGTTGGTTTTGCGTATCGCCACTGATGATTCCAAAGCAGTCTGTCGCCTCAGTGTCAAATTTGGTGCCACGCTTAAAACCAGCAGGCTTCTTTTGGAACGGGCGAAAGAGCTAGATATTGATGTCATTGGTGTCAGCTTCCACGTGGGAAGTGGCTGTACTGATCCTGAGACCTTTGTGCAGGCCATCTCTGATGCCCGCTGTGTCTTTGACATGGGCGCTGAGGTTGGTTTCAACATGTATCTGCTTGATATTGGTGGTGGCTTTCCTGGATCCGAGGATGTAAAGCTTAAATTCGAAGAGATCACCAGTGTAATCAACCCAGCATTGGACAAGTATTTTCCATCAGACTCTGAAGTGAGCATCATAGCTGAGCCAGGCAGATACTATGTTGCATCAGCTTTCACACTCGCAGTTAATATTATTGCCAAAAAACTTGTATTAAAGGAACAGACAGGCTCTGATGATGAAGAGGAGTCAAGTGAACGGACATTTATGTATTACGTGAACGATGGAGTATATGGATCATTCAACTGCATCCTTTACGATCACGCACACGTGAAGCCTCTTCTGCAGAAGAGACCCAAACCAGACGAGAAGTATTATTCATCCAGCATCTGGGGACCCACCTGTGACGGCCTGGACCGAATTGTTGAGCGCTGTAACCTGCCCGAGATGCATGTGGGCGATTGGATGCTCTTTGAGAACATGGGTGCTTACACTGTCGCTGCTGCTTCTACCTTCAATGGATTCCAGAGACCCACCATCTACTACGTGATGTCAGGGCCAACGTGGCAACTGATGCAGCAGATCCGGACCCAGGACTTCCTGCCCGGAGTAGAGGAGCCAGACGTTGGTCCTCTGCCCGTGTCCTGTGCCCAGGAGAGCGGCATGAAGCGGCACTCGGCAGCCTGCGCTTCCACGCGTATTAACGTGTAGATACCACTCTTATAGCTGTTAACTGCGAGTTTAGCTTGATTTAAGGGTTTGGGGGGGACCATTTAACTTAATTACTGCTAGTTCTGAGATGTCTATGTGAGTAGGGTTGGCACAGGTGCACCAATGTGGAAGACTGGGAGATGGGGTCACACTTATCTGTGTTCCTATGGAAACTATTTGAATATTTGTTTTATATGGATTTTTATTCACTTTTCAAACATGCTACTAAAGGCTTCAACTGCTGAGCAAGCGTTTGTGGCTTGTGTATCAGCAGGATGGGCCAGAAGCTTAGTGTTGTGACCGGTTTTAACAAAAAGGAATAAAGGATCTTGACATAAAAAAAAAAAAATAAAATAAAAATAAAAAAATAAAATGAATAACCAACAAGGACCTACTGTGTAGCACAGAGAACTCTTGCTCAATATTATGTGGCATCCTGGATTAGAGGGGAGTTTAGAGGAGAATGGATACATACATGTTTCGTTGAGTCCCTTCGCTGTCCACCCGAAACTATCATAAGGTTAATAGGCTATACTTCAATATAAAATTAAAAGTTTTTTAAAAATTCTTGGCATTAGGTATAAAAACATCTTTTCCGAGTTTAAAATGGTATTACACTGTTGGTCCATGTACTGGGGTCTCCTGCATTCCAAGCGGATTCTTTACCAACTGAGCTATCAGGGAAGCCCTATGCACCTAGTAAAGATCAATTGAATAGAACTCAAAATGATCAATGTTCTTAAAGGTGATAATTATTTCATGGCAGTCAAAATACAAATATGAATAATATTTTAGAAAAAAGTGGGTGCTTGTTTTTCTACACCTCAACTTTTCCCTTTTGTCGTGGGTCATTTCCTTCTTCCCTTTGAACATTCCTTCTCTGCTTCTGCAACTTCTGAGTACAATCAACCCCTGGCGGCATGGGTTTGAACCGCACTAGTGTACTTGCATGTGGATTTCTTTCAATGGTAAATACAGCAGCACTGCACAATATGCAGATACAGAGAAACCGAGCATATGGAAGACCTTCTATAAGTTAGGCAAATTTTCCACTGCAGAGGACTGACTGACTGGGCCCCCACCCTTACATTGTTCAAGGGTCAGCTGTGGTACTTTCCATGGTTCTATCATCAGCATCTTCTGTATACAGAATACAGCATCTTCAATATACATGATATTGACCTCATCCATCTTTCAAGTTTCAGATACTCCTTTTGTTAAATTTATTTCCAAATCCTTTCTTTCTAGCCAGTCTCCAGTCTTGCTTTTTTATTTCCTGTCTCCAGTTTCTACACTGTTCAACCTACAACCCCCAGGATACTCTTCCTAAAGCATCCATTTGATCACTGCTACTCAAAACACCTTCAAGCAACTCCACATCACTGTGCTAATATGGTATATGTGGTTTCATCTTCAGGACATCACTAGGTGGTAGATATTCATCAACACGTGAATCAACCAGGGATTGAGATGACGTAACATGCTGTTGCTATAATAATGATCATTTGAATATCTCTTCTCGAATGTGTCAGAGCATCAGAAATCTGCCTCCCTGAAAAGTCCTGTTGACCTCAAAGCCTGAACTTTAAACCTTTATGCTCTGTACCTCCTATAGATTTGTCCTTTTAAAAATATTTTTTATTGAAATATAGTTGATTTACAACATTGTATTAATTTTTGCTTTAGTCAAACCTCTTTTCTGCAGAATTTTAATGCTTAAGACATGATGTACAGGAGACAAAGGGACAAACTGAAAGAATAGCATGGAAACATACACATTACCATATGTAAAACAGATAGCCAGTAGGAATTTGCTGTATGATGCAGGGAGCTCAAATCTGGTGCTCGTGACAACCTAGAGGGGTGGAATGGTGTGGGAAATGGGAGGAAGAGGAAGGGGACATGTATACCTATGACTGATTCATGTTGATGTATGGCAGAAACCAACATAATACTGTAAAGCAATTATCCTCCAATTAAAAATTTTAACAAGACATATGCAAATAGATTTTTAAGTATCCCAATTTTGTTCTGTTTCAAAGACCTACCCATCAGCTGTTTTTCCCCCACTTCATTCTAAAGAACCTATAAATCTTTATCTCTTTTCAAAGGTCAATGTTTAAGTAAGGATAGGAAAAAGAGGAAATTCCATCTCGTTTGCTCTGCATTTTAACCTTTACTTAAGCCATAAGTCAAAAATGATACCTAAAGTACTATACCTAGGATGTAACTGTGTCTCATTTGGCCTAAATACTGTTAGAAACTTTGAGCCAATATTAAAGATTTCATTAGAAAATCCCAATCTGACTTATATCAAACTGGAAGATCTGATGAAATAAGGCAAAGCTCCTATGATGAGAGTAATGGTTACTCCCTGTAGAGGAAAAATTTAAGACAAAGCCAGTTCTAGACAGCTTACCAAAGCCTCTACTGTTCTCTGTTTTTGTCTACCAGTCCGGCCCTGTGGGCATCTGGTTTTATTATATTTCAGATCCCTGATATTTTACCTATGGACCCTTCCAATCTTCATATGCAACCACATATATTAAACTGGGAAGCAGACAATCTGTAAAATTACCATCCGTTCCAAAATTCTTCAATTCTGTAATCACACGTTTCAAAAACTAGGGTTTTTGATGTCTCCCTCACCTAATGTAAAAGACAGCCGTAAAGAAATACTTGACACGTTTTCTTCATTGGTTGTTTCAAGACAAATGTCAGGAAGAAGGCTTGAAATTTAAGCAAGCTATAGCCTCAAGGGAATTATTTATTTCAGAACAGAGAACAAAACCTCTCTTTTAAAAATCTCACAATAACAGTCGAGCAGCTTGCCTGTCTTCCTGTGTGCTCTTTGATTGGACTAAGAGGAGGGAAAATGGGCTAAAAGGAAAATGCTTCTAGATGTTCTAGATGACAAGATCTTAATTACATGAGTTCTTTTTTTTTCTTTTTATAGAAACAGTGCATATCAAAATAGATTTATTTATTTTTTTATTTTTTTTTTCAAAAGATTTAAAACAGGAGAGGGCTTACTATGGTGAAGTGGAAGGGTAGCTACAACAATTTTTTTTTTTTTACTTTCGACCTTTTTTATTTGTAGTGGGATACACCTGATTAACAATGTTCTGATAGTTTTAGGCAAACAGTGAAGAAACTCGGCCATATTAATCAAAACCAAATTTATGAGCTCCAGGTCCTAATAAGATGAGATAAGTACTCTCCTCCCCATATTTCCCTCAGAATTCAACAATAAAATCTGGTTTAAATGCATAGAACCACACTGTGAGGATCCTGGACCATAGTCTTTCTTTCTTTTTAACATTTTATTTATTTATTTGGCTGCACCAGGTCTTAGTTGTGGCATGCAGGATCTTTAGTTGCCTCGTGTGAACTCATTCCCTGACCAGGGATCGAACCCAGGTGGTGCATGGAATCTTAGCCTCTGGACCACCGGGGAAGTCCCCCCTGAAATACAGTCAGTAGCATGCAGATTGGAAAAGACCAGACGTATCATCAAACTGACAGTTTTGCCATATATCCCCCTCCAGTGGTAAATTCACTGCTTAGCCTTGGACTTAAGTGCAGCCATAAAAGTGTGTGGTAGAATGCAATAACTAAAACTCCAGATTTCTGGGCCAGAGGGCTGAAAAGGGGCATCTGGGGAAACTGAAACACACTATGCAGATTGGGGAGGGTAAGGAGAGAGAGCAAGTGACCCCATAAAGCTATTTATAAGTAATACTACACTAATTATAGTAATTTCTTTTTCTGAGGCTCAAACTCGACTTACTTCATAAGACCAACATTATCCTGATAACAGAACTAGGTAGAAACAGTTCAAAGAAAACTCCAGGCCAATATGCCTGATGAAATTAGACTGAAGACTCCTTAACAGATTTATCAAATCAAATCCAGCAATATACAGAAAGAATAATCACCACAACCAAGTGCCGTTTCTCTTGAGAATCCAAGGCTGGCTCAGTATGAAAATCAATACGTGAATTTAAATTTAAAGACAACTAACTAGGGAAACCATTATAATATATCAAAGAATTAATATTAATAAATATGTTCAATTCATCTGAATCTGATTCCACTAAGGAAAGAATTAGACACAGCATAAAGATTCACCACTTGAATGGTCAAGAATAAGAAAAATGAAACATCTGTGTAGTTCAGCTCAGTTCAATCGCTCAGTCCTGTCCAACTCTTTGCGACCTATGGATTGCAGCACGCCAGGCTTCCCTGTCCATCACCAACTCCCAGAGTTTTCTCAAACTCATGTCCTTCGAGTCAGTGATGGCATCCAACCATCTTATCCTCTATCGTCCCCTTCTCTTCCTGCCTTCAATCTTTTCCAGCATCACGGTCTTTTCTAATGAATCAGTTCTACGTATCAGGTGACCAAAGTATTGGAGCTTCAGCTTCAGCATCAGTCCTTCCAATGAATATTCAGGACTAATTTCCTTTAGGATTGACTGGTTTGATCGCTTTGCCATCCAAGGGAATCTTAAGAGTCTTCTCCAACACCACAGTTCAAAAGAATTAATTCTTCGGCGTTCAGCCTTCTTTATGTATGGTCCAACCCTCACATCTATACATGACTACTGGAGAAACAAATTTCTAAAAATAAATATTTTGTCAACCAGATTGACAAAGACTATAAAGATTGAAAATATTAAGTAATACCAAGATCTCAAAAGCAAAAGCAAGGTCACCAGCTCTGATGACATCTGAATTATCTCTTTTATCTTTAATGCAAATATACAGATAGAGATTTTGACCCAGAAATTGAACTTCAAAGAAGTTATCTCAAAGAATTAAATCTAGTGAACATTTCTTGGGGCTTTCTGAGATGCTGTTCCCTTGTTATAATCCTCAAATTTGGCTCAAATAAAATTTTCCACTTCTTTCATAAAAAAAAAAAAGAATTTAATCTAACCAGATAAGTATAGCAAACTATAAATTCAAATATATCTACAGAGGAATTATTGGCAAGTGAGTAAGATTAGAATCAATTAATATATTCAATAAGAATTTTAATGAAATACAGTTCTATCACCTAAGTGTTATTATAGACCAATGGTTCTAAAAGGGAGTGCCCCCCTCCTTAAAAATCGCTTTTGGAAATCCCTGGTGGTCCAGTGGTTAGGACTCCACACTCTCACTGCCAAGGGACCAGGTTCGATCCCTCATCTGGGAACTAGGATCCCACAGGCCTGACAGTACCGCCAAAAATACAACCTCTCCCCCAACCCCGAAACCAAAAAAAAAAAAAAAATGCACTCATTCAACCCCTGAGATGGAATGTTCCTGTCCTAATAGTTTTAACAGATGTCAATATAATTTTAGTTTAAAGATAACATAGATTTTGAATTAAAAAAAAAAAAAAAAAAGAATGTTAGGTCAGGAAAAAAAAACTGAAAATAACTATGTAGGAGCCCTAACACATTAAAGAAAGTTACTTTCCAATGCTGAATGAAAAAAAAAATCAGATTATAAAGCCATGTGTGAAGAATGCTACCTTTTTGTTTTACTAGAGAAGGATGTATATCTAGCCCATTCTTCCCTTAAGTGTTCCCGGTGGTGACCCCTATGCAGCAGGTTATGACTTTTGCTTCTGATTAGGAGATTTGCTAATCTCTATGTTTCTCTAATAACTTTTACTATGTAATAGGAAATGATTACTTAATAATACTTAAATACTATGGTGTAAAAACCCCACGATAGCTCCACATGCCTAAGGATAAATTTCAAAATCCTTAGCATGACATTCAGGGCCCCATGAACTGTACTTCCAGGCTGATCTTCAAGCCTGCTCTTAACACTCCTGTACTGGGACCTACCCACCTGTCCTACACACAACACAGTGCTTGCTCCCACCTCTCCATGTGGTATGTGTTCTGCTCCCTCTAAGGTTAGCCTCACAGGTCTATGAGGGGCTCTTGCTATGGCCCAGAGGGGCAGAGTCTCTCTTTTATGTTGAGGAAAGTGGCACCCTGGCAATATGAGGAGACAAGAAAAAACCAAAGCAGAGATACTTCTTTCTAAAAACAGATTGAAGGACTTCCCTGGTGGTCCAGTGGCTAAAAATCCACGCTCCCAGTGTGGGGGGCCTGGGTTTGATCCCTAGTCAGGGAACTAGATCCTATGGGCCACAACTAAGACCCAGCGTGACCAAAAAATCTCATTAAAAAAAGTTAAAATTAATTGACTATGTTTCTGACCACCTACATGGTTCCAAATTAACCTTCTCTTTGTATTTTCTCTTTAGTCTGTGTTGTCTCATGTGAGATGAGAGAATGGATTGCATTTTTCCCCCACTCTTTCTGGGTCCCCAATTCAGCTGAGCCATAAAACTTTTTTTCAGGCTTCTTAGACCTGCGTCAGATATTTGCAAAGTCTGAGATTGCCTGGCTTGGTGCTTTACTTGGCTGCCCTCAGGTTCTGTTCCAGAGACCAGGTGAATGAATGGTGAATAGACTCCAGTGTTCTGGAGGGAAATGGGGAGATGGGGGAATGGCCCGTCATTAACGGTGCTCAAGCAGAAAAAGTTACTCTCAAAAATAGTGTGATATTTCTTTGCAGCTCAGTCATTTCCATTCCTTACATTCTTTTTTTTTTTTTTTTTTTGCCTTTAGACAAAAAAGATTTAAAAAAAAAAATTTTGATTATGTTTAAACCCTGGGGCAGATGACTATTTCCAACAGAAAACAGTGGGTCTTTCACAGCCTCTGTGTCCTTTTATAGCAACACCTAAACAATAAGCCTTTCAGGTTTTCAGTGAGTGGGGATAGGTTAAGCCAAGCTCAAAACAGACCTAGCTGCACTTTGAGCTCAAATAACCCACTGGGGAGGCATGCTCGCCTGCTTTTATTAGAGAGGGTTCTCTTGGCCCTTATGACAACAACAGCTTCCTTTTTCCTTCTGAGATCAGTAGGTTCCAAACGCGAGTGGTCCTCCTCTGTGGCACAGAAGTTCTTGCCACAGTTCTACCAGACTTTCAAACCAGATTCAGCCCCGAGCAAAACTTGGAAGGAAGAGAAGATTCTCTCAGTGCCACCTTTGGGAGAAATACCCCGGAGGCCAGGTCCCTCACTTTTCTCCAACCAGCTCCGGAGTATCAGAAATTTTAAGATCTAAACTCAAATTTAACCTCAGTTAAAATTCAAGAAGGAACAACACACCCTTTGGAGTTTGTGAGATACAGCCTTCATACACTTGGATGACGTGTGAAGCATTGTCAATCATCACAATGTGAGACACCAACAAGCTTTTCTCATTGCTGTCTCCTGGAGATCATCCCTGAATCAGATGCCAGACCTTGACTTCTATTATCCCAGGAGTCAAAGAGTCAAGGGAAATGTCAAATGAAAAGCCAAGCAAAATAACAGTTTCTTCTGCTTGCTGCTTCCTCCCTCCCACTCCAGACACACACACACACACACACACACACACACACACACACACACACAGTCTCTCTCTCTCTCTCTCCAGAGTTCTGAGCTGGGGAGAGACCAGCCTCAGAGGGAAAGAGCAGAGTGAGCAGCAGGAAGTGTCCCTGCACTTAGCCCCCACCTCCACCCTCCCCCCACCCCGTGACCCTATGGCTAGGGGACCTAAGAGAAGAGTGGGCCTGAGTCTGGCCCCCTTGTATGGGACTCCCGGCGTGTGGTACCTTGCAGACGCTCTCCCTTCCCCTGGGCCCAGGCAGAGAGTAGTTGAAATGGTAGCACAGCCTTTCCAGGAGTTGGAGAGCTTGCAAAATCCCCTTGACTCTTCTTATCTCCCAAGGGGTTTAGAAATGACCCACAGTTTCCCATGGCCCCTAAATGAGACCTAGAAAGTAATTAGGAGAGAGAGTCAGGGTGCTCCTGGGAGGCTGCCCGGCAGAGGAAATGGCCACATTCCCACATGGTGGCTCAGATGGCAAAGAATCTTGTCTGCAGTGCAGGAGACCCAAGTTCGATCTCTAGGTCAGGAAGATCCCCTGGAGAAAGAAAGGGCAACCCACCCCCCTATTCTTGCCTGGAGAATCCCATGGACTGAGGAGCTTGGCGGCCTACAGTCCATGGGGCCGCCAAGAGTCGGTCATGACTGAACAACTACCACTTTCAAGCCCCTCATTGAAGGACAGGGCATAAAGCATCCCAGGGATGAGGACTCGGCTGCATCTCTGAGGAATCGCCATGCCAGCCATCTGCTCAGGGGCAAGGTGAGGCTGGCATCCTCTGAACCAGGCACCTTCTGCGTCCAGGGACAAAAGAAGAGTCAAGGGGATTTTGCAAGCTCTCCAACTCCTGGAAAGGCTGTGCTACCATTTCAACTACTCTCTGCCTGGGCCCAGGGGAAGGGAGAGCGTCTGCAAGGTACCACACGCCGGGAGTCCCATACAAGGGGGCCAGACTCAGGCCCACTCTTCTCTTAGGTCCCCTAGCCATAGGGTCACGGGGTGGGGGGAGGGTGGAGGTGGGGGCTAAGTGCAGGGACACTTCCTGCTGCTCACTCTGCTCTTTCCCTCTGAGGCTGGGACCAACTCGGGAGACGGGCAGCCTGCCCCACCGCAGCCCAGGGCTGCCCGGGGCTTTGTGCACCTGGAGCTTCAACTCAGGACGGACAGCAGGGGAGAAACACGGAAAGGAGCTCGGAGATGGACTGAGTGGCTTAGAAGACTTGAGGTGACAAAGATAAAGCTCAGAAATAACCAGATCAAGTTGCCTGTGTCAGATGGCTGTGGCTTAACACCCATGTTCAGAAATCAGACTGTGTGAGTCCCAGGGCAGCACAACCGGCAGTGGGATCTTGGGCAAGCTGTTTTGCTTCTCCCGGTGTGGGGACAACCCTCCACCTCACCCGCCCACAACCCCTGGTTGTTCAAAATGAATGTTTTTTTTTTCCAGCTCTGCTGGTTGTTCTACAGCCTCTAGGGGTGGGACAGCAGCTGACTCCAGCCCGGTTTCTCCTGCATGTTTTATGTTGTCCTGGAGCCGGTGAGTCCAGAGGCGGCGGGTGGAGGAGGACAGGGAGGTCAGGGCTCTGCCGCCTTCTGTCATTTCCTTTCATCGGGTGCCCCAGCGCCCCAGCTGAGGGAACTGCCCGGCCTGCGCCGAGAACACCCTCCTCATCTGCGATTTAAAAATAGTCCTGTAGAGGGCGCAGTTTCCTCGTCCCAGAGGCTGCGGAGGTTCAGTCAGGTTCTGAATACTGTTCCGTCCGTCGGATAACCTCCTCAAAGCCCCGAGGGTAGAACTCCTGGGAATATGGAGAAGCATGGCTCTGCCTCTGGCCAAGGGAAACTCCTGGCTCAGCTCTAGGGAACGAGACGATTGCGCTGGTTCTGACACAGCCAAGCCCCTGGTTCAAGGCAGCATACAGGTTCCCCGCGCTTAGAAATCCGGAAGACGTCTAGACGGTGCCAACATCTCCAGGTAAGATGTCAAAGAGGTGGTAGCATTGGGAGTAGACCTTGATGGATTTGGGGACCAATGCCAAGGCAACAGAGACAGAAAATGGCACGGTCTTGTTAAAAGCTCTTGCTTTAAAATAAAAATTCAGTGTGTTCAAACTGTTCGCTTTTAAATGGCTAATTTTGTTATGTGACTTTCACTTCAATTAAAAAAAATCTTCAGGAGATGATTCTATGAGTGTATGTGTGTGCGTATATATGTATATATATGTGTGTGTGTACACGTATATATAATTTATTTATTGTTGCACTAGGTGATAGTTCAAAATCCAAAGATAAAAAAGAACATATAGGGACTTCCCTGGTGGCCCAGTGGTTAAGACTACAGGCTCCCAATGCAGGCATCAGGGTTCAATCCCTGGTCCAGGAACTAGACTCCGCATGCAGCAACTAAAAAGATCCCATACAGGCCAACAAAGACCTGGCATAGCCAGATAAATTAACAAATAAATATTTTTTTTAAAAAGTGTACAATGGAACCCTGCTCCAACAATGTTACCTGTGCCAGCCTAGATAGGAGGGGATTTTAGAAGAAAATGGATACATGTATATGTATGGCTGAGTCCCTTTGCCCTTCACCTGAAACTATCACAACACTGCTAATTGGGTGTATTCCAGCACAAAAAGTTCAAAGTTTGGAAAAAAGCAAACCAAAAAGGATATAGAGTAAACACTCTTCCAGTCTTTCCTCCAAATGCCCAGTTTTGCATTGGAAAAGCAGCTAATGCCATAGTTCCCTTTGTATTTATCCAAAGATATTCTATGCAAACACAGGGAACTGGGTATATGTAGTCTTTATTTCCATTCTTCTTTTACACAAATGGTAGCCTACTCTGCATATGTTTGGGCACCTTGCTTTGATCACTGAATGCATCTTGGCTCTAATACCTTATATACCAACTCTCTAAATAATTTGTTTATTGACATTCCTGTGATACGTTATCTACAGATGCGATTATAATCTTCATCACTTTCATTTTTTTTATAGGCAAGAAAATTGAGGTCCAAGAAGATAATGCCTAAAGGTCACACATCTAGGAACTGGTGAAGGTGGGACATAAACCCAGTTTGACGCAAGAATATTTGGTTTTAATCACTCAGCTTTACAGCTTCTACCTGAGGAGGCTTATTCTTTCCTACTGATGCGTAGTATCCCATTCTGTACTATATGGCGGTACCATAATTTATTCAACCCCTGCCTACTGATGAATATTTAGGTTTTTCCCAACCTTCTGCTGTTACCAAAAAAAAGAAAATTGCTGCAGAGAGTAAGCTTGGATAGATGGCATGTTACATGTATGTGTCTCCTCAGGATATATTTTTTGATGGCTATTACAAAATTGCCCTTCCTCTTGCCCCATTGATTTTCATCCTTCCCGAAGTATTGGATGCAAATCCCTGTTTCTCCCGTCCTCACTGAGGCTCACTTAATATTTTAGCGTCCAGTGAGTAGTTAGGTGCTAGACCTCTACAGGTCTCCTCCTATAGAGGAGACCATCCCTGCTTTCAAAAACTTCCAGTCTTTAATTATTATTTCATTTTATTATTTGACTGTGCTGGGTCTTGTTGCTGTGAGGGCTTTTCTCCAGTTGCGGCCAGCAGGGGCTACTCTGTAGTTGTGGTACGCGGGCCTCTCATCAAAGTGGCTTCTCCTCTTGTGGAGCACAGGTTCTAGGTGCTTCATCTTCAGTTGTTGTAGCTCGTAGGCTCAGTAGTTGTGGCTCATGGGCTCTAGAGCTCAGGCTCAGTTGTCACGCAGCTCGTGGGATCTTCTCAGACCAGGGATTGAACCTGTGTTTCCAGCATTGGCAGATGGATTCTTTGCCACCGAGCCACCAAGGAAGCCCCCAAAACTTCCCATCTTATCGGGAGAGGCTGGGAGACAAATCACAGAGGACCATCAGTAAACCTTTATTTAATCAATGAAGGAGTCAGACCATTAACTTGCATTTTTGTTAGTAACCTGGGTTCTTGGCCTCTTTAATCAACAGAATTTGTTAAGAGGCCAGACGAGAAAGCAAGAACAAGCAACAGGTTCCCTTGCTCACTTCCTGAGTGGGTGGTGAGCTGGTCCCTTAAATGAGGGGAGGTAAGGGGTGGATTGGTGGGTAAGGCCAGAGAGGTAGCTTAGGCTCTCTGCCCGCCCCCTCGCTGGTGATGTGTGTAGAGTGCATGTGTGGTACCCTGCTTTTTTCCCTGACACCTCAGAAGCGGCAGTTGGGTTTTGGCCTTTTCGTATCCTGTTCATAAGTTGCTCCAACTATCCATGCCTGTAGTTGTTTTTAGTCCTTTCAAGTTTCTTTGTATTCAGATCCTGGAGGAGACCCTTGTCTAGGTGAAAGCAAGTAAAGGTTCCCAGGTCCCAGCCTGTCTCATTTTGAAGAAGACAGAATACAAATCATAGAGTGGGCTCATCAGGCCCCCTACCATGTGACCAGTTTAGGTTGTGTGTTGTGGAAAAGAAAAAAAAAAATCACCAGGAGGTCCTTGTTCACAATCACCGAGTCTCCCCAGCAGGCCCACATTTTATTGCCCCACAAGGTGGAGAATGATTCAAATGCTTCTTCATCCAGGTCTGTTCCTCACCATCTTCAGGAAAGGGTTGGAAGACCCATAGTTGCAGCAAGAGCTTCAGGAATTTTCTATTTTCAGTGAAAGAGGAGGGCAAGTCTTCAGACCTAGACCATTTGCTAAAATTGGAATTTGGCAAGTGGCCATTAAATAATACGTGCATTTTAGTCCTTGAGTTTTATGTATTTGTTTTATTTCATTCATTTAAAAATTAGGTCTTTGTTTGTATCCAAGTGACTTAATTAAAAGTGCAGACTCTAACCCGCATGCTGCAGTTTGAATTCTTGCTTCCCCTGCTAACTAATCAACTGTTGCCCAGGTTGTTTTATTCAGGTGCAAATACTTATTGAATTCCTACTGTGAGCGACTGGAGTGAACTGGAGTGAACTGAACTGAACTATGAGCCTGGTACCTAGCAGGTAAAGATGAATAACATGAGGATGGAGGCTTCTTCTAGTGACTCCAAGGAGGAGGAAATGCAAATATCCAGACTTAACTATCTGCCAGAGGAAAAATATCCCCCCACCCCCAACTCTGCGAGAGTACACTCTTGGCTTCCGTCATCTGTGGGAAGTAACAGCCCTGTCTTTGGTCTGGCACTCATTTCTATGTGAGCTAAGATTTGTTCCTATTTATACTTCTCCAAGAAAGCTTAGGGCAGCATTAGGAGAAAAGAGTGACCTTAAACTATTGTGTGTAAATTAAAATATTTCAAAGTCTAGGGGCTACCATCTGTGTTTATTAATAGACAGAGAATTATTTGACCTCAGCATGACAGGAATTTTTCATTTGGGAGGGCCTCTCCCAAGGAGCTTTGCTCCACGCCCTAAAGATCAAGTGAAAATATGCTGGTAGTTGGAGAACCTTAAGGGGAAGATGGAAACAGATGTTGGCTTATTTTCCGTCCTCACCCACGTGCGCGCTCAGTTGCTTCAGTCGTATCCAACTCTTTGTGACCCTATGGACTGTAGTTCTCCAGGCCCCTCTTTCCATGGAATTCTCCAGGCAATAATACTGGAGTGGGTTGCCATGCCCTCCTCTAGGGGATCTTCCCCACGCAGGGATTGAACCCACGTCACCTGCATTGCAGGCAGATTCTTTACCCACTGAGCCACCTGGGAAGCCCACTTCACTCCCTGACTGCTCATTAAAGACAATGTAGGTTTTCTTCACTGAGTGGAAACTTCCCCTGGAAGCAGCAGCCATCTTCAGTCTTTAAAAACATTCCTCACCTGCTGGCTATAGATTTCTGAGAATGTATGGATGCAGTGATTATATCAAGTTTCCGGCATCACCACATTGCAAACCCATTTGATCACAAATGGATACTGAAGAACAGGATAAAGTAATTGTCATAAGACAGGAGGGAGGAAAATTTGATATGGTGGACTACAAATAAAAGCCATTAATTTAAAAAAAAAGCCATTAATTTTAGTCCAAGGATTAGGCCAGAAGTTAAAAACAAAAACAAGGAAACTAATAAAAATCTTTGTTTAACAAGGGTGCCACAGCTCAGCACTGGGAGAAGTCACTTTGCTTCTCTTCCTACAGTCCTGGAAAATATGTCAATTATGTCCTGCTTGGTAGAATTATACCAAGGTCAGCCAGCACCTGTGCAGTTCTTGCTGCCTACCAGGGATCACCTGGATTACCTCTTTTAATCTTCATAACAGTCCTCAACCACTTTGACATAATTATTGTTATTACTCTTATCCTGGGTAGAAACAGAGGCCCAGAGAGATGAAGTAACTTGCCTGAGGACACAGATAATAAAGGGTATAGTCAGGTCCAGTGCAAAATGAAGTTGTGGGGTCCTGGCCTAAGACAGGGAAGTCAATTTCTCTTCCCACATGGGGGTGGGAACCTGCCTTCCTCGGGACTGGAGCCTCTGTACCTGGCCATGTACATAGCTGCTGGCCAGTTGCCATGGAACTGCCAGCCTAGGGCAGGGATGGTGGCTTACCACCCACCCCGCCAGAGACACAGAAGGTGTTGGGGGAGCTGTATCTGACCCTGATCATCTCCTTGTCAATGTTCAGGCACCCATGGGGAGAGGGGTGGATGGTCACAGCTGAACACAAGACTTCCTGCTCACCATGCCCCCTCTAATGAGGCCCGGTTGTTGCCCTGACAGAGGTCCCCAGCAGGTCTTAGGCTGGGGAGGAGGGCAGGATGCCAGGGCATAGTGGACACCAGAGAGGACTGTGCAGGAGCTGAGGTTCTAAGACCCCTGGGCTTGCTCCATCGTCCCATCAGACTTCACTTAAAAAACACAAATTTAAAGATAAAATGATTCAGAATTTGAAGGGCACAATTACAGAGCATTAAGCCCCAAGACCCTCTAGGTGCCTACCCTGGGTGACTGTGCTAGTGGCAAGAAGCAAGCCCTGGTCACGGGCACCCATGCTAATATCCTGACTATGGTAGAAGATCAAGCAAAATTCAAAGTCCTTTGATAAAGTCAGGAAGTAAAAATTTGTTCAGACTGTAAAAATCTTTGCTACCCCCCTGGAGAAAGCAATGGCAACCCACTCCAGTATTCTTGCCTGGGAAATCCCATGGACAGAGGAGCCTGGCAGGCTACAGTCCATGGGGGGAAAAAAAAATCTTTGCTACCCCATGGACTGTAGCTCGCCAGGCTCCTCTGTCTATGGAATTCTCCAGGCAAGAATATTAGAATGGGTTGCCGTTTCCTTCTCCAGGGGATCTTCCCAACCCAGGGATTGAACCCAGATCTCCCACATTGCAGGTGGATTCTTTACCATCTGAGCCACCGGGAAAGCCGTGGAAAATTGAAAATCCTTTGAAAAAGTCAGAAATTAAAAATTTGTTCAGACTACTAAAAATCTACCCTGCTGGTTCACCTTGAAAAGTAAAAACTGCTGTGAAATATAAAGTGATGCTGTTAGTCCCCACAGATAACTTCATTCCCAACACCTCCCTAAGGATTCTTTTTCTTTATGAAGCCTGACTTGACCTTCTCAAATAGAGCTGATCACTCTTTTATTGTGCCAGGGCTTCCCTGGTGGCTCAGACAGAAAGGAATCTGCCTGCAGTGCAGGAGACCTGGGTTCAATCCCTGGGTCGGGAAGATCCCTTGGAGAAGGAAATGGCAACCCACTCCGTATTCGTGCCTTAAGAATCCCTATGGACGGAGGAACCTGGCAGGCTACAGTACATGGGGTCACAAACAGTGGGACATGACTGAGCGACTAACATTTTCACTTTATTGTGCTCCTTCCTAATTTGTGTAATTATAATGTTTAGAACTTGGGCTTTGAAATCAGACACACCTGAGTTGGAATCCCAGCTCTGTCAATAACTTGTTGTGAGACTGAGGCTAATTATTTGCATCTGCTCTTCCGCTTGAGAATTGGGATAATGCAATGTTGGTGGCTCCAGCACTGCTCTATTGGATAGGCTGAAGGATGGCAGTCTGGTGGAAATGAGGCCACAGGACTTGTCCTAACCTATTGAAGGAGGAAGCAGACAGAGCTGGACTCCATCTTCGGCCGGGCTGGGAACATTAGGCTACACGCATGGTCACCCTCCAAAAGGACTCTGAACTTTGTGCCTGGTGTCTATAGAAATGGCATACCAATGGAAAACCAGACCCCTGGGATAAAAGAGCCTCAGGATTTGTACTTGGACTCTCCGTAGCCTAAAAGAATATGCTAATTATCTCTGTAACAGAACAAAGTCGTAAATTCCATTATGTTCATCGGGATATGGGGATTCCTTTGTGGCTCAGCTGGTAAAGAATCCGCCTGCAATATGGGAGACCTGGGTTTGATCCCTGGGTTGGGAAGATCCCCTGGAGAAGGGAAAGGATACCCACCCACTTCAGTATTCTGGCCTGGAGAATTCCATGGACTCTATGACCACAGGCCTATTGATAAATGTCCACTGTTTAACTATCTAGGCTTAAGAAACATAAAAATCATGGGTTAACTTTGATTGTATCTCTCTTTTACCTTATCCAGACTAGTTTCAAGGAATTTGGGGAGGTGGGTTTGAGCAAGTACACTTAGGGTATATAAGGTTTTCACAAAAACTGGTTGGGGTCCTTGGCTAAGAGGAGACTCTGCCTTGGGTCCACTGGTGTAGTAAACTGGACTCCACTATCTGCATTGTCCTTCTGAATGAGTTTGTTTCCTGGAACACGTGGCTACAACACTATGATTGCAAAAGTAAGCACATTTGTTTTCGCTTAGATTTTATGTTTACTTTGAGTAGCTTTGATACTGGTGGTGGGGCAGTCATGGAGATAAAGAGGGGAAACAGCATTAGTTATTGATGAGACTAGTGCTTACCAGTGTCTGACACCAACAAAGGTAACTGCAAATATTTATTATTAGTTTTTTCCAGTAGACTGAATTTTTTGAGAGTTGGGTCCTGTTTTATTCACCTGTGTCTAACACAATGCTTGGAGCCAAATGTCTAATTTAAATGAATTTTCTTTGCAATCTACACTAACAGTGAGGATTTTATTGATAACTTAGGACTTCCCTATAGCTCAGATGGTAAAGAATCAGCCTTTAGTGCAGGAGACCCAGGTTCAATCCCTGGGTTAGGAAGATCCCCTGGAGAAGGAAATGGCAATCCACTCCAGTATTCTTGCCTGGAGAATCCCATGGACAGAGGAGCCCAGCAGGCTCCTCTTTGTGACAGTCGTGTCACAAAGAGTCAGACACAACTAAGCGACTAACACATTCATAACTCAGGAGGGTGAATAAAATAAATCTCTTAAGGGCTTTTATATGGTTAGAACCACAGATAAAAAAACAAAAAGTTTGGAAAAAAGAGGTCTACAAGGCCTTCTATCATCAAACATTCAAACCTATTCCTAAGTGCCTAGCACTTGATTTGTTTCACTTTTGTCTGCACTTAAAATAGTAAGGCTTCCCCTTGTGGCTCAGCTGGTAAAGAATCCGCCTGTAATGCGGGAGACCTGGGTTCAATCCCTGGGTTGAGAAGATCCCCTGGAGAAGGGAAAAAGGCTACCCACTCCAGTATTCTGGCCTGGAGAATTCCATGGGCTGTATAGTCCATGGGGTCGCAAAGAGTAGGTCACAACTGAGCTACTTTCACTTTTCAAAATAGTAAGCCTGAACATCACTGATGGGGATTTGAAACTCATTCGGTGAGGTTCCACACACTGCGCTTTCGGAAATTTTATTCCAAAAGGGCGAGGAAAGAGAACTGCAGTGAACCAACGCTCACAACTTGGTGACCGCAGGATCACCGGGCGACGGCGACATTCTTGCTACCCAATCGCCGGGGAATCTGGAGAGAACGCTCTGGATTGGTCAGAGAAAACATCCCTCCAGGTTCATTCAAGGAGGGGCTTGGTGTGGGCGCGGCCGGCAGAGCATTTTGGCCAATCAGAGAACGCATGGGGGCGGGCTTGTCAGCAAGAGGGTGAAACGGAGCCTATCCGAAGGCGACTATCCGCCAATCAGATCCGCCTGTCGCCAACGGAGGGGGAGTGGCCTCCGGCGGCGGGTTCCCTACTGCTGAGGCCCAAGCGTGGAGGAGGTGGGGCCCCGGGGGGCCTGGGCGGGGCGAGCGGTGTCGGCGGCGGAGCCGGATACGGGCGGCGCCGCGGCCGCCTCGGCCCTGGGGATGGGCGGAGCCCCGGCCGCCAGTGCTGGTGGCCGCTGCGAGCGGCCGCCTCTGCTCCCGCGCGTTGCTGCTACCCAGGGTGGCGGTATGCTGGGGAAAGGGGTAGTCGGCGGTGGCGGCGGCACCAAGGCGCCGAAGCCCTCCTTCGTGTCGTACGTGCGCCCCGAGGTGAGGGGGCGTCGCGCCGGCGGGGCGTTGTGCTGGAGTGGCCGGGGCGGGGGGCGCCGGGAGCCCCTTCCCTGCCTCCGGAGGGCCGCGAGCGCTTCCTGCCCGTGTGCCGGAGGGGAGCTGAGCGGGATGAGGGCCCAGGGGCGCGCTGGGACTCCGGGCGGGCCCGGGTGGGATACCCTGACGCGGGCGGGCAGGTGCTCGAGTGCAGGGCCCGCCTCACCGGGATACCAGGTGAAGGGGCACTGGCCGTTAAGGTCCTGCGGGCCGGCTGGCTCCTGGCTACAGTAGAGGGGAGCTGGGGTTTGGGGCACCACGGGAGGGGGAGGGCTGCGGGGACTGACCACCTTCCCCCCACCCCCAACTCCGGGGACCTGCGTAGAGCTTGCAATCCCGGCGGGTGGGTCTGCCCTGCTCTCGGAATTTCTCAGTGAGTCTGTAGAGCTTGCTTATCTCAGCTGCTTGCTTCTAAGAGTGTTATCTGATGCCGCTGGCGGGATCCCGTGCCCCGCTTCCCGCTTCCCATCAGCACTTCTGGGAGAAAGTGGGGTCGGTCCCAGCCTCAATCAGTGTCTATCTCGTCCTTGTAAATTCCCCTGTCGCTTCTTCCCTCTTTCATTTCACTCCTTCACCATCAGCCTTTCCACCTCCTTCTTGCTTTCCTCCTGGAGTTTTACTGTCAAGTTCATTCATTCATTCAAAAGATATTTTTTGAGCTCCTACTCAGGGCCAAACACTGTTCTAAATTGCTTGGGGTATACACCAGTAAACAGAACAAGCTCCCTGTTCTCTGGGAGCTTATCTGAGGGAGAGAGGAGTAAACAATCGATAAAATAGATATAAGTAATTATATGGTATATTAGAAGTTGCAGGTGGGATAAGAACAGGGATTGACTGATGGCCCATGGGGCAAAGAACCTGCCTGCCAATGCAGGAGACACAGGAGACATGGGTATGATTCCTGGGTCAGGAAGATGCCCTGGAGGAAGGCATGGCAACCCACTCCAGTATTCTTGCCTGGAGGGCTACAGTACTTAGGGTCGCAAAGGATTGAACATGACTGAGTGAGTGACTTAACACTCTTTTTTTTTTTTTTTTTCAGTTATATGGTATATTAGAAGTTGAAAAGTATGGTGGGAAAAGAAAAGACCCCCTTTTCCTCCTTGCACATGTGGCATTTGAGCAAAGACTTGAAGGATGCTTGGGATCTGAGGGTAGAGTCTGGAGTATTGGAGGGCCATCAAGGAAACTAGTCTTGCAGAATCCAGTGAGGGAGTCCTCCTTGAGTCCTGGGAGAGGAAGTTAGGCTGCAACTTGTAGGCCACGCGGAGCTCCTGATCCAAATGCCTAATGAGATGCATTTTCATTTTTGATTTCTGAAGGGCTTTTTTCCCCCTGCTGCTCTCTCAGCACTTTAATCAGCAACGGGTGGAGAAGCATTGGCAAATTCTTGTGCTGTCTTCCCACCTCTGTAAAGCAGAGGCAGGTGGGCTGTGAGGAGAGGTGGTCATCAGGGAGTGCTTCTATAAAACCACCAGCGGCCTGAAGCCTTTGCATGTGTATCTCTAAATTCAAATGTGTGTCTTTTTTTCCAGTGCAGAGTCCTCTTCTTATTTTTAGTCCTAATTTTAAAATAAAAACCACTTCCTCTGTAAATGCTTGATAAGGAGTCAGGGTCATCTTGAATATTCAGCAGGCTCCCCTTATAGTATTGAGGGTAAGTAATGTGGTCAGTTTCTCTTTGTGTCTTTTTGATTGAGCCTGGGTTGAAATGCAGCTGATCTTTTAACCTTTCCTCTTTAGTGAGTTTCGACTGCAAGCGGAAAGTCTTCTGAAATGTGGCCAGAGCTCAAGAATGTTCCAATTTTTTATCCACCGAGCACACATGCTGTAATTAGGCATATTTTCCCTCTTTGCCCACAGCTCCTGATATGTTTCCTTTGAGGGATAATTAGGGAAGGGGAGTGGGTCAACCCCAAAATAAGCCTGAAGTGGTCGCATTTTTCACATCCTTATAGTTGGCAGTTCTCTTTCCTCGCAATAAAATAATGCTGTGTAGACACTGTGCTTCTTTGTTGAAATCTGTCTCTAAAAATATTTTGTGACAGAGGATAAGGCTCTGACCTAAATTGTCTATGAGTTTTAGAAGATAAGGGAATGAAGGAGTGAGGCTGCGATTTGTCATTAAGTATGATCTAGCTTTTGCTAGCCATTACATTATCGGAAATACGTGTGAGCGGTTTTGAGGTGTAGCTTTGTCTCTGAGAGCCCTGGGTCTGATAAACTTCTGTTGGCTCACTTAATAGGAGTCCTTCTGAAGACTGTCATTCTGCTGTTCCTATTTCTTTCCCTCGTATCAAGTTCATCTTTAGTGCTTTTCATGTGTGTTTTCGCATCACTTCCTTGTACGCACTTTGCTTTTGTTAGCTGGGAGGTCGCAATTTCTCACACCTCTTTTTGCTGGTAGATCGCTAAGCTGACAGAACAACCTTCAGGATGTAAGGTGCCTCATGGTACCTGTGCCCAGTGATGAACTTGTTCTTACTGATCAGATCTTGTAAGATTTAACAGGATCTGTCTTCTGTATGCCAAAGAGGCTATCAAGAGTTAGCACTTTCTATCAAAAGCAGAAGGCTTAACTGGGTAAAAGTATTTGAAGATGATGCTTTTACACATAATGACTTTTTATTTTTCCTCTTGTGTTCAGAAAGGGTTGGCATTGGACGGCCTGAAATGAGGGATAGGAGTGTACTTCCTCTGTTAACATTGGATCTCTGCCACGGTAACTTGGCTCTTCTGTCACTGATTCTCCTCAATCAGTGAACGTGCAAGTTAAAATCTTGAACTGTAATTTAGGAACTTTGGTCATGTTTTGTAAACTCTGTCCAGAGGGTGGCACATCAATAAATTTGGTAAATGGGAAGTCGATGGGTTTGGAAGCTGAGGTGAACAGGAGGGAGAGAGCTGGGCCGGTCTTGGAGGTACCCAGTGGCTGGTACCTGAAAAACATGCCAGCACCTTCACCCCAGCACAGGCGCGGGCACACGGCGCCTCTGTGCAGTGGAACCCTGGATGCCGAGCTCTGCTTCAGCGAGGTGTTCGCTTATCGTTTGGGTGCCGGCTCTTCTTCTCTTATACAGAAAACCCCTGTTTGAATTATTGTGATTTCAGAAACCATTGGTGTTCATTCTAGAAAAATAAGACAGTGTAGATAAGCAGACTTTTTTTTTTTACGGAAAAATTGCAAGCTTGTGAGTGACTTGGAGTGTATCCTGTCAGATGTGTGTGTAGGGCATATATATATATATATATATATATATATATATATATATATAAAATTTTTTTTTTACCAAAATGGGATTAATATTGCTGACCACATTATTGTATAATCTGCCCATTTCAGCAGAAATGTATATTGTAAATGTCTTTCCACGTCAATTGTCAACCTGTAACTTCTTAGTAAATTAGACCCCTTTCCCTCAACAGAGACGGACAGTGTGATGGGAGATGTTAGGTAGCAGAAAGAGGCCAGGAAGTTAGTATGGTTTTAAATGGTTTTCTGGTCAGTTACCTTCTCTGGTACCGAAGGACAACTGATTTCCTTTAGACTGTCAGTTCTGTGCTCAGTTACCTTGAAATTGTAAGCTCTGGTTTGGTAATTCTCAGTGGTTAGAAATGCTTACTGTCTGTACCTGGCTGCTGCTGCTGCTAAGTCGCTTGAGTCGTGTCTGACTCTGTGCGACCCCATAGACGGCAGCCCACCAGGCTCCCCCGTCCCTGGGATTCTCCAGGCAAGAACACTGGGGTGGGTTGCCATTGCCTTCTCCAGTGCATGAAAGTAAAAAGTGAAAATGAAGTCACTCAGTCGTGTCTGACTCTTCACGACCCCATGGACCACAGCCCACCAGGCTCCTCCATCCATGGGATTTTCCAGGCAAGAGGACTGGAGTGGGTGCCATTGCCTTCTCCGCTGTACCTGGCAGCTTGTATTAATAAATAAAGCACCATTGTGTGTGTGTGCTCAGTCGTGTCCACCTCTCTGCGACCTCATGGACTGTAGCCCGCCAGGCTCCTCAGTCCATGGAATTCTCCAGGCAAGAATATTGGAGTGGGTAGCCATCCCCTTCTCCAGGGGATCTCCCGACCCAGGGATCGAACCCGGGTCTCCCACTTTGCAGGCGGATTCTTCACTGCTGAGCCACCAGGGAGACCCCATTAAATGGTGGGCCTAGGAGAAAGTTCTGATTTAATAAGAATGGGGTCTCTCATGATGAGAGAGCTGAATAAATGCCTCGGGGTGCTTCTGTGTTGCCTTCTGAAACTAAGACCAGGAAGAATTCATTCAGCTTTGAGGGTCTGCTCTACTTGTGCCCGTGTTTGTGTGTTATGCCAAATATGGTGAAGATGTACTTTCTAGTTGAGTTTAGGTCAGTGTTTGACTTGAATGTACTAATAATAGTCATTAGTTACTTAGTTGTGAATTTTTAGAGTTGGAACAGAATATAGAGATGATCCAGTCTGCCCCTGAACTCTTGGTCTGTTCTGTTGATGTGGAAATGAGGCCCCTTAGGGTTAGTTGGTACAGTGCTTTTGTAGAGCAGGGTTGAGAGCTGTCTCCTGAGGCCAGCAGTGCCTGTGACTAAGCCAGACCCACAGGGGTTCAGGAAAGGTTTTACATAGATTTGAGGATAAAGACAAGAGATGTGAAGACTGAGAAAAGTCCAAAAAGTCCAGATTTAAAAGCCAGTGCTTTTCATTGATTCCCCAAGTGAGAAGAATGCATCTGATTGCCTCTTCCTCACTTAGGGCCATTTCTTTTGGTTGGGGGGGGGGGGGTGGAGAAGTGAACCTGTCTGTGATCCTGTATGCTTCCCAGAGCTAGGACTGTGGGTATATATTAAACTTAAAAAAAATTTTTTACTGGTATTGATTAGGCACTTCTGTGTCCCAGAAACTCCTTATCTCATTTCATCTTCATCTGTCTTATGCGGCGAATACTACCGTGACCTCTCTTTTTTGTGTCTAGACGTGCAAAGTGAGACCCAGAGAGTACCCTTCTCAGGGTCACAGCTGGCAAGGGTGGGTGCCAGGATTTAAATGAGGGTGATCGGACTTCAGGGCCATTCTCTTATCCCTCTGTTTGTGAATGCCGGGGATATCGTATGCTTCCCGAACGATAGGCGTGTAGGCATGCCCGGTGTTTGCACATGAGAGTGCTTTTTCCTATTCTCTAGCAGCAGTTTCTTACTTGGCTTTTGTTAGGTTGTCCACCAGGGGATCATGAGCAGATATGGGGCTCATTGGAGATATGATTAATTTGTTCAACAGGTACTTACTCAGCACCGGCTGGTGATTGGCACTGTTCTAGATGTTGGGGATCCAGGACAGATGAAATGATTGAGATTATTTTTTGGTGGAACATGACAGTATTGGACTGTTAATACCAACTTTGATGACTTTGATGGGTCGATGACAAGAAGATATTGGCTTATCCTAAAACAGACCTCCTTCCTCAGTTCTAGCAAGAAAGGAATACCTCTGAAAGCAAAATCTAGATCCATTACTTTAAGATCCTGTGACTTCTCCATTCCCAACTACTTTTTCTAAGGGCAGAATTTTCTCCTTGAGCTTTGAGATCATCGGTAGTGACTTAACAGGTTATTAAAAGACATGGAGTTCTTCCTGAAACGACCACTTTCCTAGCTGTGGCTTTAGCCTGATAGTCTGTGCAGAGCTTCCGCTTTTTCTCTGTTGCATGTGCTTCCTGCGGCATCTCCCTGGGTCCCTTCCAGCACCACACAGCTTCTGTAGTCAGAGCCCCAGAAGATGTCAGGAGGCTGATGGCAGGCAGTCCTGCCTGCAGCCAGCCACAGCGGCCACTGCAACAGCCCCCATCGTGGCCACCACTCTCCTGCACCCTGCTTCTGTCTCTGATGTCAGAACCAGCCGTGCTCTTAGAGGCTCAGGCTGTGGGACACCCATGCTTAGAAACTTAGAAGTTCTGGATCCTTCTCTGCACATGCCTAGCCGCATGTTTGGTGTCCTTTGACTACGTCCACAGGAAACCGTCCTCTGTCACAGTGTGCGTCAGAGAGAACCCAGTTTTTAGGGGGTCAGAAAATTTTCTTTTGTCACTATAAAAGTTGTATACCGTATTTTTATGATAAAGACACTATTGCTGACTTTGGAAGTTAGGAAAATGAAACTACCCTTAAAATATGCTACCCTAATAACCAAAGTGATTATTTCCATTTTTTCTTTTAGTATGTCCAGGCTTGGTCTGTGTCTTAACACAGTTGCAAACACAATATGTGTAGAAATTTATAGCCTGCCCTGTGGTAGTCGTGTTTGAACATGGCACCTCTGATTCCTGTCAGCAGAGCAGAAGCTTAAGAGCTGTTTTTCCAGCAGGGAGCCACCCTCAGTTTTTCATGTGACTTTTTTTTTTTTTTTAAAGTTTTATTTATTTATTTACTTCTGCACTGGCTGCACTGGGTCTTCATTGCTGCCTGTGGACTTTTCTCTTGTTGCGGCGAGTGGGGGCTGCCCTAGCCGTGGTCCCAGGGCTTCTCATGGCAGGGGCTGCCCTTGTGGTGGAGCGCAGGCTCTGGGGCACGTGGGCTCAGTAATTGTAATGTACAGTTCAGTTTCCCAGCAGCATGTGGGATCTTCCCAGACCAGGGATCGAACCCGTGTCCCCTGCACTGGCAGGTGGATTCTTAACTCCCGGACCACCAGGGAAGTCCACACTTGTGACCTCTGATGCGATTTTTTGGAGACTGCGAGGAGAACAGAGGGTTTGCAGTTTTAATGAGTCAGCCTCTTGAGGTAGATTGGGAGGTAGGATTGAATTGGAATGATTCTGCCAACCTCTAATCTGCTGCCGCTTCGGAAGGAAGAAGAGGGGAGGTAGACATGGAGAGGGACTCCAGAGGGAGTAGACCTTTCCGAGAGCTGGAAGGGCCACAAGGCCTCCCCTTCCCCTAGGCACCTCTGCGTACCTGGGTCACTCTCCAGGGAAGGCAACCACTTGTCATTCCTCTGTCCTGCCACCTATGTGTGAGGCCAGTCCTGCCAAACCTCAGTTGTATTTTTACTGGAAAAGTGGAAATAGTGACATCTGTCTTATCTGATAGGTGTATGTGAACAGTTATGAATCAGAGCCGTGATTGTGCACAGCGGGTGCTGCTTAGCAGAGAACTTGGCAGCTGGCTGGGTAACCTTCAGGAGATGTGGGCTTTCACTGTTACTGTTACTCAGGAGCCCCCTGGAGGGTTCCAGAAAGTCCTCAGTCATCAGCCTTAGAATACAGAAATCTCTCCCTAAGCTAAGGTGTTAATGACAGGGGAGTGTTTTAGCTGTGGCAGTTGTTGCCATGGCACCGTGCCCGGAAAGTTCTTAGAGTGTTTTTCACTATCTCTGAAAGTTTCTTTTCCTCTTTTCTTATTTCCTTTTTACTTTTGAGAATGCTTTGATTATATTTAAAATTCCAACCTAATGAGAACACTGAGTGGTTGGCTTTTTTTTCATTGTTAACATTTGGCCTTTGACATTTTGCTGGATTCATTCTGTGGACTTATTTTTTCCTCTCTCCTCATTTCTGAGTCTCTCCATCATAGGCCACATTTTGTGCATTTATCACATCTGGTCAATGATTTACCGAAGATATGAGTAAGGAAAATCAAATCACCTCTGGGAGTAATAATTCTCTTTACGTGCTCCAAAGGCAGTAGCCAGATCGTGTGCTGTTTTGACTTTAAATGCTTCAGTCCTCGTACACCTGGCTGGTGGGCGGCCTTTCAGAGGAGGAGTTTAAGCCCTCACATGTTCGCTTTCTGGGGAGAGGGTGGCTTCAGCCAGGAGAAAAGCAGGACTTGTGTATGAAAGCGCTGGCCGCAGGGGTGACATATTTTGAAGTCTGCCTTTTCCCTGGTGACAGATGGTCAGCCCCCGTTTCAGGCAGTGATCCTGAGCTGCTGGATTTTTTTGTTTGTTTGTTTGTTCTTGTTTTTGCTGAGAGGGTTTTTGTTTTTGTTTTTAAAATTCCTGAGAATGCCTTTGACGGGAATGGTCCCAGTTTTTTGGATGAAAAATCTCACTGTGTTCCTACCTTTTCTCCATACATAAGATTGTATCCCTGTCTTGCTTGAGTCCCTTGAGGTCGGCTTCCCGGTGTGACTTCCCCTCTCTGAGCCTCCCTTTGTTTCTTCATGTAATGTTGGGTGCCCATCTTCCTGGCAGGCTTATTTTGAGCATGAGCAGAGACACCCTGTATGCCCAAACAATAACTTGAACTGGGAGAATTACTGAGTGTGTCGCTGCCATTTGCTAAGCACCGTGTTAGAATTAGGAATGAGGAAAAAGCAGCCTGTGTGCTAGGAGGCCCACATCCTGCCGGCGAGATGGCACATCGACAGATGGCCGCGATGCGTGGAGGTGGGTGCTGCCTGTTGACGAGGGAGGAGGGCATGGCGCTCCCGGGCACGGGGGAGGGCCCGCTGCGGCCCCGCGGCAGCATCTGGCCTCGTTGGGAGGCTGCGTGGGACTTGGAAGGGGCAGCGTTGACGTGGGCTCCGGTTGGGGAGGAGGAGGCTGCAGGCAGGAGGGACAAGTTGGAAGACTCACAGGTGCGTGGGGACCAGGTGGTCGGACCGTCTGTCTTCATCTCTTATGTAAGGTGCACGTGGGCATGCTAGCGTGGCAGGTCCTGAAGAATAGAATCCGGGGGTACCGCTGGGACCTGCAGTTTTTCCCTGTTTCTGTGGATGCTGCTGTTCAGGTCAGCCTGGCTCCTGGTGAGCCTGTAGGCAGCTTCTCATTTGCCCCAGTTCCTCTTGCTCCAAGATCATGGAAGAGCTACTGCCGCACGGCCTTCAGCTCCTTGCCAGCTCCTCTGCTGACTTAGCATCTATACATAACAGCCCTGGGGGGCTTCCCTGGTAGCTCAGCTGGTAAAGAATCTGCCTGCAATGCAGGAGACCCCGGTTCGATTCATGGCTAGGGAAGATCCCCTGGAGAAGAGATAGGCTACCCACTCCAGTATTCTTGGGCTTCCCTGGTGGGTCAGATGGTAAAGGATCTGTGTAAGACCTGGGTTCGATCTCTGGGTTGGGAAGATCCCCTGGAGGACGGCATGACAACCCACTCCAGTATTCTTGCCTGGAGAATCCCCGTGGACAGAGGAACCTGCTGAGCCACAGTTCATGGGGTCACAAAGAGCCAGACACAACTGAGTGACTCAGCCCAGCCCTGGAGGGGGACAAGGAGGGGCACCCGGAAGTCAGTGCCGTGTGTTTCTGCAGCTACTGTTGGTTCCATCAGTTAGCTTAAATGATGAGACCGTGGTGGTCCCGTGACCGCCCCCGACCCCTTTCTCCTAACGCTTGTGTACATTCCAGCACTGCCCTCCTCACTGTCAGTGTCATGAGGGGTTAGGGCATGGCTTTGGAATTAGAGTTCTGCTACTCACTGCATGGATTTAGGCTGAATATGTAAGTTCTCTAAACCTCAGTTTCTATATGATGGAAATAAAGGTCATAGTATCCAGCTCATACCAGTGTCGTTAGTCTCAAGTGAGGCCCTCCATGGACAATTGCTAACTCGGTACAACCTTGCTTGTAGTAAACGCTTAGGAAACGTTAACTGCAGTACTTGCTGTTAAGTCTTCACCTCGGAAGTCGCAGCTGTGTGTCTTCATCTGTGTGTTTTTGTCTTTGGCCTCTGGAGCAGGTCCCAATAATGGCCAGATTTGACCTGCGTTCCTTTTGAGCATCATTCTTCCCTCTCCCTCTCAGAGGCGTGAGTCTGGAGGCGGGGGCACCATCTCTCCTGTGGGATCATGCCGTACCCACAGTGGGCACCCTTTCCATCTCCCTCCCAGCATGGTTTTCTTTCTCAGTGAGCTGTTTCATGGATGCCCTCTCTGCCCTCCTATAACAGTATCTTCCCTTGTCTCGGGGCTTCCAGCGGGACCTGGGGTTTGGGCAGCGTGTTAGGTCCTGGGCCTTTGACTTCAGTTCAGCTTCGCTTCCCTCCTTCCCAGCTGCTGCCAGCACCTCTCTCGTTTCCTCAGTCCTGTGTGGTCCAGACCCAGCACTTCCTCTGATGCCCGGGAACACCACCCACAGCTGCTTACCTTACACAGGTTCTCCCACCTGCCACTGCTCCGTTCCAAACCCCCCTCCCCTAGATACCCCTCACATCATGGCCAGGCTCCTTTTGGACTCCGCCTTGACATGTCATTTTCCTCTTTAAGGGTCTTTGACGCCCCCTGCCCCTTTCACTGGTCCGAACCTTAGCACCTTTCCCAGGCTCACCCAGATTCTGCCTGCTTCTCGTTTGTTGATAGAGCAGTAGTTTGCATTCAGGAACTTTGGGCTGTGGCCATTTCTTATCTGAGTGTCCTCGAGGAAGCCTCTTCACCTCTTTGGGTCTCATTTCCTGGATTAGGTAAGTGTTTTTAAACATATTTTGTGCAAGGAGCTTTAAAAAAAAAGCACCACATAGTTCTTGAACAACTTTTTCAAAACTCACTGTCCCCAGTCCTGCTCTAGAGATTCAGCTATGACCCCCGGCAGCGGGGGGAAGGGTGTGTGTGAGTGGTGTGTGGGGGTAGGGAGTGGAAGGGACCTGCAATAGGAACCTGTATTTTTTTTAGTTCACTGGCATCTCTTCCTGCAGGCTTTCTTGAGAACTGCTGTTTCAGATGAAATCACAGAGGAAGCCCAAGCGTAGAGACAGGCCAGAAGAGAGAGGGTGTGAGAGATGCAGTGTGAAGGCCACTGACCAGGCCTAATGGAGGGCTCCTGTCCTTCAGCCCCTGTTTCCTTCAAGCCTTCCCTCGTGACTGGCAGCCTCCTCCTTTGTGTTCATGGTACAGGCTGACTGTAGCTGTGGGTTTTGGTGGTGCCATCGAGCGTTTATTGTCTCCCCCTCTGTGCTCTATGTCTGTGGCTCTTATTCCCCCAGCAGGACTGTAAGCTCCTCGAGGGCAGGGCTGAAGTGCCCACCACTCAGCATGGCCTTGTGGAGCGCGCGGTGGCTTCAGGGGGGGTGAATGGACTCAGGGCCAGGACCATCCCGGGAGAGGCCGCCAGAAGGTAGCTGGCGGGCCCTTCACTCGGAGGTCATGTTCACCTCTCCTGCAGGGTGAGCTTTGGGGGCCGAGTTTAAGAACTACGTGAAGAACTTTGGTGTGATCGCTGACTTGACTCTGGGTCTTTGTGCCCCAAGAGTCTGCTTTGGCAAGAGGTGTTTTGCCTAAAAATATTCCTTTTCACTGTCACTGTGGTGCTGAGGTTGGTATTCAGGTTCCTATTGCCCTGCGTGGATGCCTGAAGCCCAGCTATTGCCCACAGTGTGTCTCGGGCCGCCCTTAGCTTCCCCAGGCAGCTCCCGAGCTCAGGCCCTGTCTTCTGGAATCGAGCCAGCTCTTTGGCAAGGTCAGCTCTGTGGGTTTTGAGGCTTATGCTGCCCACGGGTCTCACCATTTCCTCTCTAGCTTGAGTTTCCCACCAGGGAGAATGTGATAAAGGGTTTGGATTATTTAAAGGCCTGGGGAGTGCCTAGTAAGAGGGATCCTTGCTAAGAAGCCGGAGTAAACCTCCCACCGCTGTGCAGTGGGTGATGAGCTGTCAGAACAGGTGAGGGCTTTACTGCGGGTCATCGTGGCGAGCAGTTACTTTCTTCCTTCAAAAAAAAATCTGAGATAAGGGGGACTAGCAGGAGATCTAAATGGGAGAGAAAGGATTTAGAATGACACATGAGTCAGTCTGGCTCAGCTGTTGTGGGGGGTGGTGGGCAAGGGCGCCGTGGGAGGTCGTTGCCTGTTCCCTGGCCCTGGAGACTTGTCAGAGTCGAAGGAATACTTGATGGTACTATTTTGTAATAAGAGAAAAGTTTAAGATTGTCTGCCTAGGGCTGTGGGAAGAACGGGGTGACTGCTCTAGGGTACAGGCAGCTTTGGGTACCTGAACATATTCTAGAGTTGACTCTGGTGACAGTTGTACGATCCTGTGAGTGGACTGATAAACACCTTGATTTGTATGCTTTAAATGGGTGAATTATATGGTATGGTAGTTATGTCTTAATAAACTCTTATGGAATCACAGTTTATGAATCAGAAGGACCAAACTTAGGGTCTGAAGTCTTGAGTTCTAGCTTCACCACCTGTTTAGCCCTCTGAGCCCAGGCACATCATCTAACCTCCTGGAGCTTCACTGGTTTTATCTGTGAAGCGAGGATGAAAATTCCTTATGGGATGTGAAAGAGGACGTAGCAAAACCTCTGCTAATTACATATTTATATGTTTAAGTTAGACGTCTATTTTTGTGGATAATGGATGTTTAGCCTGAAATGCTCCTGAGAGTTCCCAGCTCGCCCTGTGAAATGAACACTGCTTGTGGCTGAGAACTGATTTGCATGATGTGTAAAGAGCAGAGTCCTTAAAGACCAGGTCTCGAACTGCCTCATGTCTGTGGTCTGGGACCTTGAGTCCAGACAGAGAGCGTCAGTTCGCCTCTTACTGGATGTCAGATGGCTGACGTCGTGCTTTATTGTAACAGTAGTTTTGCTTGTCTCCACCTGCCAAGGCAGCGTACTGTTAGCAGAGTTGAGCTGTGGTCAGCGGCAAAGCTGGTACCTGGTCAGGCTGACTCGACGGGGTGCAGAGCCATCTGTCCAGGAGTGGGGGGGCCAGCAGCCTTGGAAATCGGCTCCAGGAAACAAATCCTAATTTGATTTTTCCAGCTTCCTAGACTTCAACAGTAGGTAGACTCACTCAGTCTCTAAACTCCATCCTTAGTGATCAGGCTTCTGATTGAGAGTCTGTTTTTGAATATGCCCCTGCCCTACCGCTGAGACTAGAGCGTGTTTCAGGAAGCCAGCTAATAAGGAAGAGGTGTGAGGAAAGATCAGTAATACTTGCCACTGATCACATACTTAGGTGGTAGTTTTTATTTATTTATTCTTAAGCTTTAAAATTTGAAAAAAAATTTTTTTTTGTTTGAAGTGTAGTCATTGTAGAATATTATAGAAGTTGGGCCTCCCAGGTGGTTCAGTGGTAAAGAATCCTCCTGCCAGTGGAGAAGACATGGGTTCGATCCCTGGGTCGGGAAGATCCTGGAGAAGGAAATGGCAACCCCCTCCAGTATTCTTGCCTGGGAAATTCCACAGACGGGAATCTGGCGGGCTACAGTTGATGGGCTTGCGAAGAGTCGGACGTGACTGAGTGACTAAGCTCACACACACATTATAGGTGTACAACAGTGATTCACAATATTAGATAGTCAATTTGAATAGAATTGTCTCGAGAACTGTGTCTCAGATTAAAAAGTATTTACCAGGATCAGGAATTATATGTCTCTTTGTATTTTTTTATGCATGCTTTCAGTAGACTTTTATTGGCAATTTGCCATCTAGGAGCATATTAGTTGTTGAGGCTAAAAATACAAAAAGTACAGCTCCAGCCCCCATTTAGCATCACTTGATGGGGAGACAGACAAGGAAAGAGACTACTGCAGTGTAAGAAAGGTTTGCAGAGGACGTGAGCTATGTGACAGTGGGTGGGATGGTGAATTGGCTGGGCGGGACTAGGGAGCCGGGTGAGGGGCCCTGTGGGTGGGGAGCGGGATAGAGGCAGTGTGACGGTAATCACAGAAGTGTGCAGTGTGCAAGGTACACCGATGGTGGCTGGGCTAAGTGCCGCAGCCAGGGCGACGGGTGTGGATGGCTTCTGGAGCTGTTCAGAAATCGAGAGGCAAGGGAGAGCTGAGAATGGCTGCCGGGCGAATGGTGGGGCTGGAGTCCAGAGGACCACAGGTTCAGGGAGGGACGGGGGAAGTGAGGAGCTGACTTAGAAAGGGGAATTTGAAGGATCTGAGGGCCATTCCAGCGCGAGTGACTGGGAGGCTGTCTGGGGTCCAGATCCGGATCCCTGAAGAGGACTCCGGAGTAAAGGTCCGTTTGAGGGGAGGAGGGCCTTCAGCTTGTGTTGCTGGAGAGTTTCCCCAAGGAGCAGAGGTCCTGTGAGGAGATGCCCAGAAGGGAGATGAGGAAGAACAGCCAGACAGCGGGTTGGTTGTTTGGCCCGGAACTCATTTCTGCTGATTCTCAGGTCTCAGTCTGAATGGCACTTCCTGAGGGTAGCAGTCTCTTCTGGCCTCCCCTCCGAATGTGGTTAGGTGTTTGTGCGTGTCCCCGTGGTGGCCTGCCCGCCCCGCCCCCGGTGTAGCTCTGCACACGTGCCGTCATCGCTGCCTGCGCTGCGGTCGGACCCCCGTGCGCTCTGGGGAGGGGGGCTGTGCGCTGCGTTCACGCCTTCTTTTGCTGGTACAGCAGGTACCTGAGAAAGGACAGTGTGATCAGGGAAGGAGTGTCTGAAAGGCCAGGGGGAGGAGACAGTGTTGCTGGGTAGGATGTGGTTGGCGGGCAGGCACAGAATTGTTGTAGTGAAGGGCATGGTGCTAGGCAGGCAGGCCCAGGCTCAGGTCTCGCTTCACTTACCCTTGGTCAACCTTACTTCTCATCTCTAAAATGGGAGCAGTAATGACAGTCAAGAGCTGTGAGGATTAAATGAGATGACGTGTAGAAAGAGAACCTTCTGACACCTTTGGTGTCTATTAATATGTTACCTGCTTCCCAGGTGGCACAAGTGGTAAAGAACCCGCCTGCCAGTGTAGGAGATGTAAGACACACAGGTTCCATCCCTGGGTTGGGAAGATCCCCTGGAGGAGGGCATGGCAACCCACTCCAGTATCCTTGCCTGGAGAGTCCCCATGGACAGAGGAGCCTGGCGGGCTACAGTCCTTGGGGTCAGAAGAGTCAGACATGACGGAAGTGACTTAGCATAATGAATGCATATTTATAGCACTGATTCTCTAGTTTTCCAGTTGTTATTTCTTTATGTGTCAGTTTAAATGTCTTGAATGCTGGAGTCAATTCACCATCTTTTATCCCGTTTGGTGGTTAGCCTACCTGGAAGCTGTTTGTTGAAATCAGTCAGTATCCATTGGAGGCAGGTTCACCTTGCAGCTCTGAGGACACACAGCTCGAGTGTTGACTCACCAGTTTCGCTCCACAGACTCACTGCAGCTCTGCTCTCTGCCACTCCTTCTCAGAGACAAAAGTTTGAGCGATCAGGTGGACGCCTTTTAAATGCTGGGCCAGCTGCACAGCAAGGCAGATGTACACAGTGCCACTGAACAATGCAGTGGAATATAGTTAACATATTATGTTAACTATAGTTATATATATATATATAGTTATATATATAACTATTATATAATTATAGTTAACGTAATTATGTTGCCACAATTAAAAAAATGGAAAAGAAATCCATGCTGGGCCAGCTGTGTGAGGTGGGTCCCCGTGGGTGTGCCTCCAGCAAGCTTGCTGGAGAATGGGTGGCAGTTCTCACATCTTGTCTGGCACGCAAGTGGCCACAGTGGGCGTGCCTCTGGCTCAGCGCGGGGCGGGGCTCCTAGGCCACGTTGGGGCAGCAAGTCCTGGGAACTGCTGATTTTCCAAGCGCAGCAGGAACAGAGGTAGCTCCTTTTGATCTGTGGGGTAAAATGTACAGAAACCGGAAGACCTGCTGTTTATGCCCCTTATCCCCTTTTAAAACAAACAAACAGGGAGCCATAGCATTGGGGTAAATATCGAAATAAGCAATTAACCAAAAAACCCAATCTTGATCCCACCCCTCTGGCATAACTGCCCTCCATTTATTTCAAGCCGCTGTACGGACTGAATTCAGGCCTCTCGGATTCCCGGGTTTGAAGACTTGGACGTTCTGTGACCAGCGCCAGCTGGCAGTCTCTGCTACTCTCTTGTGTCTAATAGCAAGCTCTGTCAGAACTCAGAGACGTGCTGCACAAACCACAGGGGCTCTGGTTAACACCCCGTTTGTTGAAAATTTGCATCACTTTCCAATTGAGTTCCTTTCCGGGCCTGTGGCAGAGAAAAAAGTCTGTCAGCATAACTAGTAGAACCAGTTCTGCTTGATTGTTAAAAGAACTGTACTTTCCTAACCTTCTTTTCTTATACATTGAACATGATTCGCAGTTGGGGTCAGTAAGGGATTTTATCCCACATGTCCAGCTCCGGAAATAAGGCTGTGGCCATTTGCTGATAAGGCAGCTGGGCAGGGAGTGTCACAGTTGAAGGGTCCTTGGCTAGAAGGAGCAGAGGGTTAAGGGGGAGCCCAGGGCGCTTTGCTGAAACCAGGTGACAGTTAAGAGGCTCCCACTGCTCCAGAGAATAGGGAGAGGGTAGATGCAGCCGTCCCTGGACGCTGGTTGAATTGCCTGTGAGATCCTGGGAGGACACCAAGTCCATCCATGGTGGCTGCTGCCCTGCCTCTCTCACTGGACAGGCTTCATGACTTCCAGTCTTTCTGGATGAATATCATATGCGTGACAGTCTTCAATGGAATGTTCTTTCCAGTAACATGAGAGCATTTGGTGATGCCGCCTCTGTTAATGCCCAAGCCTAGATATTGTTTCTTAATCTTCCAAATGTTTCTCTGGCCCCCGCTGGAGTGGTTTAAAAACCTCTCATTACTTAAAGTCATTATTAACTAAATTACTCAGTGAAATCTTTTGAGCACTTACTGTTTGCAAGGCCTGTGCTGGGGCTTCCCAGGCAGCATTGGTGGTAACAAACCTGCCTGCCAGTGCAGGAGACATAAGAACCATGGGTTTGATCCCTGGGTAAGGAAGATCTGCTGGAAGAGGGCATGGCAACCCACTCCAGTATTCTTGCCTGGAGAATGCCATGGACAAAGGACCCTGGTGGGCTACAGTCCATGGGGTCACAAGGAGTCAGACACGACTAAAGCAACTTAGCAGACACATGCACACACGCTGGGTTCTGGGGCAATATGGTGAACAGAAAAACAGAGAGCCTGCCCTCAAAAGAGCTTATAAACTGATGGGGAGAGAGACTTAAATAATTACATAAACAGATGTGATACTGCAGTTGTGACAAGTGCTAAGAGGGAGAGATACACGGGGCTTAAAGAACCTGATGGCAGAGAAGGCTTCCCAGAGGAAACGACCCTTATCCTGAGGTCTGATGGGTGCACAGAAACGCACAGGGCAGAGAGGAGAAACGTTCCATGCAGGGGCTTGCACTCCAGGCAGGAAGGAGCTCGGCAGGTATGAGAGGCTGACGGAAGGCCGGTGTGGCCGACATTCAGACTGAGGGGGAGGGTGTGGGAGACCAGGCTGGACGGGGGCAGGGATGAGGCTGTGCAGAGCCTGGCGGGCATTGTCAGGTCATTGTCCTTCTCCCAGCAGTCTCCCAGAGCAGGCTGTGTCTTGAGGGTCACGGCCCCTCCAGGGTGGGCAGTGGGTGCCAAAGGGGCAGATGCAGGCTGAGCAGTTGGAAAGCTGCTGCACTGGTCCACGTGGGAGACGATGAGAGCCTGGACTCGGCTGGTCCTGGTGGAGGTGAGAGAGGAGCGTGGGCTCTGGGTGTCTAATAGGCAATACCGATAGGATTTGGTCAAAGACTGGATGCCGAGGGTGAAGGGGAAGGAGGTGTAAAGGGGACTCCTAGATGACGTGCTCTTGAAGGGAAGCACAGGGTAGCCCAGACCATACTGTGTTATTTGCCTTGGGGCCTTTCCTGGAGTGTGGGACCGCACAGGGTTCTCACAGAACTCTCCAGGTTGGTTGGAGTGACATTCAGAGACCTAAGCCTTGGAGGATGGAGTGGAATAAGTCGTAAGAGGTGAGCTCTCAGCTGGTGTTGAGGAAGCCCCCGAGTTCTTCCCCACACAGCGGCCATTACTCCTGGGGGTAGATGTATTTTTTTTTTCTTTCAGCCTCTTTCCCTCTCCACAAAAATTTGAGGCTTTTCCTGGGGCTTCCCAGGTGGCTCAGACCGTAAAGAATCTGCCTGCAATGTGGGAGACCCGACTTTGATCCCTGGGTCGGAAGATCCCCTGGAGAAGGGGATGGTTACCCACTCCAGTATCCTTGCCTGGAAAATCCCACAGACAGAGGCTACAGTCCATGTGGTCGCAAAGAATCAGACACGACTGAACAACAAACACTTTAGGTTCTTTCAGTGATGCTTGTCTAGCAGATACATTCAGTGATCTTCCTGTGCTGTTTTCCTTTTTTTCCTTCGTTCCACAGAAGAAGTAATGTGGCCTCGTGTAAGAACTCAGGTTGAGCCAGCTATCAGGTTTGACTTCCACCTCCACCACATGCTAGCTGAGTGTCTTCACCTGCAGAGTGGAGGGAAGAGTGGGTATAAGAGCCCTCCCTCAAGACGTGCTGTGAGGATTAAATGAGTCAATAAGTATAAAGCCCTTTAAACAGTGCCTGGCACGTAAGACTATAGAAATGTTTGTTACTGTCATTTACCTCTCCGCCTCTGTAAGGGCTGGCCCTCGAGAGTAGCTGCTTTGACATTCACAGAGTGGACACTTGTGATTTCTGCAGTCCACCAGCAACCCCTGAGTCACGATGGAGTAATTTGTGATGTCAGTAAGGAAGAGATTGTATTTTCTCATCCAGTTGTAAAGGTCAAGTTGGATAGCCTTTAATCACTCACCCAGTAAATTTGCCCAAGAAGACAGCAACTTATTACGCGTTGAGAACTCAGCTTGATCAGGAGGAGGAGGTACACGTGGGAATTTCATTGTGTCCTGTAACCCTTGGCGCATCCAGACGTGGGCTGTGCCTTATTGTTAACCACTTCCCCTCTTCTCCATTCAGCTATGCTCATTCCCCCAGGATCAGCAACAGCAGATGTTACAACTCTTTGTTTCTCAAAAAAAAGAGAAAACACTTTGAAATATTAAAATATTATCTCCATATTTGTTAGTTCTTTCTGTGTTTTTCTTATGGAGTCCAAAAAAAGCACTATAAAAATATGTAGGCAGAGGAGCTGTAAGACGTGAGAACTCTCCATTCTGCGTTCCCTGACTTCTCCCCCACCTGTACAGGTGGCTTCCCAGAGAAAAGGGGAAATTTCACTTTTTTTCTAAGGAAAGGGTTTCCTTTTCATTCCTGTTTACACAGCCTGATTTATTGGAGTCCCCTAGGTAATTTCTCTTCTCAGGACTAGGTATATTTTGATTTCAGGGGTGAAGGGGAGGTTGATGGTGATGGTGCTTATTTATACTGTTTTTGGAATGATAAACAGAGACAGGTTAGATATCAGTGATGTGGATATTAGATGTTAGTGATATTTGCCTGCAGTATGGTTCTTTAAATTCCAGCGTGAAAATGCTCGTAAGTTTTTGTTCTCAGTTTGTCACCAACTTTCAGTAGCTTAACCTACTTTGTGTATGTGTGTGATCTTAGTCCCCTTATCAGGGATTGAACCCAGGCCCACGACAGTGAAAGTATCAAGTCTTAACCACTGGACCACCAGGGAATTGTCAGTTTACCCTACTTTGAATAAACTCGGCAGTTGAGAAAACTCCTTCTCTCGCTATGCCTGAGCAGTCTCTTCCTCGGATGTGGTGTTCGCTTAAGGAAGCTGTTAGTTTACTCTCTTGGTCTTGTAAGTGGGTTCAGAGTACTTTCTATTGCAGAAGAAAAGACACCAAATGACCAGACCTAACTCATTGTTGGAAACAAGTCCTATTAATAGAAAACGGCCATTTCTTTTTCCATGACTTCAGATAGTCCTGTGTAGTCAAAGTCTAATGGAATTAGGACCAGCCTGGGTGTTGCTAATTGCGAGAGTTTTCTTTTTTTTTTTTTTGCAAGAGTTTTCTGATCCACAGAAAGAAGAATTGAGAAGTATCCTGAGTGGAGTCAGTTTCGTTTAATGTGGGAAACAGGATTGACAAGAGAAACAGAAATTATTCTGCTCATGCAGAATCTATAAATAATTACAGCTCTTAAGTAGTATGTTGAAATCTTTATTTAATCATCAGAGGAAAGGAAGAGAAATAGAAAGCAGTCAAGAAGGACAGATTCTGCTCAGTCCAATAGTTGTAACCAATCTCGTTTACTGAATATGTATGCCAGGTGTTTACACCCATTTCTGTTCATAACCTCATACTAGGTTGTGTTGTTTCCATTCACACAGGAGGAAACCAAGCTCAGTCAGGTTAAATGGCAGGCCCAAGTTCATGTCTGTAGGTACCAGAGCTGGGTTTGGACTGTTGCCTCAAGTCCGTTTTGTTTTTAATACATGCACAGAGACAAATTTGGAGAAACCAGGGGAAAGACAAAACTTAAATTCCTAGTACTATGCTGTTTTAAAAATACAACTCTGCTTTAAAAAAAAAAAAAAGGTAAATTTTGTTCTGAGATACACATGGGTTGCCACCTAATATGTAGCCACAAATGCATCTTCCCCCTCCAGTTTTCTATTTTAGCAGAGAAAACAGAGTATTAAGTGTCCACTTCAGAGCAGTGGAGCGACTTGGAGGAAATAAAAATGTTTGTATTATGTCTTTTTAGCACTTGGTGCCAGATGTGACCGAAAGAAATTGTGTTTTGGAACCTTTAGGGATGTTATGTTGCCTCTTGGAATTTGCCCTTCTGCCTGGATGAAATTAAGCTGAGAATAACAACTTTGGTTTTTGACTCAGAGCCCTTGTAAGCAGTGAAGGGTTGACGTGAACATTTACAAGCATCTGGCCTAGGAGAGCTTCATGGTAGAGACCCCCGCCCCATTCTTTTCAAGGTCAGTGGTCAACCTGCAGAGCCTTCCCTTCTTCCGCCTTTGCCAGGATTCTAGGTCCACCACACTTTTGAGATGTGTGCATCCTGAATATGAACTTGGTAAGACACTAGAGAAAACACTCTCTGAGAACCAATGGAGTGAAAACAACCAGGCTGCTTTGCAGTCTCTCAGCAGATTGTCAGGAGCACTGCTGACACTTGCCTTCACCTGCTTTTGTCCTGCATGAGGCAAAGCCTTGTACAGTGGAGTACAGTTCTCGTAAGGGAATTTTTCTAATTAGTTCTAATGAGTTTTGTACCAGGAGACTGGTTTTCGGTTACATGCAATGGATGTGACCATGTTTTTTCTTTTGTGGTAGGAAACTAGAGACCATGCTTGTTGGAACACAGCAACAAGGAATGTGGGCTCTGGAGTTAGTCAGGGATTGGGCTGAACCCTTGGTTAGTGACTTACTTTGCTATTAAAGGGAAGTTCCTGAACCTCTTTAAGCCTCAGTTTCTTCATCTGTAAAATGGAAGCAATACCGATTCTGGTGTTATGAGGGTTAATGAGATACTTATGACGAGTACTTATCTGGCACATCATAGAGCTTAATAAATGTGACTTATTATTACAGTTAAACGTGTGCAGTTGAAGTAGAAGCTGAGACTGACAGCTTGTGGAGGGCCTTGATTGCTGTGTACAAACTTGGACACCCCTGTCTTTACCACTCAGAAGTCTTTTTTCACTTTGGGATTTTCAGCAGTGTTTCAAATAGCTGAGGTTGCTGTATGGTCTATGTTTTAGACAAGTAAAGCTGTTTACTTGTTTAGTCTTCCCTAGTGGCTCAGATGGTGAAGAGTCTGCCTGCAATGCAGGAGACCCAGGTTCGATCCCTGGGTTGGGAAGCTCCCCTGGAGAAGGGAATGACAACCCCACTCCAGTATTCTTGCCTGGAAAATCCCATGGACGAAGGAGCCTGGTGGGCCCCAGTCCATGGGGTTGCAAAGAGTTGGACACAAGTGAGCGGCTCACAACACCCTCACACAAAGTTGTTTAGTGGCTTTGAGGCAAGGGCTCACAGGCACTGGGTGGCTAGACTCCTTTTTGTTGAACGCCAGCTTGTCGGCAGCAGTGTGGCTCTTACTGCATTATTCTGACCTCTCCTCTCCCTATCTGCAGCTGAAGGAAGTCTGATGAATAGTGGCAGCTTTAGTAGGAAGTCAAGCACTGTTAGGAATCTTGGTGGTTTTTTTGCCACCACCTCTTGTGCTCAAATGTCCTGCACACTTCATGAGACATGTGGCTCCTCCACGACCTGGCTGCTTGGTGGGTTTCCTTTTTCTCACGTCAGTGTCTGGTCAGCAACTTGTTGCCAGCATCAGAATGTATTTAACATTATTCCAGAGAGGAGGAGGAGTCCCTACTCCTTAAAAAAATATATTTATTTTCATTTATTTATTTGGCTGCACTGGGTCTTAGCCTCTGGATCACCAGGGAAGTACCAAGGAGTCCCTACTCTTAAAGTGAAAAATGTGTAATAAGCTTCTGGGGCATTTGAAAAAGACAAGGGTGAGTCTCCAGTTTCCCTTTTTCCACGAGGGGAGGAGGTCTCCAGTCCTTTCCTTTTTTTCTCCGAGGAAATGCTTCTGGTAGATTCATTTATCTTCTCCCCTCTGAGATCGTGGTGCCCTGTCGCGCCCGTGTTTTAGAATGGAGGGCTGGTCTGCAGGAGTCTTCCTTTGCCGTTCTAGTGAGGGCGAGGCACCATGGACCCTGCCTCCTTTGAGCGCACAGTGACTGAGGCTCACTGTGGTGTCGTGATGTGATCAGAAGGCAGGCAGTGCAGCTCTTGATTCCCTTCGCTTCAGTGGGCACCCCGAGGCCAGGACTCTTGCCCAGATGGTCCTGCTTGCCCTGTAGGCCGGAACCCACCCAGGTTTCTGACTTAGTCCTGTGCTGTTACCTGAAGGACACTTGATGCAGATAGTAAACGCCAAGTGTTTAGTGCACTCCTCTGCTCAAACTCCTGGCTCCTCACAGCCCACAGGATAAAGCCCAGACTCCTTCAAACGGCCTTCCTGGTCTCCATGTCTGCATCTTCTCTTTCATCTCCTCCTCCCTCTGCTGGTCCGTCTGTTGGACTCCCGCACACTCCTTGTGAGCCACTTCCAGGAAGCATGTGCTTGAACAGTCTGCCCTTCCCCCCTGCCCTCTGTTGGCCCCTCTTCTGAGTCAGGTCCCCGCTTTTGTGTTCCTGGAGCCCCCATCAGAGCCTTCGTTAAATCATCATCCTATCGCATATGGCGGTATAGTGTATTAGTATTGTCTCATCTCCCCGCTGGGCTGTGAGCTCCTGTTTACCTAGCACTTGGTAGAGATTCATTCAGTTACCTTTGTTTCTTATAAATCTCCTTCTCCTTTTTCATGTACAAACCTCAATTATCTTTAGAAGCCTAGCATCCTCTGCTTTTATATACATCTGTACATAGGCTTCTCAGGTGGCTCAGTGATAAAGAACCCCCCTGCCAATGCAGGAGACTTGGGTTCGATCCCTGAATCAGGAAGATCCCCTGGAGAAGGAGATGGCAGCCCACTCCAGCGTTCTTGCCTGGACAATCCCATGGACAGAAAAGCGTGGCAGGTTATAGTCCATGGTGTTGAAAAGAGTCAGACACAACTTAACAACTAAACAGCAATACATGTGTGTGTGTGCACAAATACATACACTATACGACTTAGTTTGGAAATGACAAGGCTAAGAACATTATGGGATTTTTTTTTTTTTGGCACGCTGTGCAGCACGCAGGATCTTAGTTCCCCTACTGGGGACCAAAGCTGCACCTCTTGTAGTGGAAGCGGGAGTCTTAACCACTTGAAGTCCCGGGGGTGTTTTGTTTTTAAGGCAGTTTCTGCTTTACCTGGTATGTGGGAAGGGTTAGAGCAGGGAGTAGTATGCGCCCCTACACCCTGAGAGGTCATGCAGGGATTGTGGGGGTAGCAGCTAAGGCTCGCCATTCAGGGGGGACTCTCTCCGCTTGAATAATGGTGAAACCCTGTAAGGCTTTACAGCCTGGAGGCTCATACGTCCTCACCTAAAATCCACACAGGTGGAGTGGCAGGTGCTAGGTCTGGCGTGTGATTCCTGCCAGTCTTACTTGTGTGAGACGGTGTCTCTGATGTCAGTTCCTAATCCTGTAGCCCTGGACATACTGCACGTTGACATGTTGCATGACATGATTCTGTCATCTCTGGTTTGTCTGTAGTTGGTGCAGTTGACTGAAGTCAGTACAGTTGGTGATGATCAGCAGAATCACTGTAGCTAGCTTTGGCTCACAAAGGAATCTGTTATAAAGATACCATGTGATGCTTGGAACTGTGGGCCAGAGGCGTGGTTGGTTCTCCCCAGGAAGATTAAGGGAGCAGGGAACAGTTGTCCAAGACAAGGGAGTTTTGGGTGGGACCATCCTGAAAGATGTCTCCTGATTGCCTTGTTCATGGGATGTAAACAAAGGATTTCACTAACCATTTCAAGAATTGATGTACACAGGTAATTTGGGATAGTATAAAATCTTTAAGTCTGAAGATGATACTTCTGTGGACAGCATAACAATAAGGCAGTCTTCTGTGTCGTGGCTTCAGTTTTTCAACTGAATTCCAAGCACTGAAGATGATTGCTAGTTTTCTAACAGCTGATTGAATTTAATGCATAGCTTTGCATTCCTCAGACAAAGGTGATAAACCTGTCAAAAATAATTGTGCTTTAACTTAGTTCTTTGTCAATGACAGATGATGAAAACTCTCAATGAGAATTTCTAAATTACCAAATCCACTCCTAATATTTACATATGCCAAAAGCAGTCTCTCTTGTGTAACCTGGAGCGGTGTGTCAGAGTCATCTGGGGAGCGCTCACAGATGAGACTCCGCTGCGGCCCCCACACGCTGGTTCCTCAGGCTTGCCGTGGGGCGTGAGTGTCTGCGGAGGTGAAGAACAGGCTCCCCAGGTGACCTGATGCTCCACAGCTTTGAGAGGCACTGTGTCAGGGAGGCTTCATTTATTGGCGTCTCCTGGGATGGAAATCATAGTCATCTCCAAAACAGACCAGGCCCAAAGCGGGTTCTCTGAAGACGCCACGACTTCATTCTTCAGCCTCAAGATGGGCTGTCTGGCCTCTTGCAGCCTCAGCTGTACCATGGTTTCTTCTAGTACTGGGGGGCTTTAATCTGAATCAACAGATTCCTTCCGGAAACTCATACCACCCAGAAACTTTTACCCAAAACAAAATAGAAATATTTCATTTTTAAACATTGACAGAACCGGTTGTGTTTTGTAGAATTTCCTGCAGTCAGGATTTGATTGTTTGCATCCCCATGGTGTCATTTAACATGTTTCCCTGTCTCAGTGTTCTTGTAAACTGGTAGGTAGCAGCTCAAGCAGATGGAAGTTAGATATTTTGGCAAGAATTCTTCATAGGTGATGTGGTAGGTTGATGAGGGGGCCCAACAACACGTCTCTCTTTTTAACAGTTTTTGTTTTTCCCCAATGTTTTACTATATGATATTTTTTATTCTTGTGGAAAAATTTGATTTTGACCCACTAAGTTGATTTACAACCCATTGATAGATAACAAGCCCTAGTTGGAGAAATACTGTTATCGAAAGGGAGATAAGCTTGCACTTGGATACTTAAAAGGTGATATTATAGATGCCTGTAGAAGAATGTCTAACATGAATATTCTAGTATGAGGATAAATTGTTCTTAAAAGTAGTGAAAATCTATATAAAGAAGTAACCCCCATTGAGTCAAAATTAACAGCCATTTATGATTGTTGTTTTGGTCCATTCATTCATTAAGGATTGTTGGTTATCTTTGAATATCTGGTAAACACTGAACCCTGGATAGAAGCCTTTGAAAAGACATTGTTAATTGAGAAACAGTGAGACAGAACCTCGCCTTGGGCTTCCCTTGGTGGTCCAGTGGATAAGTGTCTTCCTGCCAGTGCAGGGGACATGGGTTCAATCCGTCATCCAAGAAGATCCCACATTCTGCAGAGCAATAAGCATGTACTCCCTAGAGCTCATGCTCTGTAACAAGAGAAGCCAGCCCACCGAGAAGCCTGTGCACAACGAAGAGTAGCCCCTGCTCTCTACAACTAGAGAGAGCCTGCATGCAGCAATGAAGACCCAGTGCAGTAAATTTAAAAAAAAGAACCTGGCCTTGATTCTTTACTAGAAATGGTTGCATCCTGCGGCACTGTTGTGTGGTTTTAGGGAACTTAGAATGAGCAAATATGTTCCCAGCCGCCTTTTCTGAGCCCTAGTGTGCTGCAGGGCTTCCCAGGTGGCGAAAGTGGTAAAGAACACACCTGCCAATGCAGGAGACATAGGAGACATGGGTTCGATCCCTGAGTCTAGAAGATCCCCTGGAGGAGGGCATGGCAGCCCACTCCAGTGTTCTTGCCTGGAGAATCCCATGGACAAAGAAGCCTCGTGGGCTGCGTTCGTAGGATCAGAATCAGAGATGCCTGTAGCGACTTAGCATGCACGCACATGCTGCACAGTGGATGGGTTGGTATTGACTTGATATGTTCATAGCTTCCCGTTTTTACCTTCAAGCCCTTTACACAGGTCCATTTTCTCTCAGAAACACAGCAGTCTTCTTTAGTTTTTGATCCTTGATTCTCACAGGAGGAAGAAGGGAATCATTCTTGGGCTGTCTCCCATCCTCTCTCTGACTCTGCTTGAGCTGCCTTGCCTTGCTGAGGGACATCTGTTCCTGTGTGTGGGTAGTGCCCATCCCTTCCCCTCCTAATCATTGTCAATTCTGAATCGGTAGTGTAATCCATTGAACTGACCTGTTGGCTTCTTTAGTTAAAGATACTTTAGGTACTTCCCTGGTGATTCAGTGGTCAAGACTGCTGTGTTTTCCCTGCAGGCAGCTGGGGTTCAGTCCCTGGCTGGGGAACTAAGATGTTACATGCTGTGCTGCCAAAAAAAAGAACAAACCAAATGTACCTATTTTCTTAAAAAAAATTTTTTTTAATTACTTTTAAAAAGCTATTAACACAACATTGTAAATCAGCTGTGTGTGCTGAGTTACTCAGTTGTGTCTGACTCTTTGTGACCCCATGGACTGTAGCCCGCCAGGCTCCTCTGTCCTTGGTGATTCTCCAGGCAAGGATACTGGAGTGGGTTGCCATGCCCACCTCCAGAGGGTCTTCCCGACCCAGGGATCAAACCCAGGACTCCTGCATTGCAGGTGGAGTCTTTACCATTTGAGAAATCAGTTATACTTCAATTAAAGAAAAACGCCTAGCTTGTCAAATAAACAAAAAGCTGCTGAACGTGACGTTTTAGCATGTATTCTGAAAGTATGGCTTTATGTTATTCATTTGAGCCCTTAAATATATTACCCTTTGCCCTTCTCTCTTAGGAAATTCACACAAATGAAAAGGAAGCAACCGAGAAGGAAGTAACTCTTCACTTGTTGCCAGGTAACGGTCATGTTCACGTCGTACCTCCTCGTGTGCAATTCAAAACCAGAGATAAATTATGTCATTTCTAGTAGCACTATTTATAAACCCCTTTGTTTTCATCCAGACCGTGTGTCACAATAGTGAGTTGGACCAGAATATCAAGGTCTTTAGTTCAGTAACCGCACACCTGGGACTGAGTGTTACAACATCTGCAAAGAACTTTTGTTTCCCCCTCCCCGCAGGGGATGAAAATAAAGGCGGGAAATTCTCACCTCTTTGTAAGCAAATGAGATCTTTTTTCAGGTTGCCTCACTTGGCCCCATCAACTATTCTGGTCCCTATCCGGAAGATCCTGGTCCCTTCTAGATCCTTACATCCCACCCTGGTGGGGCTTAACCAACTCCCCAACCCTGGGCTGCCAGGGCTTGCTGTTTGTCATCACCAAGGAGACTGGATTGGTTGGATTTTTTTTTTTTTTTTTGAGATGGAGGAGAGTGACTGTCTATAGTGTAAATCGAGTTTTAATCATTTCTGAATTCAGAAACAAACTACTTGGTGGGGTAGCCTCTCCATATATGGGGCTATCCTGTGAGTTGTGCATTCAGTTCTTCTGCTTTCTTTTTTCCCAGCTTTTTTCATAAGTATTTTTAGGTACATTCCCCAAAACAATTGAAGCCTCATTCTGGTTCTTTTAATTTTATTCCCTTTTATTGGGACAATATGAATATGCACAAGTTTCTGACTGATCCACCTTATTTGGTAAACATCAGAATCTCTAACTTTAAAAAAAAAATGTTTTTAAGTGTCAAAGGCTCTTCCCTATAAAAATGGCCTAAACTTCAATCCATATAACCTGTTCTATTTCCTCTTCTTGGGTTACAGATTCGGAAGTTTACTTTTGTCTTCAGCTTAGTGTTACGTACATTCTCGCATTCCCTGGATTCCTGACGTCTCGTCTTGGTGTGCAGCCCAGGTTTCCTAGATTAGATTAAGATCTTTCCCAGCTCGTGCCTCATATGACCCGTGACTTTGTCTGTCTGTACTGGTTGACGAGTGTGGCAGGGTCTCCAGTGCCTGACCATGGACCCATATGGCTTGCCTGGCCTTGGGAGAGCTTCACTATTAAAGCTGTTTTATTTATTTATTTTTAAAGCTGTTTTACACCAGGGGTTGAAAGCACAGAAAGCCTTGCTCACGTGCCTTCTACCTTGAACTCAGCTAAGGTCCTTTTTCAGAGACTATTTTAAACCCCAGTGAGGCCCTCATCACTTCATTGTTTTCTTCAAGCCTGGTGGTTTGAAGATGCTGACCTGTAGAGGCTGACCTCTCTGTAGAGGCTGGACCTGGTGACGGAGCCATCTTCCTGTATTTCTATTGTATTTAACTGGTTGGAAGAGAGAAGAAAACAAGGTGAAACGTTTTATGTGTCCCTTGATAGTCTTATATCTGAAATTCTTCTTTGTTTTCAAATTGAAAGTTAGAATAGATGAATTTTGAGCCAAAGGGTAAATTTAAAGACAAGAAGGAAAAATCCAGAGGGAGATTTTAAGAAGATGGTTGCCTGTTGGATGAGGAGAAAATTCTGTTTTTTCTTGCCACAAAGTATTTATACACTTGGATGGTTTTTTTTTTTTAATTTTATACTTAGTTTTTCACTTCCCCTGTATCCTTCTTTTATTTTTCTGTCCTTACCATCCAGCCGGCATGAGCCTCTCCGCTTCCTGCCTATCCCTAAACCCTCATCTCTTTGACTGGAGACGGAAGTTGTCTCTCTCTGTCACCAGGAAATACAGCTCTCATGCTGCTGGGCGTCTGCAGAGAGAGCAGGAAAGGTGACACAGTGAGAGGAAACACGCTCAGCGAAGAAAGAGAGGAAACAGGATTTCTTTCCCACAAACCTCTGACCTCCCTTTTCCTCCCATCCTTGTCTGCGGAGCCAGACCGAGTGCGGTCATGCTGTACCCCCCGGACCTGAGGAAGCTGCCTGAGAGCCCCGGGCCAGGCACACACCCGTCCTCTTTCCGGGGTGAGGAACGGGCACTCTCGCAGGAAGGGGAGCCCGAGAGCTACGTTCCAGAGCTTGCCAGCCAGCCCTTCCGGGTGGCTCGCTTGGGTACCGCTTCTGCTCGGGTACAGAACGTCTGTTCAGGTTGAAGTAATAAAAGCACTGAGAGCTGTGCCTGCCAGCGTAGCCTAGGTCGTTTCTACCCGTTCGGACACGTCCGTTGTTCACAGTGAGAAGATAGGAGTGCCCCATGTGAAGCTGTGTCTGAATCCCTGTGATTTCCCTTCTCCGCGGGCCCCGCTCTGCGGTGTCTCCGCCGAGGTTTCGCAGCTCCCCTGTGCGGTGTAGTGGGCTGTGTCTGTCTGTGCAGAAGCAGAGCCGGGGAAGCTTGTACTGCCTGCCTGAGGACTCTCAGGACGCGTTGTTTTGGTTTCCATCAGGTGAACAACTGCTGTGTGAAGCCAACACAGTCCTGAAGTGTGTCCAGGAAGATTCCTGTCAGCGTGGAATCTACGGGAGGCTTGTCTGCACAGACTTCAAGATTGCTTTCTTGGGCGACGATGAATCTGCACCGGATAACGATGTGCGTGTGAGCTGCACCTGGCTTGAGTTTGGGGTAGCACTGCCTCTGTGACCCCATTGTCCTTTTTTCCCAGTTTCTCAGTAACTTGCCCTTAATGCATGTAAACACAAAGGCCAGAGTCCTTCTCACCACTGACCTGCTCTTCCTCCTTGGGGATCTCCCTTCAGTGGGAGGACCACTCTGCAGTTCCACCAGTGCCTTACATCATACTCACCTGCACTGAACCTCATAGGTTGACACCATCCACTTTTTTATTTTCTTCTGTATCTCAGCGTGGTACATATCACTCGGGGGAATCACAGCTCCCCAAATACACCGGTTCACCATGTTTTCTCTGTACTGAACTCTTCCTTAAATTTAGCACTGAGCTCAGTTAAGAGACTGGTGCTGAATGCAGCCCTTGAGTTTGGGTTTGTGTTTGCTCTGCACCCAGCAGCAGTGTTCTTGTGTAAGACCTGTCCCCCTTATGAAGAGCGAGCAGAGGAGAGAAAAGGAATGTCCGCGCCCCTCGGAGCACACGGTGCGGTCACTGAAGCCGGTCGGCCCGGCCCTGGCAGCATCTTGCTGCCCCACAGTGTGGGCCTCTGTGCTGCCACTGCGGTGACAGCCTCGTTCCTAGTCTGCACAGAGATAGCATTCGCAGAAATGTGACTCTCCTGGGGTTTTCTTCCTGCCCTCTCGTAGCTCTGTCGCTCACCTGTCACTCATCTGCGTTTGGGTAGAAAAGTCCGAACCTGCGTGCACCTCCCAGCACCTCTCCGAGCGCGTGTGCAGCTGCCTGGCCTGTCGGCCTGGGGGCAGCCCAGGACCGACATGTCCCGCCCGGGTTTGAAAAGGAGTGTTCGCAACATTTCTCACACACTTTGCTACTTCATTGTCCTTTTCCTCGGGATGTGACATTTCCCTGTTTGTTTAGGGCGTATACCTTTTCATTTATTTTTTCTTTAGTTTTATTGAGATAGAATTGACATATAACATTGTAGTTGTTTCAGATGTACAACATGATGAATTTGGGATATGTATATATTGTGAAATGATCATCACAATATGTTTAGTTAGCATCCATCTCTTCACATAGTTGTACAACTTTTTTCTTGTGGTGAGAACTTTTAAGATCTACCCTGTTAGCAACTTTCTAATGTACAATGCAGTGTTACTAACCAGAGTCACCATGCTGTAGGTTACATCTCCAGGACTTACTTACTTTATAATATAACCTAAGTTTGTACCTCTTGACCACCTTCACCCATTTCCCCCACCCACTTCTCATTTTTCTTAGTATGCAAGTTGGGGATAGTAATTCATTGTGCCTGTAAATGTCTAACAGCGCTTAGCAAGGAATCACAGTTCTTTCCTTTTGAATTTTTTAGGAAACGCAGTTTAAGAATAAGGTCATAGGAGAAAATGACATTACCCTCCACTGTGTTGATCAGATTTATGGAGGTGAGTATCTGTGTTCCCCAGGCCTTTGAATGTACAGCTTGTAATGATGGGTTGGTTTTGTTTTTTGGCCTTTTATAGTTTACTAAAATTTCTTCACCCATTTATCTTAAGATATCACCATATCTTATCTTATGGATGATAAAACTGAGATGTGAAGTGGCTTATTTGAGGAGGAGCTTATTAGCTGGAGAAGCTTGGACTTAAACGTGAACTGTTCTTTCTAATACTGCACGGTGCCATTACAGGCTAGGTGTTGGTCATATGTCAGTGTTAGCTATGCAAGTCTTACTTTAAAGGCTAACCTATAAAAGTCTGTTGTTCCACACTCAGCTGTCTCTTTGCTGATTACACAAAGCCTCTCTTAGCCTCACTTCTCTATTTTGGTAGTCAAGGCTTTGTGAGCAATTATTCAGTAGCCATTTATGGAGTTCCCAGCACCAGGATGTCCAAACTCAGGGTCAGGGTCAGGGTCAGGAGGGGCCCTAGCTATAAACCCAGGAGTCAGCTGTCCCAGGTCAGGTCCCTAATGATCTCCCGTCTTTTGTAATCTCAGCTTTCAGAGCTGGGTTTTCTGCAGGAGTTGATTCTGCTGACAGTGGCAGGTCCGTTTTGGTCTTGTACTTCCTCAGGAGGAGGGAGGAGCCCCGGCTGATGCAGAGTCCCGGGCCCCCGCTGGGTGGGATGGGGCCGTGCTAATGGTTACTGAGAAGGTGGCGCCTCTCCTCTCACTTTTAAGAGGCCTCCTTGGAAGTTAACAGTCTGCCTGTTTCTTTAGCATTAACCTGTCTTACAGCATGATTTCCCGTCTTGATTTCATTGTTTCGCAGTGTTTGATGAGAAAAAAAAGACCCTCTTTGGGCAGCTGAAGAAGTACCCCGAGAAGCTCGTCATCCACTGCAAAGACCTCCGGGTATTCCACTTCTGTCTGAGGTACACAAAAGAAGAGGAAGTCAAAAGGGTAACTAGTTGCATGTGTTTTTAGGTTTTATTTCCCATCAGGTTTTCCCCACTGACTCAGTTCTTGCTTCCACTGCACGAAGGTTGAGGGGAGCCTTTCACTCTGTAAAGTTGAAATTGCTTATAACGTCATGTGCTTTGATTAGAATTGAGAGAGAACTTGGTAGACCGGGACAGTATTATCATGGCACATATAATGTTTAGTCCTTCGATTCATACCGTGTTTGCCCCCAGAGCCTTCAGAGGGTGGGAGGTGGGAAACCAGGGTCAGAAGGCAGTCAGGGAAGGGAAGATGGATGGAGCAGCTAGAAGCAATCCCCTTCTCCCACCCCGACAGCGTTTCCGAAAGCAGCAGCAGCGACCCCCAACTCCGGAATGAAGGAGTTGACATCCATAAGGTCATGGTTGCGTGTGGAGGGAGGTGGAGGTACATGGTCATGGGCAAAATGAGTCACCAAATGAGCCTGTGCTTTTGGTCTCTTACTCAATCTGGTTGCTGCAGCAAATTGACATGTGTAACCGGGTGAACTGGTTACAGTGATTATTGTAAGTTCCAAGGTTTCTCTTAAGATATTGAAGGTCTCAGACTTGCTACTGTCATGGTAAACGCATCCAGGGAAGCCTTTAGCGAGAGGCCAGTTTATCTGTTGCTTTGGCTACAGTGAGTTATTAGACATTCTTTTTAGATATCCGCTTGATCTTTCAGGTAGCACGGGAGTTTGGTTAAAATAATAGACATGACTCTGGTATCTGTTCTGAGCAGGAAAAAGTGGTATAGATACGGAAAATTCCCTGAGAAGCAAGAAACTTCAATTTGAATGATGATTTTCATCATCTGTCCAAATATACTTTTGTTTGGAGCTTCAAACAAAAAGCATGGTAGATTGAATTCCTTATCTTCTAGAAAGAAAGAAAGTGAAGTCGCTCAGTCGTGTCCAACTTTTTGCAACCGCATAGACTGTAGCCTGCCAGGCTCCTCTGTCCATGGGATTTTCCAGGCAAGAATACTGGAGTGGGTTGCCATTCCCTTTTCCAGGGGTATCTTCTTGACCCAGGGATTGAACCTGGGTCTCCTGCATTGCAAACAGACTCCTTACCGTCTGAGCCACCAAGGGAAGTCTGCCTTCTAGAAGAAGATCCTTAAGGGCACAACACATAGATTGGAGTAGCTAAGTGTCTTGGTTATTATCTGATATCAGTTTTACATCTTTAGAAAGACTTCCCTGGTGGCTCAGACGGTAAGGAGTCTGCCTGCAAGGCAGGAGAGCCGGGTTCATTCCCTGGGTCAGGAGTGTCCTCTGGAGAAGGAAATGGCAACACACTCCAGTATTCTTGCCTGGAGAATTCCATGGACAGAGGAACCTGGCGAGCTACAGTCCATGGTGTTGCAAAGAGTCAGACACTGAGCGACTTCACTTTGTTTTACTTTACGTCTTTGACATGTCAGATTTTTGGAGTGTCTGAATATGGCACGTAAGTTTTTTTTAGCACTTTGTCTTTGATAGATTATGTCTTAAAAATTACCCTAGAAATTCAAAGCTCTTAAAAAACCTGACAAAATAGTTAGCATTCTGTTTGTGTGGCCTTATTCCAAGAGATAACATCACAGATACAGAGTTAGCATGTTGCTCAGCGGAGCCCATGGGCATTATTGAAAACCTAGACAACTTGGGTCTTGTCTCTCGGTGTTTACTTGCCAAAAGCATGACTGTATCCATTACTTGGTTCTTTTCTAGATTGTCAGTGGCATAATTCATCATACCCAGGCCCCTAAACTGCTTAAACGATTGTTTCTGTTTTCCTACGCGACCGCAGCACGAAACAATCCAGGTAAGCTTTCATCCTCAGGTAGGCAGGACCCTTCCAGTTCCTACCTGCAGCTCATGGGAGAAAACCCATCCATGGGTTTTTCCCCCATCTTCTCTAGCAATAGGTCACCTCTTCCATGGGTGTTTGATTCAAAGTTCTTTTTTTAAAAAAGGTTTCTGTTTCTTTCCCGTGATCTTTGTTGCTTTAACTTATCTTTTAGGTTTGTTTGCTTTTTGTGAGGGATTATTTGATGGGTTCTTATGAAAGACTAAAATCAATAGATTGTCATTGGAAATGTGAGACTGTGGAGAAAGAAAGTTGAGACAAGTTTAAAATCACCCTTTCTGTCCCTGGGTTCTTTTTTCCACTTTAATATACTTGATTTCATTTCATAAGACCCTAAAAAATGTCTTGCAATCTAGAAAGTTTTTAAACAGCCAGAACATGCCTTATAGCAAATATTTGGGGGTGGGGAATGGAACACTTGTACAGAAGAGAGCACATCCGAAAACCAGTTTGGTTCGAAAACTTGAAATTCCAAACGTTTTCCATTTGGTTCCCTGAAAAAGAGAGCAATCTTTTTAATAAGAAACTGTGGTCATCTGAATTAGCTATTAATAATGCCCAGTGTTGTGCGGTATTTCCACAGATGTTTGTCTTCATCCTTCTCTGGATCCCTCTGTCTGTTCACTTGCTCTTCCCATTCCTTTTTTTTTTTTTAATTCCAAATTAGTATTTTAATTTTTTTTCTTCCAGTTTTACTGAGATATAATTGACACAGTGTGTATAAGTTTAAGGTGCACAGCATAACGATTTGATTTACAAAGTCATGACATGATGCCCACAGTAATTTTAGTGAACATCCATCATCGTACATAGACATGATATTAAAGAAACAGAAAAATTTTTTCCATGTGGCGAGAACTCTTAGGACTTACTCTCCTTAACAGCTTCCATACATAAATGCACAGAAGTGTTAACTGTATTCGTCATGTTGTACATTACGTCCCTATCTGCCCGTCACTCTGAACGTGAAGTTGATGTTGACCGATCCTGTGTGCCATGAGCCTTTCTTCAGGGACATGACATGTTCTACCTGCACATATCGCAGTTTGTGGAATGCAGAGTTGCTTTGTCACCAACTGCTCACTTGGTAAATGTTTCTCGAATGCTTGCTGTGGGTCAGGCACCCTGGAATTATGAACAGGACTAAATCTCTGCCCTCTAAGAGCATCGAGTCTCGGAATTCCCTGGTGGTCCAGTAGTTAGGACACTGTGCTTCCACTACAGGGGGCCTGGGTTTAATCTCTGGTTGGGGAACTAGATCCTGAAGGCCATATGGCGCAGCCAGGAAAAGAAAGAGCAACCAGTCGGAGTGTTGTGTGCTCTGGTGGAAGGGACTGGCCACACTGGGGATGGAGGGCTGTCAGAGGGCAAAGGCCAGGCCTGAGCTGCTGGTGGAGATTGTGGAGTATTCGAAAGGCACTCAGGAGTGTTTGAGGCAGTGGGACTGGCATGTGCAGAGATGAAGATATCTGGGAGAGTGGGCTGCATTTGGGGAACTGTGGTGATCTTGCAGAAAAGGTGTGAATTTCCAGGTCTATCCCTCTTGAGTTCAAATCTTTGTCCAACTGCCTAGTAGCCTAGACCCTGGGGATGGCACTTAACTCCTGGGGCCTCTGTTTTCTCATTTAAAAAACAGTAGTGTTAATGCTTCCCATGAAGGTTTTGAAGACTGTACATTGTTAAATGCACGGCACATGGGGTGCAGTCATTGACTGAGGGTTAATTGAGAGTATAACCGCTTATTCAGGGCAGATTCTGCCCAGAGAATTACATTGACATGAAAATGTACTTAACACTACTGGTAGTCTGAGCCTAAAACTTGTGCCTTCATGTAGTAAGTTCCTGTCTGTGAACCATCTTTTCATGGTAGCAATACGTGTACATGCTGAGTAGCTGGGCGCTGGCTGACAACAGCGCGTTGCAGTGTGAGCTGTACAAAACACGACCTCTTTGTTGATTGCTGTACTCCGTATAAACGTTTATTGTGTCTACATGTGAAAATCGTACCGTTTTTAGGAGCTCTGCCTCTCCCTTGTATCCTGACTCTTGGTCTGGACCAGCACAGGACGATATCCCAGCTCCCCAGCAGATGTCGATCTCTGTGCCAAAACCCTTACCTTGACTGACCCTGGCAGTTTCATTACCTTATGGAGCTTTTTTGGTGCCAGAATGTCCAGGCTATGTAGCATCTTGTATTCTATCCAAATTCCAGCATCCTTCTCTTCTCCTTCCAGCCTCCTTTTTTTGATAAAGTAAAGGTTATAACTGAGAGGTACAAGGGGACCAGTTAGTTTTTATATTGTGTAGGGGTTTGTAGAAATAGGTGCTTTGCAACCTGAACATCTTTCATTTTTCTCAGGTTTAGTAATTCGCAAATGTGCTTTGGCTGAAAGGTCCTAAATGTTTATGACATGGCATTTTAGGGAACAACTTATCTGTGTTGCTAAGAAAATGACCTAGTATGCTTGAATAGGAATATTGGTATTACTTATGTCTGTGGGGAAGTTTATTTGTATCTGTTAACTTTATGGAAAATTTTATGCTTCTTGGGTTTGAATTCCAGTTCTGCCATTGCCTAGCTATGTGACCTTGGACAAGTTAATTGACCTTTCTGTGCCACATCTGAATGAAGGAAATAATATTGCCTACCCTATAGGGTTGTGAGGATTGACTTATTACATGTAAGGTGCTCAGAATAGTGCCTGGCATCCTAAGTGCTATATAAGCTTCATTACTGTTGTTGTTTTTTAAAAATCATTGTTTGTATTATCATCCTTTGTACTATGATGTGGTTTTATTAAAAGGAGCAGGTGGGCATTTAATTTAATACTTTGTTTACCCCAGATGGCTTGCTTTTTAAAGATGTGCACAGGTTGGAACAAACTGATCTGTGTGACCACCCAAGGGTGTTTTGGCGCATGTCACCCGCATCAGGCAGTGCTGTGGAGAGGACCACGGGCACACCTGCTGGGCTGCCTGAGCAGCACTCCTGGCCCCTTCTTTCTTGCAGGGAGTGGCAGGGTGAGGGGCAGAAGTGCCCATCACTGAGATGCGGCCCTTGGCCTATGGGCCCCTACCCTCAACGTGGCCATCTCCTTTGTCTGTGGCCTTCAGAAGCCAGGTGTCACCCTGAGGACTCCTCTTCTTGGCAAGGAGGCTTCAGGCTCAGGAATCTGACATGCTGTTCAAATGAGTTTGCCATCTTATGCACACATGGGTAGGGCTAAAAATATTTTATTATTTTAGCATCTGTGCCAAGCCAGTCTTTTAGTGCTTCACGGGATCTTTTTATGTTATATAAATTATCTCATGGTCAGATGACTGTAAATGGAGCTATAAATTACTTTTGCAAGGAATGGAACGAGAACAGCTCCTTTCCCCTGGTACAAAAAGACAGAGCCTTGCTCATAATTTTGGATGAATGACAGAGAGAAGGGAACAAGGTTAGGATGAAGCAGTGAGTTCATTCTGCAGGGATAAAAATGGGCTTTGTGGAGGAAGTTGGGGCCCAAGGAGTCACTTTCACAGCATTAGAACACCAGGGCTTCATGACAAGGTTTTACTGTCTCTTTCCATTTGTTTTGTTAGCTATGGACCCCAAGAAGCACGCCGTAATGTTTGACTCACTTCAGGACTGGTTTCGGGAGCTGGAGCGGACCAAAGGCAACATGAAGTACAAGGCAGTGAGTGTCAATGAAGGCTATAAAGTCTGTGAAAGGTAAGCTCTTGGCACCATGCTTTTCTTTTTGACAGATTTGTTGAGATTGAATTCGCGTGCCGTACTGGTTCGTCCACGTGAAGTGTGTCGTGGTTTCCGGTACTTTCACAGAGTTGTGCAGCCGTGTATGCTCAGTGGCCCAGTCAGTCGTGTCTGACTCCATGTGACCCCGTGGACTGTAGCCCACCAGGCCCCTCTGTCCATGGAATCTTCCAGGCAAGAACACTGGAGTGGGTTGCCATGCCCTCCCCCAGCGGATCTTCCCGACCCAGAGATCCAGCCTGTGTTTCTTACATCTCCTGAATCCATCACCCTGCTCAGTTTTGGAACATTTTCATCATCCCCAGGATATCCCCATATCCCCATCCTCCCTGCCCCAGCCCTAGACCACTGCTCATCTACTTTCTGTTTCTATAGGTTTGCCTGTCCTCAGCAGTTCACATAAATGGAACCTTGTAATATGTGGCCCTTGTGCCTGGCTTCTTTCACTTAACATAATGTTATCAAGGCTCATCCATGTCATAGCATATATCAGAATTTCATTCTTTTATTGCTGCTGAATAATATTTCATGGTATGGGTATGCCGTATTTTATTTATCCGTTCATTAGTTGAGGGACATTGAATTGTTTTCACTTTTTGGCTATTGTGAATATGCTGCTGTGAACATGAGTATAAGGTTTCATATGGACGTATTTTCAGTTCTCTTGGGTGTATTCCTAGGGGTGAAATTGCTAGGTCATATAGTAACTCTGCATTTAATCTTAAGAGGAACTGCCAGACTATTTTCCACAGCCACTGCACCATTTTTACACTCCCGTCCACAGCAATTGAGGGTTTCACTTTCTCAACATCGATACTGTGCTTTTTTAAGAAACCCTTAAGAGTAATGACAGTGTATTAAAAGGTAATAAGTGCTTTCCTGGTGGCTCGGATGGTGAAGAATCTTTCTGCAGTGTAGGAGACCTGGGTTTGATCCCTGGGTGGGGAAGATCTTCTGGAGAAGGGAATGGCAATATTCTTGCCTGGAAAATCCCATGGACAGAGCGCTACAGTCCATGGGGTCACAGAGTCAGACACAACTGAGTGACTAATATTTTCATTTTCACTTCAAGTGCTATGAAGAGAAAAGTAGATCAGACGAGGGGCTGGGGCGTGCTGGAGGTGTCGGTGGGAGGGTGGGTCAGGCAGAGGGGACAGCATGGGCGGAGGCCCTGAGGTGGGATTGAGTCTGGTGGTGTGAGGAACAGTGACGGACCCAGGGGCTGGAGAGGACTGAGCAGGGGGCAGAGCGGTAGGGGGTGCGATCAGAGAGGAGAGGACCAGCTGGGTGCTGATGGCCGGGGAGGTTTCCAGAATTTAGAGCGCAGAGCGGAGGAGCTTGAGCAGAGAGGCGTGATGTGGTCTGACCTACATTTTTAAAGGATGACTCTGCATCACCCTTTTTTTGGAAACTTGAATCTTATCATTTTGGAACACACTCCTCAACACCCTGCTAACAGTTTCCAAAAATCTATTTTTCTAGAGTTCCCAAAAATCTTATTTTTCTAGAGCATTTCGTTCTGAGGGGCCTTGTCAGCAGATCAGTTTTTTTTCTTAATTAATTTTATTTTAATTTGAGGCTAATTACATTACAATATTGTAGTGGTTTTTGCCATACAATGACATGAATCAGCCATGGGTGTACATGTGTTCCCCATCCTGAACCCCCCTCCCACCCCATCCCTCAGGGTCATCCCAGTGCACCAGCCCCGAGCACCCTGTCTCATGCATCGAACTAGGACTGGCGATCTGTTTCACATATGGTAATATACATGTTTCAATGCTATTCTTTCAGATCATCCCACCCTCGCCTTCTCCCACAGAGTCCAAAAGTCTGTTCTTTACATCTGTGTCTCTTTTGCTGTGTCTCATATAGGGTCATGGTTGCCATCTTTCTAAATTCCGTATTTATGCATTAATGTGCTGTACTGGTGTTTTGTTCTGACTTTGATCAGTCTTAGACATTTATACGGCTAGCCCTCTCGTTACGGCACACACCAGGGTGATGGTGGGGCGGGGCCTGCAGGACAAGTGTGGGATCACACACACGTCCCTCACACCTCCTTGCCCCTCTTTCTCTCTTTACAGTCACAAAGCGTGCGCAGGGAAAGCTAGTTAGAAGGAGGTCAAAAACCCCTGCTCCTCGGAGGTGATGTTTTGTAATGTGATGTTGACAGTGAGAGAAGGCAGCCCCACTCCCAGGGTTGTTTTTTAAAATCCTGCCGCTTCCTGATTAGAGTCACTGGTGTTCACATAGGTGTCAACACAGCAGAAATACACCAGGTAGAGAAGGTGGGCAGAGCAGTGTGTCGGGCTTGGGGTGGGGGGGTTCTAATTAGTGGTCAGCGGGGAGGATGGAGCCTGAGCAAGGCTTGGTGTTCAGAGCACTCAGTGCAAACACACTCCCCGAAACTGCCCCAGCCAGGCTCCCCTCCCCAACACGCCCCTTTTCTGCCCCATTAGAATGACACAGGAGAAGCTATGCTTTGGTTCACACCTGGGCCACGCGGTAGCTGCCTGCATGGTCTCGCCCAGCCACTCTGGCCCCAGCATCCGTGCTCCATGGAGCAGGTTGAGCAGGTGGATCCAGCAGGCTTCTCACTGTCCTCTCCCCTGCGTCATTGCTCCTCACTGTGCATGATAGGGAAGATGAAACTTCTGACAGCCCTCCAAGGCCTTCCGTGGTTGGATTCCCGCCTAGCTCTCAGTTTTCTGTGCACCACCCCTCCTGTGGGCCTTGCCTGTGTGGTCTCCTGTCTGGGACGCTCCTTTCACTTGGGCCTGCACAAATGAGTTACCTCCACATTGTCAGTCAGATCTCTGCTCAGGCGTCTCTTTTAGGGAGTCTTCCCAGGACTAGATGAGATCTTCTGGCAGGGCTTTCCTTGCACCATATGCCTGTCTCCCTGCAACTCCCCTGGTTTGGAGTTTATTTTTATCTGTAGGAGCCTGGCGAGCTGCAGTCCGTGGGGTCACAAAGAGTCGGACACGACAGCACCTATCGCCATTTGCTTCATGTTTGTTTCCGCAGCCCAGCAGTTCTGGGGAATCAAGGACACTGTCTTTATTCATCTCTCTACCCTCATTACCATGTATAGTGCCTGACTCATTAGACCCACTCAGTCGATAGGGGCCAAAATGAATGAATTAACACAAGCCCCGGTGGTTAGAGGAGGGACCCCAGTCAGCTTGGATAAGAATCAGGAACTGAGGGTCTACTTCACCTTCTCCTGAAAAGCCTTCCTCCTCCCACTTCCCTGAGAAGGCAGAGAAGGTCCCCGGCCCCGTAGGGAGTGTGTGACCCAGGAGCCGAGAAGCTGACGCGGTCAAGGAAGACACTGCTGCCCTGGGGCTGTTGCTCTGTGGGTTCCCTCACCCTGGTACCTGAGAGGGTCGTACAACTTTCTTTGAGGAAGTCAGCTTGTGTTTGGAGAGGCTCTTTACTTTGTCTTCAGAACTCATCCTAATGACAAAGTGAGCACTCTCCAAGGAGGAGGGTGAGTTGCTTGTAAATGCTGGCAGTCTAACGGCAGAGCCTCCGTAGAGCCACCTCGAGTTCACTGAGACAGGAGGGGATGTCACAGACCCCCCAGTGGTGCAGAGCCGCCCATTTCTCAGTGACTGCATGCTAAGTCGCTTCAGTTGTGTCCGACTCCTTGATACCCCATGGGCTGTAGTCCACCAGGCTCCTCTGTCCATGGAATTCTCCAGGCAAGAATACTGGAGTGGGTTGCCATTTCCTCCTCCAGGGAATCTTCCTGACCCAGGGATCAAACCCGCATCCCTTACGTGTCCTGTGTTGGCAGGCAGGTTCTTTATCACTAGCGCCACCTGGGAATCCCCAGTGACTGCATATAAACATGTTAATACACTGGATTCTGACATTTTCCCCTACTGTGGTGAAAGACTTTATAAGAAAAAATTAAAAAAAAAAGAAAAGAAAAAATTAACTGGTTCACCAGCATTGTAAAATACTCACCCTCACCATAGTAGTGGAGGGCATGTAGATTTTTAAAGCAGTGTGGCCCCACCTCATGGGCCCCTGGGGAAGGAGCTAAGAACCTGCTCATAAACGAAGCCCACGGGTGATTCTCCTGAAAGGTTTGGGGAAAAGCGGTCTGTTTGTAAGTTGACATCTAGGGCCATGCTTCTCATGGTTGACTGTGTGGCCCCGTCACCTGGGAGCTGGTGAAAGCATAGCTTCTGATTCTAGATGTCCAGGTGGGGCTGGAGAATCTGCTTTCTTCTAAGCACCGTCATCCCCTGTGTACCCCTGCTGTGCAGGAGCTTCTAGAACAACAGCTTTCATCCTCTGTGCACCCCTGATGTGCAGAAGCTTCTAGAACAACAGCTTTCATCCTGTGGGCACACCTGATGTGCAGCTTCTAGAACAACAGCTCTCATCCCCTGTGCACCCTTGATGTGCAGGAGCTTCTAGAACAAGAGCGCTCATCCCCTGTGCACCCTTGATGTGCAGGAACTTCTAGAACAAGAGCGCTCATCCCCTGTGCACCCCTGATGTGCAGAAGCTTCTAGAACAACAACTTTCATCCTCTGTGCACACCTGGAGAGCTTTTACATCGCTGCTATTTAGTAGTTCTGCATGCATCCTGGACACTGGGAGTCTTTCAGTCTTCCCATGTGACTTTAACAAGCAGCTTGAGTTTGAAAGCTGTTGATCTGTGAAGAGGTTTTTGTATCAGTAACAGCACCTGAAGAAGCCCACCCACTCAAGCAGACCTGAAGGAAATACCCTGAATGCTTCAAAATCTCAAAAAGTCAAATAATTCTTCTAAACTTTAATGGTTTGATGTGTTAATATCTTAGCCTCGACCTGTGGTTCTCAACCTGATTTTGCCTCACATATTATGGAAGCCTTGTTCTTTTTAATTACTGTTAAGAGTTAGGTTTTTTTTTTTAATGGAAAATTTCAAACAGTATAGAAGAGAATTTGATGAATTTCTTTTACTCATCACCCAACTTCAGCAGTTACTGACTCATGGCTAGTCTCTATGCCTCTACCTACTCCACCCTCACCCCCGCCCTTACTATTTTGAAATAAATCCTAGAGCTCATCATATTTCATTCATAAATATTTCGGTTTTACATCTCTAAGGATTAAGGACTTTTTATAAACATAAAACCATTATCACAATTTTCAAATAAGCTATAGACTGTCACACTATTATCTTTTTCTTGCTTGTTTACTTGAAGAAACCAGGCCATTTGTCTGATCTTTTCCCTACAGTGTGGATTTGATGATTACATCACCATGGTGATGTTTAAACTATTGCTTCATCCCCTATGAATTGATTAGATCTAATGACTTGATCCCATTCAAATTCTGATCTCTTTAACTCGGAAAATCCATCTTTCCCATGCCCTGGTACTTAAGAAACTTACTTCAAACTAGTGGTGTGCACACAAACACCGTCCGATTGTTTGCCGTTGTAGTTTTTATGCCATAGGCAGCCTCTTCCTTCTCGTCCTTTCTTCAAGCTTTTTGAGTGAAAGCTGTTTATAGCTCCACAATGGTAGACCTCAGGAGGTCTTTTTAATAGAAGCCTACCTCTCCTAATTAGAGGAAGAGATAGTGTCCCTGTATATCTCTGACCTCTGCAGCTCTAAAAACCTAGCTCTGCTGCATCCTACTACTTGACAGGTTTGTTATTTTTAGAACCTAAATTTATTTTATTGTTTAGAAACTGAAGTCATACCACTTGGGTCCCGGTTCCAGCTCCACGAATTCTTACTAGTTGTATAACCCGGAAAGGGCCTGAGTAGAGCTCTGTTTCTTTATCTGTGAAATGGGAGTGAATACTAGTACACATACCTCGTAGTGTTAGTGGGAGGAGTAAATGAATAATTCACGTTAGGTAATTAGAACAGTCTGACATACGGTAAGCAGTTAGACATTGTCCGAGCACTTGATAAAATGTCTGGGCAGTAGTCATCATAATTATTGGTTTTCATGTTAGTCTGACTCAGATCAACACAGGTACTTACATTGTCTCTGTGTGATGAGAAAGATCGCTCCCAGTTTCAGAATTCTTATACTCAGGAGTCTAGAAAATTGGTATTGATGAACCTATTTGCAGGGCAGGAATGGAGACACAGATGTATAGAGAATGGACTTGTGGACACAGTGGGGGAAGAGAGTGGGACAAGTGGAGGAAGAAGCATCGATGTATGCACGCTACCATGTGTGAAGTAGGGAGCTAGTGAGAGGTGGTTGTGTAACACCGGGAGCCCAGCCTGGCGCTTTGCGAAGACCTAGAGGGGTGGGAGGGGGGGGAGGGAGGGAGTATTGTAACACAACTTTCCTCCAATTAAAAAAATTTTTTTCAAGAATTCATATACTGTTAGATATCAGATGTCCAATTCCCTTCATTTTATACATGAGGCAACAGACCCAGAGAGGTGTGGTAACTTACCTAGGGTTACACAGAATCAAAGGCAGAGCTGGGATGTGAACTCAGATTCCTGACTGATTTGGACAGAGACAGTTTATCTGCGCTGGTTTTTAACAGGGAGATACAGTCCATGTAAAGACCGTCTGCTCAACTTCCTGTGTTCATCGATGGCGAGCATTCATATTTAATGAATTAACTCCGGTACTAAAACTGATGACATCTCTTTCCTCTAGGTTGCCGGCATACTTTGTCGTCCCCGCCCCTCTTCTCGAAGAGGACATCGCATTCTTCCAGGGTCGTGGCATACCAGTAAGTGCACCTGGAAACCCTGAAAGCTCGGGTTCTCATTGGTCCGTTCTGGCAGATTATCCTACTTAAAGCCCTTGGCTTTGGTATTAAACAGTTTGTCCTCAGCCTGAGAGCAATCTAAAAATACCTTCAGAACTCCCCCAGAGGAGCCCCTTCGACAGGAAGCTCCCCGGGGACAGAGCTCTGAAGTTTTCCCAGAGGCCCTGGGGCTCTTAGCAGAGACATCTTTAAAGAGCTTTAGGAAGATTTCAGGCCCAGCTGGTGTGGAAAGCCAGCCTAATTGAACATCTAAATTGTTTTGAGGCTGAACTGTCCCCTCCAAGGGTTGTAGGGTTTCAGATCCTTTTCTGTCTCTCTGTTAATCTTGAATGGGCATGGCTGAGTTCCCGCCCAGAGACAGCATGGAGACTTACTTAGTTTTCACAGAACAGACTGGGATGGGAGCCATATTTCACGTGTCGCTGATCAAAGAAAGCAAGACTCTGGCAGTTATTTCAGTTTCTAATTGGTGGTTGGGAGTTGCCAAGCCTGCAGGGAATTGAGTACAGAATGAGAATCACAGATAAATGCTGGGCCGAGCACATGGCTGGTGCCCCACAGAGGTCACTCTTGTGATGGGAGGTGAGGCATCTCAGCAGCGGTCCCAGTCCCAGCAGTGCCTGCAGGCTGGGCAGACAGTGAGTGTGGTCCTTGCGATGAGCCGGAGACCCTCTGCCTGCATGAAGGGCTGCCTACTCTTCTGTGCCGGCCTGTTTGTGCCATGTGGGAGCATGGGCCTGATCTTACCAGGTGCCCGGACTTCTCAGGAGAAATCAGAGATATGGGTTTTTATGTGAGTGTTCCCTATTTCTAAATGTATGCAGCTGTTTTCAAGCTCTCTGGTTTCAGGACTCTTTACACTCCTGAAAAATCATTGAGGATGTCGAAGACTTTTTGTTTATGTGGTTGTATCTGTTGATATTTGCCATATTAGAAACTAAAACTGGAAAATTGTTTAATGTTTATTTTAGTAATAAACTCATTAGATGTTAAGATAAGTATTTCTATAATAAATAACTATATTGTCCAAAACAAAAAAGTAGGATAGTACTATTGTACATTTTTGAAAATAGACAACTGCCTTCTTTTATCCCCTTTCCTTCATTCAGTCTGTTGCGGTGTGTTGGGTGTGGTTGAAATGTATGAAGACAATCCAGCCTTACACAGATCTGTATTTGGGAAAGGAAGGAGTATTTAATAGCCTTGTCAGATAATATGATGGTACACAAAAATTGATAAATGGTGGTTTTGTAAAGGTTAATTGCAATAAAGAATCCGAAAACATAATCAATGAACTTTTCATTCACTGCATTAAAATCCATTGGTCAGCTGAGTGAAAAAAAAATAATAATAAAATAAAATCCATTGGTCTGTCTTGTACTCTGAATGGATCTTAAAACATGCATGATTTAAAAAGCATAATACATTGGTCATTTAGAAAATATTAACTCACTAGGTTATGTTCAAATATTGACATGCTTTCTTAGATACAAATCACATTTGTTACTATAATGCCTGTCTCATCAGAAAAGTCTTTGAATATTGGGAATTCATTCAACTAAAAAGGCAGAGACTAGTCTTCCAAAATTCTAATTTTTGCTGGAAAGTTCAGCTTTTATCATTGGCAACAAATTGTCAGTTGTTTTCTTTGTTGTTGTTCAGTCACTCAGTCATGTCTGACTCTTTGTGACCCCATGGACTGCAGTACACCAGGCTCCCCCAGAACCTTCACCATCTCTCAGAGCTTGCTCAAACTCAAGTCCTTTGAGTCAGTGATGTCATCCAACCATGTCATCCTGTCGCCCCCTTCTCCTGCTGCCCTCAATCTTTCCTAGCATCAGGGTCTTTGCCATTGAGTCAGCTCTTTGCATCAGGTGGCCAAAGTATTATAGCTTCAACTTCAGCATCAGTCCTTCCAGTAAATACTCAGGGTTGACTTCCTTTAGGATTGACTGGTTTGATCTCCTTGCTGTCCAAGTGACTCTCAAGAGTCTCCTCCAGCACATAGTTCAAAAGCATCAATTCTTCAATGCTCAACCTTCTTTGTGGTCCAGCTCTCACATCCATACATGACTACTGGGAAGACCGTAGCTTTGACTATCCAGACCTTTGTCAGCAAAGTGATATCTCTGTTTTTTAATACACTGTCTAGATTTGTCATAGCTTTTCTTCCAAGGAGCAAGGAGCAGATATTTTCCTTAAAGTTGTGGGTTTTTTTTTTTTTTTTTTTTTCTCTTCTAAAAATGAATGTCTGCCAGATACCAAAGTCAGAACACCCCTAGTTTGTCTGTCATTCACTCTTTCAGTTCCATGAAGATAGCACCTAGCTCAGCTCTCAGGTCAGTCTCATGGGTGCTTTTCCCTGAGACAGACACTGCCATGGTTGGTTTCCACTCCATCACACAGAATATAAAAAATATTAGTATTAAATATATTGTACACCATGGGGAGTATAGCCGAAATTTTATAGTAAGTATAAATGGTGTATAACCTTTAAAAATTGTCTCTCTGTATTGTACATCTGTAACTTAATTTGGTACATCAGCTATACTTCAATTAAAAAGACCAAAAACAAAGGAGACTTAGCAAATAATGGGGGGATTTATCTCCTTTTTAAAATAAACGGGATCATCAAACTGATTCTTGTCTGTTGTCAAGTCCTTCATATGAAGAACCTGTGGCCCTTTCCCAGACAGAAATTGTACAGATAGTAATAGGGGAACTCATGTGTCTTCTGCTGAATTCCTATGAGAAGTCTCTCTCTGACCAAGAATGTTGCTTGCTTTCTATTTACTGTTTCAAATAGAGAAGGCCCTTTTGTGCCTGAGCTGAGAGGAGATGGTTACAGTTGAGCCCCAGTGGGGAAAATGAGCTATGGTTGGCTACTACCAAGAGCAGATTCATTCTGCCCCAGGAGAGGAGATAAAGAGGCTTCCTAGAACCTGTCACCAGTCATGACTCAGAGGGTCCCCCTTTCTCAGAGTGAGCCACACCCCCCAGCGGGCAGGAGTGCCTGGGCTGAGGGCAGAGTGTGACGCTGGAGAGGGGAGTAAGGGGCAGCAAAGGGCCTTTGGTTTGTCTGTGTTGGAACACTTCTGCCTCGCCAGGAATCTCACAGGCTCTGCGCTCGCTTTGGCAGCTCGTGAGGCAGCTGTGTGTCCCTCAGCGGCTCTGCCTCGGTAGCTGGCAGTCGGCTCCCGTGTCCGCAATCCTGCCTTCCTCTCACCTTGGCGCCTCCTCGGCCTCTCCACACAGATGTCCTGTGGGCACTAGATACCCAACGCACCCAGTACTAATTTGCCATCTTCCTCTGAAACCCCAAACCAGTTCCCCTTTCTGAGCGTAGTGCGGAGTGTTGCCTGGATTGCCTGCCCATCTCCAGCCCAGGCTGCCGCTGGCATTCCTGTGTATGGTTGATATTTACGTTGCAGGTGACTCACAAGAGGATGCCCTCTCTGGACAGCTGAAATCCTCTCTGTTGACCTTTGACTTCTGGCCTAAAGGCTTGGTCAGCAGAGCAGGCTGGGCTTTCAGTTCAGTTCAGTCCAGTCACTCAGTCGTGTCTGATTCTTTGCGACCCCATGAATCGAAGCATGCCAGGCCTCCCTGTCCAAACCCTTAACCAGACCTTTACACAGGCTCAAAATCCACAGCTGCTCCAACCAGCCTTCCTTCTCCTCCATTTCAGGTTCTACTGGCAGATTACATTACTTTGCCCCCAAACCACTTCTAATCTCTTTCTGGTCCTATGCAACAGAACAAACAAATGAAACTCCCCCTGTCTCTAGAAAAATGCTTAAAACACTTGACTCTGTCACTTATGGGCAGTCACATGATTTCTTCCTCTGTTGCCCGCCCTTTTGTTGTTCATTGAAATTCCCTTCTCCTGTGGTTTACCACATTCTGCTTCCTATTAGATTTGCAAATTTATTTCCCTTTTTGGAGTATAAAGCCCTCTGAAGGTGGACAACGTATCTTAGCCTTCTTTCCAGCTTCTCACAACCACATTCAGTGTCTTGCATGTGCAAGTCTCTTAGCAGTGTATGTCGAATAACCAGCTGTCCATTCTTTCTAGTTTGAACTTTCTGCAATGATGGGAGCTGCCCCCTTTTGACCATCCTGGTAGAGCAGGGCCTTCAGAGTCATTGCTGTGCTGTGTGCAGCTTGGGGAAGTTTCTCAGCCTCTCCATCCCTATTTCTTGTTGTTAGTGGGACTAGTACTCATACCTGTCTGAGTGCGGTTGTAAGAATCAAATGACTTCACCCATGTAAAATCCTGAAATAATGAGCTTTACCCCAGCGATAGCTTCTAAGATTATAGTAATAATAGCATCTATTATGATAATAATAACAGTAGCAGTAATGATGATGATTTTATCATCATCCTCCAGGTTCCCAGCACTAAAGCCAAATCATAAGGTATATGTTAGACCATCAGTGAGTCTGAATGTGACCACATAGACCTGAGGTGGTGGTGGTGGTGTTGTTAAGACTAAATCATCTTTTTTGTTGTGAGTATAACACATTGATTCCTTGGCATCACAGAGTTGCCTGTATTCAGGTCTTTCGTATTGAAGGTGTAATTTCCCTGTATGAATTTCATGGCTTAGCCTACCTGCCCTCTGTAAAGTGGTTTACATCATGTCTGGAAAACCTTCCTTCTCTTCTGCAGATATGGTGTTGGTCCTGCCACAACGGATGTGCCCTCTTGAAAATGTCGGCCCTGCCCAAAGAACAGGATGACGGCATGTTGCAGATCCAGAAGAACTTCGTGGACAGGTCAGCACTGTTGCACATCTTGTTAATGTTTAGTTGGCTCGGTTGTTTTCCGGGAAGCTGGGAACAGTTCTTGGGAGTAAGTCCATTTCAGTTTACCTACTGATAAAGCCCTCGAGTGCTGGGAATACAGCTCAGCGAGGTCGCTTTTAAATTGAAAGAGAGTCAGGATGACATGGTCCTAAAGTGCATCGATGCAGTGTATTGAGAGACACACGGCGGAAGCATTTAGGGGGAAGCAGTCCGAAAGCTTTAATATTGACAGTTGTCAAATTTGGGTCAAGGTATAGATGTCGCTGTGCTATTCTTTTCTGGCATGTTTGAAATTTTCCAAAAGAAAAAAGTTAAACGTTTTTATTCACCCCTAAACTGGATGAGTTTAAAAACAAGAAAAGGAGTGGACTTAGGAGTTGAATTGCCTTGGTTCACATCCTGGCTCTTTCAGCTTATAAACTTGGTGGTTCTGCTCCTTGTCCCTGAGTTGCTGGCTCCGGTTGACCAGGAGTGGCCACTGGGCAGCACTTACCTCACTGGGGAGGAGTCGGTGGGAGCTCTGCACACAGATCCTGGCGCCCAGGAAGTGCTCAGGAGAAACAAACTTTCTGACCCAGGCCTGCTCTTCTAATCTCTCATTCCTTTCTGATACCCAGGATTTACAAGACTGTCCACAGGCCCCCCTATGAGACTGCCAAAACCGAAGACCTCTCAAGCAACTTCCTCTCCCTGCAGGAAATCCAGATGGCTTACTCTAAGTTCAAACAGCTGTTTCTGATAGGTGAGAAGAACCCTGAGCCAAAACTCGCTGTCACCTGGAAGAAGACACGCTGCAAGGCTTGGGTGAAAGGCGGTGCCTTGCCCCTGGGTTCCTCGTGGTCGGACACGGCTCTGGGGGTGGGGGTCACAGAACAGAGGGGCCAGTTACCATGGGGCGGGCGGCCCTGGCCACACTTCCTCCCACCGTTTTCCCCGGTCTCTTGTCCCATTGCCCCTTCTCAGAGCAATGAACACAGAGCCACCCTTCTCCTCTCTTCTTTCCCTAGCAGTGAGCGTTGGGCTTCTCCCTTTAGGAGTTGTAGAACTATGCAGTACCTGTATTCCCCAGCCGGTCACCTGTTGATTCTTTTCACTCCTTTTTTCTGGTGGCACCACGTGGCTTATGGGGTCTAGTTCCCCAACCAGGGATTGAACCCAGGCCTGCAGCAGTGAAAGCGCTGAGTCCTAACCACTGTACTGCCAGGGAATTCCCTATTATCTTCACTCTGTTTTTTAAAAAAAAGATATTTTATTCATTAATTTACGTGTCAAGCTGCACTGGATCTTAGTTGCAGCACACAGGATCTCCAATGTTCTTTGTAGCATGTGAAATCTTTTAGTTGTGCCATGCAAACTCTTAACTGAGGCGTGCAGACTCTGTAGTTGCAGCATGTGGGATCTAGTTCCCTAACCAGGGATCGAACCCAGGCCCCCTTCACTGGAAGGATGAGTCTTAGCCACTGGACCACCAGGGAAGTTCCCTCCCTTCACTGTTTTTTTCAAATGTATTTATTTTTAATTGAAGGATAATTGCTTTACAATATTGTGTTAGTTTCTGCTATGCATCAACATGTATCAGCCATTGACACACATATGTTCCCCCTCTCTCTTTACTCTTGAATGCCTGTTTACCCTCTGAGATTTGTCACACTTACTGGCAGTTTCCCAGCTTTTCCTTTTTGGCCTAGTGGTCTGACTTAGGATTTACTCAGTCATTCAGCCAAGGTGTGTTGCATTTGCATTATACACACCAGCTATGCCAGGCGTTGGAGACAAAGATGACTATGACACCAAGGGAAACCAGTGTGCACCTCTATCTGGAACACACAGAAAGGAGAAGTAAGAAATTGCGTTGGTTGATCCAGGACTGTGATTCTCCACTTCTTTGGTCACCGTCCAGTGCTGGCAGGGGTATCTGCCTTCTCACTGATTTGAGTTTGCAACGTTCACATGCCATAGACTTATGCAGCACTTCTGTCTCCAGTTGGGTTGGGAGGTTGTGTCCAGTGTGCAGGATAACGTGTGTGCATTTAAGACTCCAGTGGAAGCTAGCTCTCCCTTCCCAAGTTTCCACGGCATCAGGATATGGCCTGTTGCATCTTCCGCTTCTAAGAGCAGCAGGCTCAATCTTCCCTGTGTTTGCCTAAAGCGTGTTTCTCTCCTTGTCGAGTTACAGAGTGACTGTGGCTTGGCAGACAGATTGTAGGGCACTTTTTTACTTGTGCCAAAAAAGTCTGGTTTTGACTACCACACCCTTCCAGAGGTTTACAGTTCAAAAGCCACTTCAGCTGAAGGCTTGAAACACGCTTGACTTAAACGGAACAGGGCCATGCCAGTGAGCAGCTCAGGTTCTACAGCGGCGTGTCAGCAAACTACCGGACTTCTTCGCTCTGTTTCCTTTCTTTTCAGATAACAGTACTGAGTTTTGGGACACAGACATCAAATGGTTTTCCCTGCTGGAAAGTAGCAGCTGGCTGGACATAATCAGGTATTTCAAGGCGTTGTTTTGCTCATAAATTTCACAGTTTTGTAAACCAAAGTAGTAAAGCAAACTGACAAATAATTTAACTGTTTTCTTTTTCACAGTTAAATATTCTTAGGTCACATGTTCTGTTCAGGGCTCAGCTGGATTTTACATTCGTTATTTATTATTTCTGTGCATGTCTGATCAGAATTTACGAATATGCTACCTGCCCACACAGATCTGCTCCTGAGACTACCGACCAGGGATGGGAAGGCTGCATAAAGGGGGGAGTGGGACCCCAGCATTCTAATTGAGCTGCAGTGCTCACCTCCAGGGAGGAGGCTGGGGGTTGGGAAGGTGGGGGGATGCTGAGTTTTTCGGTTTTGTTTTTATTTTGGGGGGGGGAGTTGGTGACAATCAGGGATTTAACCTACACCCTTGCAGTAAAAGTACAGAGTCCTAACCGCTAGACGGGGAGGGAATTCCCAGATGCTGAGTTTTTATTGAATACTTTTTTAGAAGAATTCTCTATCTTTTATGTCTCTTACATATTTAGGTTTTTTTTAGTATAATGAATGCCAATTAGTCTTTTTCATTTTGGGGATTAAGTAGAGATTCTGAGAGAACAGAACTTTATTCCCTGTCCTTCCTGTTTTGAATAGCTTCTCTCCGTTGCCCTTAAACAGAGGCGAGGGCAGAGGGAGGCACAGGACAGGCACGCCACTGGGGTGAGAGCCAGTGAGGGAATGGCTCCAGCCCCGGGGCACCGCTGGGGACAGGGCCCGCCCCTCGCTCCCCTCGCTCTGCGTTCTCCCTCAGACCCGCCTGGTTTGTGCAGAGGAGCCGCAGGCCTCCAGACCCTTCTTAGCAAATAGGTTTTGACGAGCCTGCTGCATGTCCCATAATTTGAATATATAATTGCAAGTATTGTGATAGATGCTGTTAAATAAGAGGCCCTTTCTTTCTGTGGGGCTTGTAGAGAAGGTGTGCGTCC